>NC_066882.1:22886636-23200802 GCF_022985175.1 Labeo rohita | reverse complement strand
TCTTCCTTGGCTGGGATCATTTAGAGCCATTTGAAGCTGCATTTGAACTACATTTTGGAAGTTCAAACTTGGGGGCACCACTGAAGTCCACTATATGGAGATAATTCTTGAAATTCTTTCCTCAAGAAACATAATTTCTTATAGACTGAAGAAGGAAAGACACAAACATCTTGGATGACAAGGGGGTGAGTAAATTATCTACATTTTTGTTCTGGAAGTGAACTTTTCCTTAAATGCGAACCTGCATAAACACAAAAAGCGGGATTTATCGCATGAACCAATCACAGCCGAACATACAGCACACACGCTTTAACTCAGTGGGCTCAGAGGAGGCAAGTGAGACCTGCTAGTGTCGCTGTTGGACAAAACTGAAAAAAGTTGTTTTATTTTTCGATAAACAATGCCAATATTACTCATTCAATATTTTGAAGAGGAACTGCCTCCCTTGCCTTCTTGGAGGGAAAAGTTACATTACCCAGTCTTTTTGTTTTGTGAATCTTGTTCATAAGTATTTTGCATGTTTGAACCCTTTCCAGCAGTGACTGTATGGTTTTGAGATCTTTTCACACTGACAACAACTGAGACACTCATAAGAAAGTATTAAAAAAGGTTCAAACATTCATTGATGCTCAAGAAGGAAACAATGTATTAACAGCTGGGGGTGAAAACTTTTGATCAGAATGAAGATATAAATTTTTTTTAAGAAAATTAAGAAAAATTTACATCTTCATTTAGTACTGCCCTTCAGAAGCTACAGAAGATACTTACATGTTACAGAAGACAAAATAAGTTAAACTTACCCTGATCTTCAAATTCAAAAAGTTTTTAAAAGATAAAACATTGAATTTCAAATCTAAAATTTAAATTGGCAGGCAGATTTCTAATTGCTGGTTTTATTAGTTGGATGAATATCCTTGGTTAATCAAATTAATCACAGTTTTAAATTAATCAAACTGTTCAGATGAATCAAATGAATAAAGCAACTCAAATTAATCAAATGATTTAAACTAATCAAATAATTCAAATGAACCAAGTTACTAGGATGAATCAGAATCCCTACCAGGGGCGTTTCCTCTGAGAAGGCAAGGGAGGTAGTGCCTCCTCAAAATATTTGATGAGAAAAATATTCGTAGGACAAAAATAAAACAACACCAGTGTAACAAAACGTAACATTAAAAAGTGTATAAAACACTTTTTATAAAAACGTTTTTCTAAAAAAAACATTGTACAACAATGACACCAGCAGGTAAAGTTACAGCGGGAGTCGACGTCTCTCTTGCCTCCCCTGAGTCCATTGAGTTTTAACAGACCCCCTAAAGTGTGCGGTGAGTTTGGTGGGGGGGTAACTGGTTTATGCTATAAATCCCGCCTCTTGCGTTCATGCGCATTCAGCATTCAGAAATCAGTCTAAATAAACAATATAATATGGCTTTAATGGGAAGACTAATAAAAAAAAAACCCAAGTAAACAACTCACACGCTTATAACCACTTAGTTACGTCATAATAAGACTTAAAATGGCATTAAAACATAATCTGTGGGAGTTATTAGTGAGTAATCAGCTTGGTGAAAATGCAAGTAAATCTCTGCATCTGTGACCAATATTTACAGAGCTTTGATGACTGATGATCCGTAAAAATTAAAAAAATAGCTAAAAGTTGACAATTAGAAAGAACAGCTGAACATAAGTTCACAAATAAAATATATAGTTTAAATTGTTACTGCTTTGAGTTATTATTTTGGAATAAATGTAATATGCTTAAAACACTTGATGAGATTCATACTTGGCTTTAATAAATAGAAGAAATTACATTGTAAGAAGAAATAACAGTGTAATAGAATTAAATTGTTAATGTAACAATATTTTTTATTTTATTTTATTTATTATTTTATATATTTTATAGTTTATTTTAACCATGAATATATATATACATATATATATATATATATATGTTAGGGATGCAACAATACAGTTAGTCTACGGTTCAATACGTACCTCGGTTTTTAACCACGGTTTTTGGTTCAGTTCTGATATTTTGCCACTTCAGTGTGTTTTTTTTTTTTTTTTTTGCAACAAATTAACAAAATACTGCTGTAAACCTCTGTACACTGGAAAAAGCATGGTTTAGTGTATATCTGCTTATTTTTTCTTTTGAGAGAGGTATTATTTTTCCATTTTTTACACAAAATAGAACTGGTTTCATTCATACTGGACACCAGAGATCGCCCTCGTGCAAAAAATCCACATATGCGTCAAAGAAGTATCACTGATTACCTTTCGTTCCAGCTTCTTTAATATGGATAGAGTATGGGAACGTGACATCATCAACGCACAGCATTCTGGGACTTTCGGACACGGACACTACAGTCTAGACTGGGTAATAGTGGAGGTAGATGTCAAAGTTTATATTGTAAATTTAAAAACACATTAGAATGGAGAACGCTTGCTGTGACATAAAAGTGGAGAACGGATCTTTTCAGCGTGAAACAACACAATGGCGAAAGCAGCTCAATAAAAAATAAACAACTTCAAAATCTGGCTTTGTCGTTTGTATTTATTATTAATTACAGATTCATAATTTCCAATCCACGTGAATTTGTAAATGCTCACGCTATATGAATAACACGTTTGGAAATGTAATTTAATCTGTGATATGACTCATTGCGATCACTGTCGTTGTTCATAAAGCAACTCGTGTGATTTACTGTTCAGCAGCTCTTTGTAATAAATCGTGCATTTGCTTAATTTAAGTCCAGTAAAACCTATTGGACTTCATCCCTTAATGAAATTAAGGCGATATAATATATGATTAAATACATCAGTGTTTACTTTACTTAGGAATATTCATTCATGGATTTGCACTATGCCACCTCCTGCATTCTTTACACACAGACTAAATTTACTAGAGAAGCATGACATAATATACCTCTGTAAATAAATGCAATTTAAATTCATGTCTTGCACACTTTGCACACACAGGGCGGAGAATTTAAAGTTCGCAGGGCACTTACTTTTGAACAGAACAGACATCTGAGATACACAAAATGTGCAGAGCGGTGGTTCACTTCCATGATCAACTGGCTGAGATCAAGCTATGGTGTGTTTATTTTTGGCAAGATATATCAGTGCCGTATGATTTCTTGAGCTCGTATGAGCTCGTAGAAGGCGGCCGTATGATTTCTTGAGCTCTTGAAAAATATTTTAAGTCGTTTTTTCCTCTAGTGATTTGTGTTTATTGTCATACGCTATGTAGCGTGTCCTAAAACATGGCGGCGACTACCCAGAATGCAATGTGCAGTGACGTAGATTCCCATGCTCTATAAAGGCATCGCTATTGCTGTAGCTGAATAAAAACAAGATATAACGTTAAACATTTTGAATGATGAAATGTAAGGACAATAAACACTCGTCTGCAATAATATATGGTTTATCTGTGTCCTTCAAGCCATCTCGTGTATTTTCATAAGCCATTGCTAATTGGCATACATAGAATATGAGTATAGACTTTATTGTCTGCCTCATTCTGTGTTAAGAATCCACATCAGATCACACAAGGAAGTTATTTCAAACACTCGCCTGATGTTGTGAATTAAAAACAAGTTATAATGTTTTTTATAACTTTTGTTTTTATAACTCTTTTGTTGGACAACAGGTTCAGAAAGGCTTATCCTCATTTCAGCATGTGAAATCGTGGGCACACATACATCAAATTCCAAGAGAAATAAAACAAAGAAGTTATTTAAATGCAAAACTGAAAAAGCGCAATTCACAAGCGCGTATTGAACCGTGGATGTTGTACAGAATGGTTCGATATTATATTGAGAATATATATTCTTTTTCTGTTAGTGTAAGTAATGTTTCCTTTAACCAGAAATATATGACTAGAGCATGAGTTTACATTTGACTTTACCTCCTCATTTCAGAACACCACCGAACACCACTGATCCCTACTACTACTGACCCGTTCAAGAAGGCAAAAAGCACCTCAGAACATTTGGTCTCGAAAGAATGTGATGAGAAATGTTTGAGTTCATGAGATCTGATTTTAGACCGCAGTTTAAGACATTGTAATCTCCTCTAAAACCCCAGAGTAGACAAAAGTGAGATTAGAGGTCTTGTTCTCAAAAAAGAAGTTCAACGAAAGATTTAATTTCATTGATGTCTAGGAGACATTAAAGAGATTTTCATTTGTGATTTTCTCTTCTATGATACTGCTGTGAGCTCACAGTCCTTCTACGCCTGGGATGAATGACTACAGCGACAGACAAATCCATAAGGTTCAGTGAAATCCTGCATATTGTTAGCTAAACTAATCCGCTAATGGAAAAATGTCAGTGACACTTAAGTAGTGACAAAACATTTGAATAATGCCTTCTTTTATGCCAGTCAATAGAGAGCTGCTTTATAATAGCACTGTGTACATGACCACACAAATCAATAAAAACAGGTACTCAGTATCTCTCTTTAATCTGGGCTAATGTACTTCTGTTGTCAGCATAAGCACTATAATGTGTTCCTGCCTTCATCATCACAACATCAGACACAAACTACGCTGATACAACCGCTAGAGATAAACTAGATCCGAATGCACTGAAGGTTAATTCTCAGGGCTTTTGTTCAAATCCATTATGCTACAGATGTAGTGACGCTTGAGGAAAGATAAACTCGATTCTGAAGAACAGCAGATATCAAAAGCAAGCCATTTAATTTAGCCACTACGAGCTCACCTCCCAGTCCGGGTCTCAGCCGGTTGTCGTAGCCATCCAGCAGGCGGTCCAGGATGCGTGTGAACAGGGTGATGTTATTTTTGAAGGCATCTGCTGTGGCATCTGCAGACACTGACCTACACAATAAAGTCAAGAGTGTGTGTGAACTTAACAGTCTCACGAACAGCATAGGAAACACTTCAAAGACTTCAACAACGAGGGTGGTGAAACTGCAGGCTGAGTGAAATGAGGAATTACCTGAATGTTCTTGACGTCTTTTAGCACTTTAATGATCCTAGTTTCATACGCTGTGAGTTACAGCTCTCATCTAAGATGAGAATTATTGCACAAGGTTCAAATGAAATTTTAAATCTTTTTTTCTTTTTTTTTTACTTTGAGATTCATTTTAGCTGTCAGGCTTGAGGAAGCTGCTTTGAAGTAAGCACTACAGTCAAGCTTACCTCTAAAAAGCAGTAGGCTGCAACACACACTTTTAAAAAAATGGTTTTGTGCCACTGTTAATTTTACCCAGGTATTTATTGTTAAAACAACACAAGTGTATTTGTTTTTCCACCAAAACACTATTGTATTGAGCTCTATTAATTTAAACTGTTTAAGTTTCCATTTTACTTGATTATCAATCGTTAAACTAACGTAAACGGTTTAATTTCGCCGTTCAAAAAACCGGATATGACGTTTCCAACGCATTTTATGAAGACGGCGCGAAGGAGGTGTATCATGGCGTCGGAGCTAGAAGTACCAGTCAGGTAAGAAAATCTAAAGACTTCTTTGTGTTAAGTCAAAGTCTTTAATTTCTGTAAGTGTTTTAGTATGCTTTTAGTGTTGTTTTGCAGACGAGTGTAACTGGTATATTGCGCCGTTAATAGATGATTTCGTGCGGTTGGGATGTGAACGCGCATATGGACTGTAACGTTAGTGTATTTGTACGTGTGCTTGTGGAACAGAGGATGCGGCGAAATATTAAAATGAGTGCTTTTCCGTCTTATTAATGATATATAGGCAGTTAAATAAAACCTTCCTTTGCTCTTTCTAGGCTACTCAAGTCCCAGTAAAATTAGCGTTAGCTAAAGCACGAAAGCAAGTACAAATGTTGCCACATTCGACTGCTGCATACTTTTAACATTTTATCTGCTATTCGTTTTTATAACAGCATGAGTTTGATCACGGGTTTCTTCATCGCTGCCTAATTTTGGCGAAATGAAGGAATGGCACAACTTTACTGACGGAGAAAAAAAGTTTTGGCTAAGGTAAGTGAACCGCTGTATTGCCTTTTCATCCTTTATAAACAAAAGTAATAAGGGTATTTTGCATTTTCACTTTTAGAGGAATGCACGCAGTTGTCAGTGTGAACTGGTGGATGGTTAAGAAGCTGATGTGTCTTCTAGAAATCTAAACAAGTAAGACACTAAGATATATTGATATGTTATATGTTAATAAATTTATGTATGCATGTATTTGTGCGTGTGTGTGTATATGAAGAGTTCATGTGTATATTTGTATATATTAAGAGTTAATTTGCAAGAACAGATAACTGTTTTTTTTTTTTTTTTGTTTTTTTTTTTTTTAAATAATTATTCTGCATTCCAAGTAATATCAATCAAACTGTGGTTGGTTTATTTTGAATGAATATTAATAGCTCAAAAATACAGCTAACTAGCACAATAAAACACAAAAAAACAAAAAAAAAAAAAAAAAAAACAACACACTTACAATAAAAAACGTTTTATGAATATTAATAAAAACTGATTTATTTGTTTTTGCAAATGAACTCTTCATATGTATATGTTTGTGTGTGTGTGTGTGTGTGTGTGTATTTAATGGGTACTTTTAACTCGTTCTTTTTCTTAAAAATGGTTTGAATGCAGAAATGTGATGTTTATCATTTTATAAACTTAATGTTTTTGTGAAAAGCTGTGCCTGAACTATAAATCATGCTTTTTACAGTCATTTTATGACTTTAAATATGCTCCAGATCATGTCCACCCTTTTGGAATAATATACATGACAATAATCACACAAATCTTTTGATCACTGAATTTGTCTTTGCTGTTAAACTATATATGGGTGCTCTTGTAACAAATTGTACTTCATGTGTTTACAGATTTGTGCAGAATAACCATAGGTCCATTAGTGTCAGCTGTCTTTGCCAATGGGTGGATCCACACTGCAAAACTTATGAAGATGATTGCAAACCGAAGAAGAGTCCTTGGACAAAGCATTAAACCCTCTTGGTCCCCACTACACAGGTAAGAACAGCTACACTCAACAAAAACTTTTGTAATCATGTTAAAGGGGTCATCAGATGCTGTTGATATGATTCTTTAGAGTCTTAATGAGAAGTCCATAGCATACTTTTGTTAAAATTTTTCAGTGGTAGTGTAAAAAACACCCATTTTACCATATCAAAATCAGCCCTTTTCAGAGTGGGCCATTCTGTTGCATGTTCCTTTAAATACAATAATGGTGGTCAGACTATTCTCAGCTCTCACTCAGCTCATTTAGGGCAGGTCTAAGATAAGACGGTCATGTAAATCAACTAATGTGGGAGCGGCCTTGATCGGTGTGACGTCACACCAACTAGAAGCTGAGAATGACCTGATTTGAAAAAAGGCATATTACTTATAATGATTAAAAAATACCACTGGGTGGATTTTTATCATTATAGGGTGGTTGTGTACACATACTGCCAACATGCATATATGTTCAAACAACATGTAAAAGTGAGTTTTGGATCAGATGACCCCTTTAAAACATTGTCTCACCAGCCACTGAGTTTTAGGGTTATGGTCATAGGCATTAACAAAAAAGACAGATATAATAAGAATTGGGTTATTAATATAGTAAATATAAAATATATGGTATTACTGTAAACTGACAGATATTGCGAATACATTAACTTCCCAAAAACAATACATTCTAAAGCAAGGCAGGCGTGTCAAACCTGCTCTTGGAGAGACAGTGTTCTGGAGTTTAGCTCCAACACCCCTGCCTGGAACTTTTAGTAAGACTTTGATTAGCAAACCTGTAAGACCTTCGTTCATCTTCAAAATACAAATTAAGATATTTTTTGATAAAATCAGAGAGCTTTCTGACCCTGCATAGACATCAACACAACTGAAATATTCCCAAGCCCCGAAACGTAGTAAGGACTTCGCTATAATAGTCCATGTGACATCAGTGGTTCAACCATAATTTTACAAAGCTACAAGAATACTTTTTATGGGTAAAGAAAACAAAAATAACTACTTTATTCAACAATTCTTCTCCTCCAAATCACGTATTTTGCCATTATGGAGAGTATCACGATGCATGCACATTGCTTTCCTCTGCAAGCAAACAAGGCCCAGCACATACATGTTCTACGTCAGCAGAATCACATGCATGCGTTATGCAAAGAGGTACTCTCGATAATGGTAGAAGACGTAATTTGGAGAAGAATTGTTGAATAAAGTCAATATTTTTGTTTTCTTTGCACACAAAAAGTATTCTCACTGCTTTGTAAAATTATGGTTGAACCACTGATTTTTACACTGTTTTACTGGTGTCCTTATTACGTTTCTGGGTCTGGGAGCATTTCAGTTGCATTACTGTCTATGCCGGGTCAGAAAGCTCTCAGATTTCATCAAAAATATCTTAATTTGTGTTCTGAAGATGAATGAACGTCTTGTGGGTTTGGAACGACATGAGGGTGAGTAATTAATGACAGAATTTTCATTTTTGGGTGAACTATCCCTTTAATTGGGAATATTGCTAAACTCTGCAGGACAGTGACTTTCTGTGCTGATCTGGTCCAGTACTGTTATAGTTTCATTGTCCACTGTAATGTTAGTTAGAATTCCATCTGGACATCTTGCCTGTATTTCCCGTAAGGAAATGATCAGACAGAATAATAATGACATTTTTCAAATGTGTTTTTTTTTTTTTTTTTTTTTTTTTTAAGAAAAATGAAGACACTAGCAGTGTTATTATGGAGTATATGGTAAGTTGTTTTATTTATTTATTTATTTATTTATTGGTATTTTCAAGGATGATAAATGCTAAGGTAAATTTAAGAATTTACAGTAAATTTAAGAATTTGAGTACTCCATTCTTTTAAATATCCTCTCTAGGATACAGACGTTGGCAACACTCAGGAGGTGATCCAGAGGAATCATGGGAATCTATGTCATACGATTTGAAGGTGCAGACATTGAAGACAGCACAGCAGATGTTGGAGTGTTGGAAGATAAAGTTCTTCAGGACCTTAGCAGTAAACCCTATGAAAAACATGTTGCTGGGACTGATATATGGACTAAACTTGAACTCCTGAAATCAGGTACACATTTGGAGTACTGCAGAAGTTATTTCTGGAGCCAGTTCCTGTTCCTGGATTAAGGTTTGATTGGTTACCTTTATATGCCAATTAGAAAATGACAGTAGTTTAATATTTCTGTAATTTTGTAATGTGGTTGTAACTGTAATTGTTGCTCTTGTTTAACAAATACACTTGATAATTTGTGACATCTTGTCTTTTGTGATTCATTGCAAAATAATCACACAAAAATGCTTTGTTGAAGGGAGTAACTTTAACTTGAAATCATTTAGTTAAAGTAACTAGAACCAATTGGATGGAACCGCTGTCCATAATTTAAATGAGTTGTCTGAAACAAACTTCCTTATGTTGATAAAGTGAAACATATTTAGCCAGTTTTTAATAAACCAAAACATGTTCACTAAACTTAACCGGTTTAAGTTACAGGGAAGTGAATAAATTGAGTTGGTTGGACATTACTATTTCACATAAATTCTTCCTCATTCAGCTGTGTTGTCACAACACAAAGAGTTTGCATAGATTCAAAAAATTCCATTCATGTTCATCAAAAACAATTTGGTTGTGTGGAACCACTGTCCATAATTGAATTAAGTAGGTTTAAAGAATCATTTTTTTGAGTGCAGGTTAGTAAAAACATAGCTAACTACAATAACGTTTTTAGATGTTTTGAAAAATAAGCAGTTTGTATCATTTCGAAAATTAATTAGAAAGTATTTTTTCTGACATGAAAATCATGAGGATCTTGGTATAAATGCATTAAATGTAATTAAATAGGTAAATCTAGTCAATTTTATGACTTTTATAAGTAATTATTTTTTGAACGATTCATAATGATACATGGTAGACAAAATAATTTAACAAAACATTAAAATAAATAAATAAATAAATACACAAACAATTTTATGACTTCTATAAGTAATGATTTTTAACAGCTATGTTATGAAACACTGAATCAAAGGCATAATTAAAAACTACAGAATTTACCAGAAAATGTATTTACCAAAAAAGATAAGACAAACAGACAGACAAAAATAAATAAATAAGTAAATAAATAAATAAATAAATACATAAACGAATGGATGGAGCATAATGATAAATATAATTTTAACAGATATTGTAACAAACAAACAAACAAACAAACAAACAAACAAACAAACAAACAAATAAATAAATAAATAAATAAATAAATGGATGGATGGATGGATGGATGGATGGATGGATGGATGGATGGAGCATAATATTAAATAACCTTTTAACAAATATTTTAACTACATAAATAAATGGATGGGTAGAGCTTAATAATAAATAACATTTTCTCACACAAACAAACAAACATAAATAAATAAATAAATAAATAAATAAATGAAACATAATGATAAATAACATTTTAGCAGATATTGTAACACAAACAAACTAAATAAATAAATAAATAAATAGGTGGGTGGATAGATAAATAAATAAATAAATAAATAAATAAACAAATGGATGGAGCATAATATTAAATAACATTTTAACAAATATTTTAAATAAATAAATGAATGGATGGATAGCATAATAATATAACATTTTAACACACAAACAAACAAACAAACAAACATAAATAAATAAATAAATAAATAAATAAATGGCACATAATGATAAATAACATTTTAACAGATATTGTAACAAACAAACAAACAAAATAAATAAATACATAAATAGGTGGGTGGAAGAGTAAATAGATAAATAAATAAATAAATAAATAAATAAATAAATAAATAAATAAATAAATAAATAAATGGATGAAGCATAATAATAAATAACATTTTAACAAATATTTTAACTAAATAAATAAAGAAATGGATGAATGGATGGATAGAGCATAATAATAAATAACATTTTTCAAACATAAATAAATAAATAAATAAATAAATAAATAAATAAATTAAGCATAATGATAAATAACATTTTAACAGATGTAACAAAAAAACAAAAATAGGTGGGTGGGTGGAATGATACATAAATAAATAAATGGATGGATGGATGGATGGATGGATGGATGGATGGATGGATGGTTGGATGGATGGATGGATAGATAGATCCACTATTAACTGAAACAAACACAACTTCACCAGTGTTTGAGAGAGACAAACCCATTCTAGGAGAGTGCTTTGATTACTGCCTTAGTTTGGTTGTGCACAATACAACAAAACATTAAAACAGCAAGCGTTTTGTCGAACTACATGTGCTACGTTTAAGAAAAGTATCCTCCTTTCTGGAAATATTAGTGTTGCTAACTCCCCAACACTGCTGTGATGTGATTAGAGCGTTCTTTTACTCTGTTCCACATGTTCTACTTACTGGAAAGTTTATGTGAAACGCTGCTCAGGAATATAATTAACATACTTAAGCATAATTGGCTTAATTAACATAAGCAATCATGCATGCATTATAAGCGTCAACTTGATCTGTTTGCTAGCTGACTGTTAAAATGCTTTAACTCTCTCTCTTTCAAAGCCTATGAGCGGACTATTGAAAAAGCATTTTGAAACATCGTAGGTGCATTTTTTCCAAACCTACTTTCTAAAGAGACATTTTAGCCAAATGGCAGGCATGAATGCAACAAGCTAAATAACAAACAAGAGAAAATGTCTAAAATGGCTAAAAATATCAGATAGAAGCCTCTTACAAATTTTAGGGTGGCGATGCCAAAAATAGTGCCTGTTTTGTTTGAGCATGTGCATTTCCTTACAAAAAATAGTGCATTTTGTAGCATTTTTGCTTTTGACAACCATTTGTAGAGTGAAGAAATCTTATATTATAGCATAATCAAGAGAAACCATCACAAAGACATGATTCGTATCTTCCACTGAGCCAGATTACAACTATTTGTTCAATTCTTGTGTGTATGAACGATTCTGAAACATTATTTTATTCCTATTCCTGATCCAAAAGAGATGTTTTTTAATGTTTTTGCAAATTTATTCAAAATAAAACTTTAAATGATTCCATTGCATAAGCATTCATGATTTATTATTATTATTTTTTTAATAAATTTACAAAGTTTTGACAGTTCTGTTTTTGCTTCGTAATTATGGTCTATGGAGTGTAGATTGATGTGGGAAAAAGTAATTTGAAGCTGTTTAACCTCAGGCAGCAACATTACAAAATTGGAAAAAAAAATTGAGGGGTATGAATATTTTCGCAAGGCACTGTATATCTCTTCTTTAGTTTGGAAATATGCTAACATAAAACTCTGCTGGAATCAACCATGACTCGTGAGTTGAGCTGTCGAGCTAATTTAGTTGTTGCTTACATAGAGCGTTCCAAAACAGTCAATTAGGAAGCTGCGGTGTAAGGCAGATGTGTATGTAGGCAGTAGTGAGGCAGCTCACTAGGTTTTGGAACAAAGCCATAGATTATAAATGGACATGACTGAGCAAGTTCTTCTGAACATGATTTCCGCTCCAAAGTAGTATAATTCTGCACTCTGCCACGGGGTAATACCTCATTATAGAGCAAATTTGTAGCTAATTCCTCCATAAGCCTCACATATATTGAGAGTATTTAATATGAGCTAATTATGCAGCTTTAAAACCAGTCATACTCTTACCATCTGGGGGAGCATACAAGAACCTGAAGGGACAATATCGACCCATTTTGAGTTAAAGAAAGCACTCTGTTTTTACGGTTCATCCACAGTTGGAGGACAAATCTCCCCCTAGCGCTCTTTTCGTGGGGCGCATCCATGCGTGACCCAGATTAGAGGGAGGTTTATCTGATCCCATCCCGATTCCAGTTATTCAGAGTGAATTCACTGCTCGTGGAAACCAGTAAAGCATATTTCATGAATCGACTTTGTGACACATACAGGAGGACGGGGTTGCTTATCACATGCATTATCTAGATTTATATGATATTGGTTTATTGATTGGTATGGCACGGTGTGACCATGTTCACTCCCAGGAGAGGGTCTAAGTCGATGGTTTATTATGAATAAAAAAGAAAACAGCCCATCATATTAAGTTGAAATTAAATTGGCAGTAAACCCGAGCTGAGTGTGTCAGAGTAATTATAATCCATGTGGTCACTATTTAATCATGGGTTTGCAACAAAATCAAGGTTGACTTTCTAAATTATTGTTTGATTATGATCAAAACAAGCTAGATGTCGACCAAAACACTCACTGGGCACTCCAAAACACATAGGTACTACAATTTGCACTTTCCACAGTATTTTGCAAATGAAAAAACTATCTAAACACACACACAGAATGATAGCGATTAGAATACATAAACATTAATTTGAATGACGTGTCACCTTCACCATGATACATTAGCATCTGTATCTATGAAAAGCCTTTTCTTGCTTAAAAAACATAGTATTTCATATTTTATAATCGTTAGAAACCCCTAATTTGACATTTTGGATTATTATAAAAAGGTTCTGAAATGAGGTTTAGAAATTAATGATTAGTCTATTAAGTGTCATTCACAAATGACAGGTATTCTGAAATATTCCGCTTTTTTATTACAAAATACAATTTTCCACTTGACATAAGACAGAAACATATCCATCTACATTCATATATCCAAATATACACATTTATTTTTTATCAAATATTTTGTTAAATATTGACAAATCGATATGGCAGTCCTATACCAGAGATCGCGATTACAAAAATAGGCATTTTGTATATGACTTTTGATGTAAATACGTTTAATTAGGATGTTTAATATTTATTTGCATTGTGCGTAATTAGGTATTAATGGGTACCTGTTTTTAGCTTTTAGTTTTAATTAAAAGAAAAAAAAAATCAGCTATGCACCTGTAGTACCTCCCCTGAATGAGAAAGCGCTTCTCACGGTTCCACGCTGTTCTGCACCACCTAGAGGATTCATCACTGCTCATGTACAAAACCCACCGATTTCCCGAAGCCTCTCCAAAGAAAAAAAAAAAAAAAAAAAAAAAAAAAAAAAAAAAAAAAAGGCCTTTCATTTGCATGAATTAAACTTGCATTAATTATTCCTCATCAAATAAACATGAAGCCAATCTTTGTCAGTCTTTGTCAGCGGAGCGATTTCTTTCGGTGACCACCGGAGTCGTGCGCGTAAAAGTCTCCAGTTACGCACGGGGACAAGAGGTTTCGAGTCAATCCCAGTAGCCTCAAATTAGGGTTATAGCAATTATTTTGATGTTTTATATCCTCAAACCGATTTGAAGAGCGAAGTCAAGACTGTCAGTCCTACCTGGTGTGCCAAAACAGCGTCAACACGAAGATGAGAAGATGAAACGCGAACCTCTCCCTCATTTCTGCCACTCAAACCTGTGTATAAGAAGACAAATCCACAAATCAGGTTTAGAAACTGAGGTTTGTTTTAGGAAAATACTGCGAATCACACACTACGATGACGGGTTAAGTTGGTCCATAAGCGCACGGGGGTCCGTATCCACCTGCTGATCTTAGATGATGAATCCCAGACATTTCATTAATATTTACAGCGTGTAACAATTCATGATGTGAATATCAATATCCCTTACAAACATTTCAAATCATAACATGAGAAAACCATGACCAAGTGACTATCTCACGCTGTGATGATGATGATCTCCATGTAAATGGCAACATATGGCTGAGCATCCTTTACACACATGGCCAGAAACACAAAATTCTGCACTTTATAGAGAGGACACCCACCTGTGATCCACCAGATCCGCTTTGTCCTTATGAATAAAGGCTGATAAATAACAACCGGAATGTGAAAGTTTATTCCCAGCCGATGAAACCGGATCACGAGTGTTATTCAAGAGCGCGCACGTGGATCGGGAACGAGCTTTAATGAATTTCCATTATAATTCACTACAATATCAGATGCATATGAGCATCACTGAGGGTCTCTGTTCCTCAACCGCGTCTCTCTCTCTCTTTAACTAACGCACCGACGCGCCGTGATCTCAGATCTTCTTTACTGAATCTCATACTGCTCACTATTTATTTTTTTTTTCTCCTGAAAGAAAGAAAGGGGGGATAACTACAAAGAAAGAGACAGAAAAACAACTGGGTCCTAAAGACAGTTATATTAGGGCGCTGATCGTTCACACACTCTCTCGTACACACATCATATAATGACACATTGTGTGATGTGTACTTGCACTATTACGTGTTTTTATATATAGATAGATTAGAATAGAATAAAAATATTTACACACCCTCACGTTGTTCCAAACATTTCAGCATTTTTTTCACTGAGGAACACAGAGGGCTACATTATTTTTTTTCTCCTCCATTTATCATTAAATTGCACCATTATTCTAGGTAAAGAGTGTTCATAAAACACATTGTGGCAATATTCTTAAAGGAACAGTTTACCACAAAATGAACATTTGCTGAAAATGTAATAACTTACATGCAGGCCACCCAAGATGTTGATGAGTTTGCTTGCTCATCAGAACAGATTTGAAAAAAAATTAGCATAACATCACTTGTTCAGCAATGGATCTTCTGCAATGAATGGGTGCCGTCAGAATGAGAGTCATCTAATCTGAATCAGGATAGAAATATGTAAAGATCAAGTACTGTTTACAAGTAAAAACAGTCTAAAAGAGTTATAATCAAATTTGTGGGTGGATTTTAAGATGCATTTTATGATAGCATTACATCACTTGCTCACCAATGGATCCCCTGCAGTGAATGGGTGCCGTCAGAATGAGAGTCCAAACAGCTGATAAAAACAACACAATAATATACAAGTAATCCACACCACTCTAGTCCATCAATTAACATTTTGTGAAGTAAAAATCTGCGTGTTTGTAAGAAACAAATCTATCATTTGAGCATTTTAACTTCAAATCATTGTTTATGGCCACAATACAAGTCAATAATCCAAAAAACAGCTTTTTTTTCCAAGTCATCTAATCTGAATCAGGATAGAAATATGTAAAGATCAAGCACTGTTTACAAGTGAAAACAGTCTAAAACAGTTCTAATCAAATTTGTGGGTGGATTTTATGATGTATTTTATGATAGCATTACATCACTTGCTCACCAGTGGATCCTCTGCAGTGAATGGGTGCCGTCAGAATTAGAGTCCAAATAGCTGATAAAAAACATCACAATCATCCGCAATCCACACCACTCCAGTCCATCAATTAACATTTTGTGAAGTAAAAATCTGCGTGTTTGTAAGAAACAAATTTATCATTTGAGCATTTTAACTTCAAATCGTTGTTTATGGCCACAATACAAGTCAATAATCCAAATAATAGCTTTTTTTTTCCAAGTCATCTAATCTGAATCAGGATAGAAATATGTAAAGATCAAGCACTGTTTACAAGTGAAAAAAGTTCTAAACAAATTTGTGGGTCAATTTTATAATGCATTTTATGATGGCATTACATGACTTGTTCACCAGTGGATCCTCTGCAGTGAATGGGTGCCGTCAGAATGAGAGTCCAAATAGCTGATAAAAACATCACAATCCGCAATCCACACCACTCCAGTCCATCAATTAACATTTTGTGAAGTAAAAAGCTGCGTGTTTGTAAGAAATAAATCCATCATATCATCTAAATCAGGATAGAATATGAACAGATCAAGCAGTGTTTACAATTGAAAACAGTCCAAAACAGTTCTGAACAAATTTGTGGGTGGATTTTATGATGGGTGATATTATGGGTTTTGGACTGGTATTTTAGCCAGAAGCCACGTTTTAAAGTTAAAAAACATCTTAATGATGAATTTATTTCTCGAAAACACAGCCTTTCACTTCAAAAACCTGTTTTAGACTGTTGCTTTCTTGCTTGTCATTTCACAAGATGTTAATTGATGGACTGGAGTGGTGTGGATTGCTTATGGATTATTGTGATGTTTTAATCAGATGTTTAAACTCTCATTTTGATGGCACCTATTCACTGCAGAGGATCAATTGGTGAGCAAGTGATAAAATTGCTGAATTTCTCCAAATCTGTTCTGATAAAGAGACACAAACTCTACTTGGATCTTGGATGACCTGAGGGTGAGTAAACTGTCAGCAAATTTTCATTTTTGTGTGAACTATTCCTTTAAGCATTGGGGCAGAAATCACACGCGCAAGTCACACCTTCCACAGATTGTTCTCCTGAGGAACACAAACAGAATTATTGTGAAAGTGTCAAAGCTGCTTTTTATATACAGTGAAAATACATTGTGATCACTGGCTGTCAAGTTAGGTTGCGATTTCCTTGGTGTATTTAAATAAACAAACAAGCAAAATACTCAAAGGTATACAGTGTAAAACAAAGCTGTTCTGAACAAATCATAAGCGTAAACAATGCTTGCTTTATAAATATTAATGCATTTGCATAGTTGCAAAACTTTAATGCCCTGCGACTGAAAGAACCAGCATTAACTGGAATGATAAACATCCTCACAGATGGACAAGCTGTTATTAACACTGCTCGCGTTCTGTGCTTGTCCAATCAATTGTTTAAACCCCATAAATATGCAAATAAGAATGATTACCCAGCTTTTACAAATGAAACCCTGAAACCTGCCAACCCAGGATTAATGACTAACTCAGGGTAAAGTATAAACAATGTGAAACATAGAATACGACCACCCAGAATTATGATAGCCAGGGTTAAATGGCATGACAAGCTTACATTAAGCTGCTATTGCCAAAAAAGATGATAACTATCATACTGTTTAATATCTAGAAAAATGATTTCTAGAAAATAAATATCTAGATTATAATTCTAAATTCATCACTATATGATGTGGTTGGATTCTAAAAAAATGTCAAGTCACTGGTCACTGTCTGTTAAACAGAGGTGTAAGATCAGGTCTTTGAGTTATGCATTATTAATGCTAAATAAAATGATTTCCACATAAAACGCATCCTTTATCCAAGCTCTCTCTTCAGAATATTTGATGTCCCCCTGTGATAGCAATAGCAGGGGGTTTCGCAGTAAAAACCGTGCATATGTATGTGTGTGGGAGCATGTTGCATCACTTTATCTTAATCTAGGAAATCTGCAATAAACATAATGCCGTTCAATAATATTTTATGACCCTATCTGCCTCGTAATGTTTATTTATGTTGGGGTGGCATTCATACATAAATAATCCAACAGACACAATGAGATCCTGCAAATCTAATATTAAAAACAGGAGACAGCCAATAACTTTCCCCAGCATCGGAGCGGCTTTAAAAAACCGAATGAACAAATCTCACTATATGCCAGTCCAGATATTCACTAATTTAATTGCAAATGGCTGTATTGTGGACTAATTGCGTCTGTCTGCCCACACTAAACGGGCAAGTATGGAACTTCTCTTAAAAGCATTTTATTTAGAAACCTGTATTAGCTATTGATCAGGTCCAGATGATGAATTTGTAATTGCTCCCCTGTCCCCTCCAGATTCTGCATAAATATTTAAAGCAAAAAGGCAGCCGTGTCGGCCTGCGGACCCAAGAAGACAGATGAGCGTGTAAAACTAAATGCCAAAGCATGTTTGCCAATGCAAATACACATTCTACACAGAATAAGAGGAGAAGCATTTCATGCAACATGCTGTTGCTTTGAAAACAGTGTTTCAGGGTTTGCTTTCAGCCCATCTTAAATGTTAAATTTAATTATTCTTCAATATGCCATTATTTTGTGGAGTCCATTCCTTATAATATCATTCTGACCTTCAAAAAGAAGCTTTTTGCTGCTATTGGTGACATTTGCTAGCATTCTGAATATAGCACAGTACTGCTTTTGCAGTATATACCATGCATAATATGCAAATTTTCCATATGCATGAAATACCAGCAGACAGGTGATGGACCGAGACAAGAGTAAACCGTAACAGGCCTCAATCCAGCGGCATTACAGACAAGCGAGAGATCAAAACAACAAGCCAAAATGTGGATGTGTCCCATATGCAATGGCTGATGGGGAGTGAGTTTGAGTCCGTGCGTGACATTTCCAGTATGATGAATGAACCAGAAGTAATCATCATGACACTGGAAATGTCAGCCAAAATTTGTAATATCATTCTCTTGACTTATTTTTTTCCCACTAGAGAGTTAAAGACATTTTCACACAAAATTGGTTTAGAAAGGCCAAATAACCCTTTTTATTACGGGAGTGATAAAATAAACATGCAAGTAGTAACATAATGTGCCCATAATGTATCATGCTAATGTTTCACATATTCATGCATATTGCATACTGTTTTTACCTACTAGGCAGCAGGGTCATTTCTAGCTTTTCATCATTTTCATAATTTGGATATTGTTATATAAGGATATAAATCATTTTTACCAGCAGTACAGCCGAGCCATTCAAACGGCTAAATGTGCAGTAAAGATCTGCTTCATTGCTGACAAACGATAGAACACATTTTTGTTTCCTAAAATGAATTGTGGGTATTTTAACTGCACCCAGTGCTCTTTGTATCCTGTTACTATTTCGATGCAAGCAACCACTGGAAACAATTACTGAGTCAATGAACTCTATACACTAGAAACTAGTGTGCTCCAAAGCGATGACAAAATTCACATTTAAAGGGGTCATCGGATGCCCATTTTCCACAAGTAGATATGACTCTTTAGAGTCTTAATGAAAAGTCTGTAATATACTTTGGTTAAAAATTCTCAATGGTAGTGTAAAACAACACCCTTTTTACCTTGTCAAAATGAGCTTTGCAAAATGCAAATGAGCTCTGCTTGCCCCGCCCCTCTCTTCTCTCTGTGAAATGACGAGCTGCTCTGAGAGATTGTGTACTTTAGCCGCATTTAGCGAGTTTAGCCTCATACTCACTTCGGCTGTAGGTAAAGCTGAATCACGAATGATTAGCGCCAATATAGAAGCATTTATGTAGATCGGGAGGCATTTCTGCACTTCAGCTTCTTATTAAACTTTATGTCCAATCAAATGCTCTCAAAAATCAGAAAAGTCTCGCCCCCTACACTATAAATAGATGTTGAAGCTGCAGCTGAAATCAGTCACTTGTTCACAGAATTAGTATTTACTGTACAGCGAATGGCATGCAGTGCATAACATATAGGTGATAAGGAATGATTCAGATAGCATAAATATGCTTTCTGTTGGAGGCTGGTTTCTGCTGTGTCATGCGAACCACCACAGCACACGCATGATAGCACAAAGCGAATCATATGTGTGAATCGTTGCAGATTAAAAAACGTATCAGACTCATTTGAATTCTACACAGATGAAAGAGATTGTGGCTATCATACGCTGTCAAATGCATGCAGCTTTAAACTGTGATATAAACGAAACGTTACTATTTAAAAAAGGGGGATGGAGCTGCTTGATATGTCTTACCCTGTCTTCCTGTTTTAGTCAAAATTATGTCAACACATAGAATAATGCTACGAGTTTCTAAGCACTTCAGTGGATCTTTAAAGTGCCTCTATTATGGATTTTTAAAAATTACCTTTCATGCAGTGTGTAACAGAGCTCTAAGTGAATGAAAACATCCTGTAAAGTGTTAAATCTGAAAGTGCACCATGCATAAAGTTATTGTCTCTCAAAAGAAAGAGACGACTCAGAATCATTGAAACGAGTCATATGGATTCCTGATAGCATCATGTCGAGAAGATGCTGTGCTCTGCACTGTGAGTGTAAATCTGTTAGGTACACTTAGGGTATGTCTAAAAACTCCCATCTCATTTTCTCCTCCAAATTCAAAGTCATCCTACATTGCTGCAGAAGTACTGACCCAGTGTTTACAAAGTGAACATGCAAGGATGGTCAAACACCCTTTACAAAAAAAGGTAAAACAGCAATGTAAGATGATTTTGAAGTTGAAGGAGAAAATGAAAATGTTTTTTTTTGACACACCCTAACTGTCTTGAACTGGAGTGCACAAAGTACATCACAGAGCTAGACAAGACGAGCATTTGTGGTTAAAAAAAGTGTATAATTTTTTTTTTTGAAAGAATGATCGATTGTTTCGCTACATAAGAAACTTATTCCTCAACTAGGATCGTTTAGAGCCCTTTGAAGCTGCATTGAAAATGCATTTTTAACCTTCAATCCGTTGAGCAGCATTGAAGTCCACTAAATGGAGAAAATCCTTGAATGTTTTCCTCAAAAAAAAAAAACTTAATTTCTGTGTAACTGTAGAAAGAATGACATGAATATCTTGTATGACATTGGGAGTGAGTAAATTACCAGGAAAATTTTATTCTAAAAGTGGAGTAATCCTTTAAAATTTATTGCTCTCATGTACTCTGTAGCCTTGCAAAATATGTATTTAGTTGTATGTGTTGTGTTCGCTCTGTGTAGCTTGTGGGTCTCTGGCTAACTGGCTGATTATGGATCTCTGGCTAATTGTCTAGATATGTGTCTAAGAATAGTGAATGTTTGTCATTGTTACTACTTGGAGTTCTTATAAAGAATAGAGCAATACATTGATGTACAAACTGCAGTGCTTTATCAATACCTTTCTGTGTTGGTCTAACGCATTTACAATGGTTGTTTAGGTGTTTAATGTAATGGTGAAGGGTGTTCCATTTCCGAACTTGCGGTGCACACAGTAGACCAATCACAACAGTGATTATAAGACAATGGAAGTGTTTTTTGACCTTGCATTCGTGTCAACCTGTTGTTGGGGGCTCCCAAAACCAAAATATGAACCTTTCATAATCCATAATAGGGGCACTTTAAGCTATGATAACGTTATTTCTGAATGTTCTCTATTATGTTCAAAACGTCGGGTTAGACAGATATCTGAGAACGTTCCCTGTTAGCTGATAGAAAACACTAGATGACTGCATTATCAAGGAAAATGATTCTCCGGTTGTTTAAGTGTATTGTAAATTTTAATATTATGACCTGTTTCTAACTGAACCATTTTAGTCTTTTAGCTCAATGTGGGAAATGGGTATATTATTATAGATAATTATTATAGATGATCTAAAACTGCTTAACAGATAAGCTCCAAAATGTGCCTCAACTCAACAAGAGTATTCTTACAGCTCACAGCAACAACAACAACAACAAAAAGCCAAATATCATTGATTAACTTTCATCTCGTCGACCAGGGGTGCGTTTCCCAAACATATTTTTAGCTAACTATGGTCGCAATTGCCATTAAACTCTGTTGGTAATGACAGAACTTGCGACCATTTGGAAAACCCACCCCTGAATGTTGAGAACATGGCGCACTTAAACTAATGACAACTATGTTGCCGTTATTAGCATCTTTTTGTCTCCCATTCAACTTGCTTAATCGCACCACTATTGTGTTATGAAGCACGCCATCATCATTTGAGTCATCAAATGTCCCATAAAGCCGGATGGGTGATGCTGGCATTTAATTGAGGCAGTTAATAGGATGGAATTTGCCCGGTTGTGTGTAATTTGCCTGGAAAATGCATGAGCTCAGACTGTATATAACAAAGCATGACCTGTGAGGACCTTTGCTCACAACGCCTTCCCGGCAGAAGGCTAATGTTTGGCTTCGCGGAACTAAATTCAGTTAGAGGAGATGCGCGTTTTTGCTTCGCCGCCTCAGTGGAAGTAATTCAAAAGTGTGATCTTCTGAAATGAAAACAGGCTTGTATTTACAACATCCACTCTTCTGCGGATAAAGCGGTGGTCAAATGCTCTCTTTTGGTGCAGCGAGTCAAAATGATTATACAGTCACCTGGAAACCGAGCACGCAGCTCTGCACTTGAGAAAATAAATGAGATCTTCTGTAAGCACGAGTCCCGTCAAGTCTGGCACGACCGCTCAGGTGTTCAGCTTCACACGGTTATGCACATGTCATGGTTGGCACCGAGCGTCCGACCCGCAGAGCCAGACAGATTCCAGCAGAGTTGCTCGCTGACCAAGGAAATGCCACGGGCCGCACTCTTCCAGGCATTTCCGTTGAGATAGAGGTGTCTGAAACACAACAGAAGAGTTTAATTTGAATTTATGAGCTTGTGTGGGACTATCAGGGTGCACTGCTGCTTAATAACATGCTTTATTTGGATTTTTTACCTTTGCAACACGACCGAGCTTGGTAGGAGGTGTTCTGTTTTAGCTCTCACACAGACACATTATATAAAAAGTGCAATGTGAGTCACATAGTTATTAGCCTAACAACCAGTCTGAGATCAATGAATTCAAATGTATCCTTAAAGGAACAGTTTAATTAAAAAAATAAAATTCATCAGCATTTAATCATGTACTCTCTTAAAAGTTTTTTATTGATTATTTTTTTTTATTATTCTTTATTTATATAGCCTTGATGGTTCTTCACACTAGGAAAATGTCTTTTAAGTTTACTGAGAGGTCTTTTACACTGTAAAAAGGTTTTTTTTTTTTTTTTTTTTTTTAATCCAAATGCTGGCTTCAGCTTGCTGGGTCATTTTATTGGGATGTTTTTAATACTTTTACCCAGGTGCTAGTAGTTTTTCTGTAACTAAGTCATTAAACATTGTGGTACCCCTTTAGTGTCATTTTTCAACGTGTAGGGTCCTTCATTGCTTTAAATAATAAACCGTTGGCATCATAATGCAACACGACTTGTTTATAATGTTTTAATACTGCTTGGTCTGCTTGGTCAGTTTCTGCAATAAATACCTGTGACTGTACTTATATTTGCCTGTTATGTGTTTTATATTGTTCAGAAGTGGGTACCCTGGTGAAAAAACCAGCATATGCTGGTAGGCATGTTTTGATGCTGAGATGCTGGTTAGGTATGTTTTGGTGCTGGTTTAAGCTGGTCCTTTGCTGGTTTATGCTGGTCCTTAGCTGGTTTTTGCTGGTCCTTTGCTGGTCATGTTGCTGGTCAAGGACCAGCATAAACCAGCAAAGGACCAGCATACCTAACCAGCATCCCAGCATCAAAACATGCCTACCAGCATATGCTGGTTTTTTCACCAGGGTAAATTTAGGGTAAGGGTGGGTTTAGGTGCTCCAATGAAGGTATATATTTATATAAAATTATTAATATTTTCACAAATGCATGCAAACCATTCAACAACATCAACTGAAATCAATGGAGGACCCTGCACATACAAAAGCGAGGCTAAAGGGGTACCTTGAGCGTCAAAAAGCGACGCCATCACTGGAGTTTGCCCACACACCGGCATGAGAATTAGCAATATTTTGGCACAAGTGATTATAGAGAACGGTTGCATACACTGAAATTAAAGTGCTGGTTTTAAATGTTGCTTTTATTTCAAAAATGCTTGTTAAACGGTTTTAAATGTATGTAATATTGGAAATAAATTCAATTTGTCTTATATTTGTGTCCATGGGTGTTCTTGCTTAATAATAAATGTTCATCTTTTGATTATTGCTGTTGCGTCTGTAATTTTGTATGTGATTTCCAGCCCATTTTAAGCCAGCAATATAATAATTTTTTAACAGTAGTTGACTTCAGCATATATTCTGTCTAGGGTTGAAACGATTCCTTGAGTAACTCGAATACAAAAAATCAGTCCATTTACTGTAACTACACACGGAACACTTCGTTTCCCCACGGACCATTATTACTGACGCACAAACCGATAAATGCTGGACATATTTAAGACCGTAAATTATATTTGTATTTGCATTTCGAATGTAATTTGGCATTTAAATGCATTAAATGGGTTTAGTTTTCATGGTTATTAATGTATGCAATTTCAGCAATAAAAATGTTCATTTTTCTAAAAAGGAAACAAATCAGTTGTTTATTTTAAGAGACCTATCCTATTTTCTCTTATATTCTTTAATAAAGAAAATTACTTCTTATCCGATTACTCGATTAATCAATGGAATAATCGGTAGAATACTTGATTACTAAAATAATTGATAGCTACAGCCCTAGTTCTGTCCAATATTTACTAAGTGCTGGGTTGCCGAATAATGCAAGTTGGGTTGTTTTTAACCCAGCATTTTTTCGAGTGTAGGGACCCAAAAATGGTACCCAAAATGGCATTGCTGAATGTCAACAGGATGTCAAGCTCCAATAGATAAAAACTCAATTAAAAGTATCATACAAGTTATCTGTTTGATTCATATGATGTATTTCTAAGATCTTCTGAAGCCATAGTTTGTTAGAGGAACAGACATCATTTACTAATGACTTTCCTTTCTCAAATCTCGATATATTCTGTTTATCCAAAGTTGATGTGTTGCAAAATGCAAGAACTAATGGTGTGTATGTGGCGTCACTCGATCTTGGTGTGCACAGTTTGAGAGTGTGCATGTCTGAATGACATGTGTGAGTTACAATGACAGTGTTTATTAGTGAATAATGACTTATTTTTCTCACAGAAAGATTTAGAATATTGTGCACAAGTTTTCACGCTGCTTTTCCATGGAGCTTGACAGCTTGTTGTAAGTGTAAGATTTCATTGTGTGGGAAAGAACTGCATTAACTGCATGCATTAAATAGATTAAAAGTCACAATAAATAAATTTTATATTGTTTTAAAAATATATTCTATTCATCAAATAATCACAAATGCATGTTTCCTCAAAAATACTAAGCAGCACAATTGTTTTCAACATTGATGATAATAAAATCATCATATTAAATTCATTTCTAAAGGATCATGTGACACTGAAGACTGGATTAATGATGCTGAAAATCAGCTTTGCATCACAGGAATAAATTACATTTAAAATATATTCAACTAGAAACCATTTCTTTAAAATTGTAGTAATATTGCAGAATTTTGCTATATTAATCAAATGAATGTAGCCTTTGTGAGAATAAGGGATTTCTGTAAAAAAAAAAAAAAAAACCTTAGCAACCTCAGACCTTTGAACTGTAGTGTATCATTGGCACAAATACCTGAAAAATGATTGACACTATAGGAAAGTTCTAACTATACACTGAAAATGAACGTTCCATGTGGGTGAACAATATCTATTTTAATCCTTTTACATATTTAAAATGCATGAGCTCTAAGCATTGCACACCTTTCTGCTGGAGTGAGCAGTGATATTTAAACTCACTATTTCCTTCTGAGGAACTCTGAGGAATACAGGAGATGTGCCATCATAAACCAGTGGAATCTTTCATGATATCTTGGCAATACTAAGCACATATGTCAGTTTTCAATCTGATATTTCTTTATGGCCATATGGACACATTTGTTCAGGTTCTAACAGCCCTCATAAGATTTGTTTGAGATGATTTACTGAATCCCTTTTGAGGGTGTGTTTGTATGTCTTCATCTAATTCCAGCATCTATATTTCAGCTTAAATCCCACAGGAGCTGTTTTTCTGTGCGACTCAATGCAAACGTCTTGTCGTGCCTCTGAAGTATGGTAACACACATGCTCCTTGGTTCCTGCGAGGAACGTGGGCGTCCAAACATCATATTCTCGGCTAATAAATAAGGTTTTCCCTTCCTCAAGCTCAGATGCAATTTTGATCTTTCCCTAATTACATTCTCTGATTTTTCCCCGTCTCTCCCTGAGCAATACCTCTTATCAGAAAATCTGAAGACTAATATATGAAATCTTTTATTGGTTTCTGTCTCATGCAACGGTTTGAAATTGTGTATTTTCAATGCCTGCACAGTTTTGGACTGATAAGATGAAAGATTTTCTTTGGTGAAGTCATATGCAAACACAGGCCAGAAGGTTCTTTGTGTTGTTGCCGTGGAGCTCATATGCATGTAAGCGGGCGAGTTAATTTTAGAGGGTAAAAAGAAACAGCTGACTGAAATAGCAAACTAACCCTAACCATAATGATTTACTAGTTGTGTTTGCTAAGGTGAGCATCACTATTGCTATCGCTCATGGTAAAGGTTAAAAATTCAAACAAACTATTAAACCCTAAGCATTTTAGCACGCAACTCACACTGTATTATTTTTGCTACCATTTATATACTATTTTAGTATTTATTAATCTTTTTCATTGCTTTCATTTTTACACTACTAGTAAAAAGTTTGAAATAATTATTTTTTTTTTCAATCTTATGCTTTTCAAGAAAAAATTCAGCAAAAGCAGTAATATTGTGAAATATTATTACAATTTTAAAATAAGTTTTCTATAAGAATATGCTGTAAAATGTAATTTATTCATGCGATGCAAAGCTGAATTTTGATCATCATCACTCCAGTCTTCAGTGTCACATGAACTTTCAGAAATTATTATAACATACTGATTTGCTTCTCAAGAAACTTTTATTGTTATTATCAATGCTTTACGCTTTAAATTACACTTTAAAATAAATTACAAATGAAAACTGTTATTTTAAATTGTAGTTTTCACAGTATTACTATTTTTACAGTTTTTTTTTTTGATCAAATAAAAAAAAAAAAATTTTGGTGATATATATGTAGTAATTGTGTATATACACCACCAGTCAAAAGTTTTTGAACAGTAAGATTTTTCATGTTTTTTTTAAAAGAAATCTCTTTTGCTCATCAAGCGTGCATTTATTTGATCCAAAGTACAGCAATTTTAAAATAGAAAGCAGTTGTTTTAAATAATAAACATATTAAACATAGTAAACATATTTCACAATATTAATGCTTTTGCAGTATTTTGTCAAATAAATGCAGGTTTGGTGAGCAAAAGAGAACTCTTTAAAAACATTAAAAATGTTACTGTTCAAAAACTTTTGACTGGCAGTGTATTTTTTGACTGCTAGTATAGTGGTAGTGTAGTTGTTTTTTATTTAATTTTAGATTATATTTTTAGTATGCAATGTGCTTTTGTCAATAAACTTATACTCACAAATTAAACTTATTTGATTTCAGTTAATTGCCAAGTTTTTCATTTAGTATTTATGATTTATTCCAGCTTTGGAATGTTTAAATTAATAGGAATAATTTTCCATAGTTTTATTTAACGATAACCGATGTGAGCTTATGATATATAATTTTTCAAACAGTTTGTCAGTGTCTATGTAACATAGAAACTTAGGCCAAGAATCAACCTGCTACCACATAGCAATGGCCTAACAACCCATCGAAAACATAGCAACACCAGGCAAGCACTTACTGATCTAAAACACTAAAAATCTATAGTAAAATGACAGATCACTCATCCTTATGAACCAGTTATGATGAGTAAAATAATTGAAGGATTCTTTGAGATAACTCTTTTAGAAAACCATTGAGTCTAATTGTGCACAACCGAACACATTAATCCAGCAGGGGAGAAAAATCCATTGGGTCCCATAAAAAATATGAAGCGTTTAGCATATGCAAGGCCACAATCAATTAAATGTGTTATTCAATAAGTGGAGTCAGAGGGACAGAAATCGAAGCAGGAGAAAAGAAATAGTGTCTTTAGGTGCCAGGATTAACCTAGAGCTCCTTCACTTCAATCAATGAATCAATAACAGCCACCACACACACACTACAGTCATTCCTCAGGACTTCAGCTTTGGAAGACTAAAATTTCACAATACTTTTTGTCCTGTATATCTATTGTTCTTATCATTTAAACCAACCTTACTTTTTTGGCTTGAGTGTTTGGCTTGAAAAGTGTTGCATTCGAATTGCAGTGACATTCAAAACACTTTTGGGGCCACTGCACTGATTATCTGGTCCTGTTTCTGTAGTGTGTGTGTTGTGTTGTCTGTGCTTTACCTGAAGGCTGTCTGTACCCTCAGGACGGGACGCTCCGACCCCAAGAACCTTCATTCCAAATGCTGTCAGTCACGATTCAATCAGTTCTCATGCTCCACTTCATCAGTTCTGGGTTCAGCTCGACCACTAAATCTCACAATTACACCCTCTTTCATATGAGTAGATGCCCTGTGTGACACAAGCAGCAGAAGTGCCAAATAAATAAAACATGGACCCACAGCAGATGGGGATGTTATCTTGCATTTATATCAGGTGAATCTCTAGAAACCTGTCAAGAAGAGTCCAGATCATATTTTACAGCAAATAAAAAAAAACATTTAGAATAAAAATATTTTAGGACAATTAAGATTAAGATATGACACTTTACAAATGACGTTCTAACCTTCAAATGAACGCAGATCTCTTGAAGTACAGCAACACCTGACATGTTTGCTTGATTTTGATGATTCTCTTTTATTTAAATACTGGTTTAGATGTGTCATATTCCCGCTCCGTCGCACAAATGTCAATAGACTGCATAAGCAAACACTGAACGTGAAATAATCAATTATGTATGAAATGTTCTAATCTATCCAATTACCCTAATTCACAGTGAGACGGGCTGTTTGACATCACTCGGGCTTTCTGCTGCTGCAAACGGGAAGAGCGGTGTTCTCGGGTCCAAACCCCCACCTGAGAGCCAGGGGCCCCTGCTGAGCGCATACGCCTCCTGAATACAAACACTTCGTTTGTGATCGTAAGCGTTCAGCTCTTTATACATTGCACCAAATTACATCACCATCTGCACCACTTAACACACCTGTTTGGAATGATAATGTGGAAACTATAAATACTTTGTTACAGTTTAGCAGATCACAGCAGTATAGCGGTGAGGGTCACCTCGAGATAATGGCCCACATTTCTCATTTGAGTTTCAGGCATTGGACCACTTCATGCAAATGACTGTAAATCATACAGTAAGCTCCTCTGCTGATGCAGCTACCAGTTATTAGGAAACAGTGACCTCTAGTGCTTTTACTAAAAAGTGCATATTACAAACAGACAGGACTGATTAGATTTACAATCACATGATGGACTATAAAATAGCTGAAGAAGTCCCATAGACTTATATTAAAAGAGGAACCTAAGTCATAACTAAAGACCACAAAATTATAGGGACTTATATAGAGACAGTAAACCAGTCAGAACAACCATTCAAATACCTTAAAAAGCTACCACATAGCAACAAGCCAGAAACTCTAGCATCCGCCCTAAACGCTGTAGCAACAATGTAATAACCATCCAAAACACCCTAACATCCACCTAGCAATCAACTACAAAAATCCTAACAACCACATATCAAACAACCAAAGCCCTATATAGCAATGAACCTGAACACCCTAGCAATAATCTAATAAACACCCAAACCCCCTACTATCCACTTATGAACCAGACAGAACAGTCTAGCAAAAATCAATCCAAATCACCCAAAACATCCAACCAGAAAACTCTAGCCTTGAACATCCTAGCAACAATCTAACAAACAGATAAAACACCCTAATAACCATGTAGCAACTAACAGAACAACCTAACAAAAAAAATCAAGCAATCTCCCAAAACACTCTAACAACCACCAAAACATCCAAACAACTACCTACTACACAACAAGAACACCCATGCAACCACCCTGAAAAAACTTGCAACAATCTATCAACCACCCAAAGCAACCTTACATCCACCTAAGAACCAACCAAAACACCCTACTAATCACCTTAAATGCCCTAGCAACAATCAAACATGTGAAATGCCAAACAACCGCCTAGCAACCAGACAGTGCACTGTCTGAACAATGACCTTGAAAACCTTAAAAAACACCCTGAACACAAAGCAGCAACTTAACAACCATCCAAAACACCCTACCATCTACCTAGTAACCAGCCAGAACACCCTGTCAACCGTCCTGTACAACTTAACGACAATCTAAGAACCCAAAACAGCTAGCAACCAGTCAGAACAGTCTAACAACACCCTGAACTCCCTAGCAACCAGATATATCACCCCTGCAACCACATAAAACACCCTGACAACCATGCAACCAAGCAGAACACCCAACTTATCACCATAATCGGCCTAGCAACAATTAAAAATACCTTAACAACCACAGCAACCACCCTGAACACCTCAGCAACAATCTATCAACCACCCAAAATACCCTAACATCCACCTAGCAACTAACCTGAAGACCCTAACAACCACCCAAAACATGCTAACATCCACCTAGGAACCAGCAGTAAAACCACCCAAAACACCTATTGCAACCAGAACACCCTATTAATCACCATAGCAACAATCAAACAACCATTGACAATGCCCTAACAACCACCTAGCAACCAGTACACCCTAGCAACCACCTGGAACACATAGCATTCAAAAACCATTCAAAACACCCTAACATCTACCTAGTAACCAACCAGAACACCATGTCTAGATTCTAAGAACCTAAAAAACCTAGCAACCAGTCAGAACAGCCTAACAACCACCCAGAACACCCCCAAAACCAGCTATACCACCTTAGCAATCAACCAGAACACTCTAGCAACCACTATGAACATCCTAGCAACCATCTACAAACCACCTAAAACATCCAAACAACCACATCAGTCAGTCAGAAGACCCTAACAACCACCCAAAACACTCTGACAACCACCACTGCAACCAAACAGAACACCCTATTAATCACCATAGCAACAATCAAACAACCATTCACAATGCCCTAACAACCACCTAGCAACCAGCCAGTACACCCTAGGAACCACCCTGAACACATAGCAACAATTTAAAAACCATTCAAAACACCCTAACATCTACCTAGCAACCAGCCAGAACACCTTGTCAACCACCCTAACCACATAATAATTTAACAACCACTCAAAACAGTCTAACATCTACCTAGTAACCAACTAGAACACCCTACCAACCCACCTAAACACCTTAGCAACAATCTAAGAACGCAAAACACCTAGCAACCAGTCAGAACAGCCTATCAACCACCCGTAACACCCTAGAAACCACCCAGCAGTTCCACAATAGTGTGACATTGTGGTGATCTTTGCACAAACACTTCAGCCATGGAAATCTGTAGTTTGTTTTTCATGATGGATCTGACAGGCTGCCACATATATATTCATAGAGAGAGCTACTCTAGACTGCATTCATTTGATTCCCCCAGAGACTGATGGACTACAGAATGGACTTGAGTTTGATCATTTTGTCCTGGGCTGCTACACTATATTAAACACTCAAGTACAAACTCACATGTAATATAGAACACTTTGTATTAAAAAAAAAGGTACAAGTGAAGGATACAGTGTGTCCTCTCATCACATGCTCATGTGAACAGCATGGCAATCAGCTGATCTCTGCTACTGATGCTGCTGTTTCCAGCACTGTTGCCTGGGTAACAGCATCACTCCAAGAGTGAAAGAGAAGGAGGAGGAGGAGAGAGAAAGAATCACTCATCCATAATCTCCCATTAAACTACAGCATTAGATAAACTATACCATCATCAAATAACCATAACGGCCCTTCTGCTCAAACCCAAGTACTTAACAAAAGCTATAAATCATCATTAGAAATAATGGACTGTGTTCATTCAAGATACATGTGTACTTTGTCATTTTAATGCATTACATAAAGGAGGAATAAAAAGTAAGTGATAAAATGGAGCAGGGAGTCTTGGTTACTACTATAAGAAGGGCAGGAGACTTAATCAATTTTCCTGTGCAGCAGGATAATTTTTTTAAGAATTGGTAATTCAGCACAGAGTCCAAACTGTACTCAAGACGAACAAATAAAAATAATGTTGCATATACATACGATAAAACTAAAATACATTTCCTTACTTAATACAACAAGCCTCTTAAAAATCAGTGCTCTGATAGGCTTCACTGATCATTTCCATGATTAATAAAGCTTAATAAATAACCCATAAAATCACAACAAAACTTACTTTTGTAGCAACCAAACTTATGATTTTTGCTTGGAGGACACTAAATTAAACCAGATTGACTAACTAACTAAATAGAAGTTGTAAATATGATAAAAATATTTTTGTCATCCTCAAAATATTGGATGACAAAAAAAAAAAAAAAAAGTAAAAATAAAACAACGCCAATATTACAAAATATAAGTGTATAAATCACTCGTTTTTTTTTTTTTTTTGGGAAAAAAACAAAACAAAAAAAAAACATTGTCCAACCAAAAGCGACACCAGCAGGTTGGTGGGAGGTAATTGAGAATGAATGGGGAAAGTCACGTGAGAGGAGCAATGCCTCCTGATATGATTGAATATGACTGGTTATGATCGCTTGTGATTGGTTCATACCATAAATCCCGCCTCTTGTTTTAATGTGCAATCTGCGTTTGCGAATCAGTCCGAATGAACGATATAATGGCGTTAGAAGACTAATAAAAAAGTAAGTAAACAACTTACACACTTAGATATGACCTTTTTTTTTTTCTTTTTAAAAAAAAAAAAAAAAAAAAAAAAAAAAGTTGAAAGTGAACTATTAAAAAGAATAGCTGAACATAAATTCACAAATAAAATACATTAAGGTGAGACACTGCAGGTGAATAGGGTAAAATAAATAAGTCAAGTCACCTTTATTTATATACCGCCTTTAACAATACAGAATTGTGACAAGGCGGCTGTACAGTATTAAATAGGAAACAGTACATCAACAATGCCAAAGGCAACATTAAACACTCACTTTTCAGGTAAAGGTAGTTAATCAAAAACAATAAAATAAAATGCAATATTGTGTTAATAAATAAATAAATTGTCACCTTACTTACCCAGTTGATTGATTACACTGATAATTGCAAACATTTTTTTTTGTATTACATGTTTTCTAAAATGTTAGGTTTAAATATGCAAAATTATGCATTATTTAATGAAATATGCACTAATTTGCATAAAGTACTAGTACAAAAATCTGAGTCAGTTTCAAACTTCTTGTTTATTTATTTATTTATTTATTTTACAAATGTTTTTAAAAAGGGAAAACATGGTCGAAAACAGGCAGGGTTGGACAATAGCAAACAGGTATATTATAGGCAAGACGTGAGAGTAGTCTGTGAACAGGCGAGGGTCGATGAACGGCGAGCGTAATCCAGGGGGGAAGGCAAAGGGGTGTTCCGTGAAACGAGCGAGAGGTCCACAAGGCAGGCGGCGAGACAGACGAAACAAGATGGCCAGGCGAGAAAGCTAAACTCAGGGAACAAGGGCACTAGGGAACTAGGAAACTACTAAGAAAAGGCTGCTAGCACTAGGAGAGTGCTAAAGGCAACAACTACAATTCTCCACAATGCAAATTCCACAATACTTGGTGAGTAACAGGGGGAAGCCGGAGGCTTATATAGTGTGCCTGATTGGCTACAGGTGTCCGCACAATCAGCGCGATGGGTGATGGGAAACGTAGTCCGGGGTGTGGTGCAACAGTCAGTGTAATGTGGACGTGCGAGGGTGACATCTGATGGTGAGCGGTCTGAAGGTCACCGGCCAAATTCATGACATTGGGTATCTCATTTTCCCCACTCCATAATTCAGAAAACACTTAGAACAGACAGAAAACAATATATATTTTTGGGGAGGAATAAAATGCTGTATATAATCAAGCAAATTATATATGAACAAACCCCTCTGTAAAAACCTTCAGGATATAGACAGGAATAAACATGTAAAGTTTGGTATAAGTGCTACTGAAGTGGTGATTTATGGCTCAGTGTAGGAGAAAAAAAACTCATTTTGAGAAAACTTTAAAAATATGTATTGTAATTGAAAACTATTGACACAAAGAGATACAGTGCTATAAAAGAAACACTTGGCAGTGCAATTTGGATGTTTTCTTTCCACTAGTCTGAAAAAACACTTTATGAAAAACGCAAAAAGCCCAAAATCTCATAATTGACAGGTGCAGTGTCTCCGTTTAAACTGTTACTGCCTTTAGTTATTATTTTGGAATAAACGTAACATGCTTAAAAACACTAACTTGATGAGATTCATACTTTAATAAATAAAATTCTATCTATCTATCTATCTATCTATCTATGTATCTATCACTTCAAAATTGCACTTTTAGTTCAGTGTTTGCTGTTTCTTTGTGATTGTGAAATATTTCTGACTGAAAATAGTTTCAAAGTAGATCCACACACCAATTTGCTTTTTCATATACAAGATTGTGACACCTGACGAGCATATGATATGCAAACAACCTGGTAAGGCAAATAAAAACAGAAAACAGAAAATCATTTCTGAATCTACAAAATTGGCATTTCTTTGGTCAGAACCACAGAACAATTCCTCATTGTTTGCTAATAAAAGCCACGTCCATCCACACACACAATATGCAGGCAGACCTATTCAGCGATGGGGGTTTCTCAGCACTTTTAATTGCTAATTCACTTCAGAGTGGTTTCCAGGGAAACAGTTACTATGGACTCACTGCGACTGTCAGAGTTTATCGAGCTTTGCTACATGTTGCATCACATGATAGCAACAGACCATCAGAAACAAACATGCTCATGCTACTGTAAAACATTAGAATATCACGATTTCTGACACATCTTCTGTTGTATTATAGATCTTACTGAAAGATGCATTACGTTATAAATGAATGTGGGTTTTATGCATATGCATAAGTGTTGCCATGGAGATGCAATTCAACGAAATGAGTAGAAAGGAGATATATGAGCTGTCTTCTGTGTGGGTAGTTCTGATGACTCTGTGTGTGTGTGTTTGTGAGTGGGGTTATCCTAAAATCCACATGGATATGTGTGTATGAGGGGGCAGAATGTGAGAACATGTGCTCGAACGTGTGTGCGCGCGTTATTCATGCGCTTGTGCAAGAAGGCACGGCAAACATTTCCCGCATAGAGCATAATTACCGTAAGTGAGTTGAGATTCAGACACAATCTGAAGTGCAGCCAACCTGCGCCTACTCTTGACAGCTCAGCATATGATCTAACAGAGGCAAACGCCCACCACTCTCCTCTCCCTCAGATGCCTGAACCATAAGCATTTAAAGCACAAAAATAACCTTCACAGCTGTATCCCAGGAGCCCTTTAACATCTAAATGTACAGCCGGATTGCTGTCATGGCCTATGTGAGAATACATGCTGTCAGGTTTACCTGTAGGATGAACTAGGAAAGATTAGTCTGTACTGTCATGTTTGCATATGGATTTAGTGTTTTATGTTCTTAATATATTTACAGATCTAAATGGATATTCTCTAAACATATAATTCTGGTGCTGGATGCCAACTGTTTAGTTTTCTAGCAAACAACTACGACACAAAACACCTGTTTATCAGCTGCTGTACGACTGCAGCTCCCCTAGAGGTCAACTATTTCACATATCAGGCATTATATCTTTTAGCGGAAATTACATGTACTAAGTAAAATCATGTTTTAATGTGAGTAATGTTTTTATTGCAGATGAAAGCGGAAAAGGCAGCACCTTTTTAATATAAAAACACAGTGAGTCGTGATGTAAGTACAGCCTTTTGCAGTGTAATGTTAAATTTATTAAATGACACGTCTGTATCAGCTTAGTATGAAAGCCTATATCTGCAACATAAAACAAAATCTGGTAAATCAAAATGAAATTATGAGATACTAAATCATAACTGTGAGAAAAAGTTTAAATTAGGATAAAGGATAAGTCAATTAGATTAAAAAAAGATAATTAAAATGTTGAAATTATGATATACTAAGTCATAATGAGATGAGGTTTAAATGAAAACTATGACATAAGTCTAAATCATGATATAAAGACATAATTATGACATTAAAAACAAATTTCTGAGATATTAAGCCATAATTATGTAATAATTCTTACTTTTACTTCATAAGTCACAATTAGATAACGTTTAAATGAAAACTATGACGTAAGGCTAAATTGTGATATGAAAAATCATAATTATGACAATAAAAGCCAAAATTATGATAATATAATTATTTAATAATTGCTGACTTATTTCACAAGTCATAATGAGATATGGTTTAAATGAAAACTATGACATAAGTATAAATGATATAAAAGTATTTATATATATATATATATATATATAAATTACATACAATCATAGTTATGATGAAAATTGTACTGTATTTTTTATGTCCTAATTATGAATTACCCAAACATATTTTTTCTCATGTGGCCAGAAATACACAAAGATATTATTATTATTATTATTATTATTATTATTATAATTTTTGATTTTGTCTTCTGTTGTCTTAAAGACTGCATATTATTTTTCATTTTAGACTGAACTAATGTTGTTGCAGTGCTTAATTGTAAGTTGAAATAAAACAATATGCATACAGAATACAGTATGCAAATTGTGTGTATGCATACAGCTCTGAATAATAATAATAATAATAATAATAATAATAATAATAATAATAATAAGAAGAAGAAGAAGAAGAAGAAGAAAAAAGAAAAGAAAAAAAAAAATTCAAAAAAAAAAAAAAAAAAAAAAGATGCAAATAATGCAAAGAAAACAAGTTCATAATAATTTTTAAACAACACAGTACTAATGTTTTAACTCAGTTCAGAAATCAGTACTTGGTGGAATAACCCTGATTTCCACAGCTTTAACACAGCTTTAATGAGTCTTTGCATGCTCTCCACCAGTCATTCACATTGCTTTTGAGTAACTTTATGCCACTCCTGGTGCAAAAAAAAAAAAAAACCAGCAGCTCGGCTTTGATGGCTTGTGACCATTCGTCTTCTTCTTGATCACATTCCAGAGGTTTTCAATGGGGTTCAGGTCTGGAGATTGGGCTGAGCATGACAGGGTCTTGATCTGGTAGTCCTCCATGCACACCTTGATTGACCTGGCTCTACGGCATGGAGCACTGTCCTGCCAATCACAAAGATGAATATGGCCAATTCCAGCCTTGCTAAAGCACCCCTAGATCATCACCAATCCTTCACCAAATTTCGCAGTGAGTGTGCGACACTGTGGCTTGTATTCTACTCCAGATCTAACCATTAGACAACCATGTGTTGGGCAAAGCTGAAAATTGGACTCATCAGAGAGGATGACCCAACTCCAGTCCAGTACTCAGTCTGGCACTTCTTTGCTTCTCATTGATAAAAGCCTTTTATTCTAGCTTTGCACGACTGTGCCTGTTTTGAACCATCCTCGCTGTGTGTTTCACCTAAACTGCCGTTTGCCATTGTTTTGGTAGGTCACTTGATGTCATCCTTTGGTTGTTGAGTGCTATTCAAATGAGTTGCCAGTCATTCCGGTCAGTGGAGAGTCATTTTCGCTCTCTGCCTGACTGTAGCTTTGTTGTCCCCAATATCTACAGCTTGACCTTGTTTTTGAACCGTGGTGTTTGAAATTTTAAGTATGGAAGCAACCTGACACTCATTGTATCCCTCTGCCAGTAAAGCCAGAACTGAACCCTTTTTTTTCCTCAATAAAACCTTTTCTTTTTAACTGTTCTGGTATGATCAGAAGTTCAGAAGTTATTATTTGATTTCAAATACTTTTGAAGTACCAGCACTGTTTTTGCCATCCAGCTGGTTCTATTGCAAGAGAATAGTGATTACCACAGTAGTGGGTTTTATACTTTTCCTCATTAAATGAGATTTGGTTGAGGTGATCACCTAATCAGTATTTCATTAAGCAGAATGAGGCGTGCGTGTGGCGGAATTCAGTCTGGAATGGAATGGCTGCCATACATGTAGTAGAGATCCTGATTTAAGAGAAATTTGAAGTAGTCAATTATTTTTTTATTTATTTTTTTTTTTTCAGAGCTATATACCTGAATGACTTGTTTAGGGCTCTGTGTTTTCCGCAATGCGGAAGTGCGCGTGATGCAGGGTTGCCAGGTTTTCACAACAAAACCCACCCAATTGGTTCTCAAAACTAGCCCAAAACAAACCCAACCGTGTTTTGGCAGGGATCCTCCGGTAAAAATTGCGTTCTAAGAGGTAAAATATGCATATTTTGCAGGATTCCCCTGTTAAAATTTGAATTCCAGGGGAGAAATATTAAGTTACTGGGGTTGCTTAAACTCGCGGATATGAAAAACAAACCGCAGGAACAATGTTAAAGTAGCCCAATTGGTAAAACTTTATTTTAAGGAATAATCACACAATATTTCTTTGATGTTTTAATTTTAGTAGTAAATTTGTTTGCCAAAACAATAACGTTTATTTTCATTAGATTAAAAGATGAATTAATATTTTATGCCTTCATCTGATAACCAGAAAAAAGTATATATTGTACAAATATTGTAAAAATAAACTTGTTGTTTTTATGCATTTAAATAATTAGACATGCTTGAATAGAATTTGGTAACAATAAAACAGAAGGTTAGAAAAATAAAACATGTCATAGGGCCCTAAACATATAATTTTTGTTAAACTTTTAATAAATTTATGTCAAATTTTATAAGTTTTTAAATTTTCTAAATTTAAAAAATTAAATGGAAAAAAATGGAATCCATAAAAATTTTAATGAAAAAAAAAAGCAAAATAAAAAACAAACAAACAAAAAAACAAACAAACAAACAAACAAACAAACAAAAAAAAAAAAAAACGGAATATGGAAAAAAAAAACTAAAATGGAATTTGGAGAAAAATCAAATGGATTTCATAGGACCCTACTTGTTACATTTCCTTAAACCAGCAGTACAACAGAGCACACACTAACAGCAAAAAATAACAGCAGCATACAGTATTTTCAGGATGGCACCCCCACTCAGTGAATTTAACATGAGTTCATGTGACTACAATGTAGCATGTTACTGTTTGAAATGTTTCTTATTGAGTAATGCCTATTGTTTTACCTAGTATTTGTAAAAAAAAAAAAAAGTTAATATTCACCTCAGATCCATTATGTATGCATACATGTCGAGCACTACATCATGAAATTTCATTAATTTACTTTTTTAATTGAAATTTGTTCTTTAGTATTTTTATTATGTAGAATTACAAAAGCAATGCAGCACTCAAAGCTGTGTTGCAATGTGAAGATAATGCTTAGCAAGCCCTTTAATGTGATTGTTATTCACAATAGCACATCCTCTTGTATCTTATTGCTTAACTATGCAAATAGTTTGTGTCCATTTTAAATATATAAATAATAAATAAATAAAAAGCATTCTTTGCTTTCCTTTTCCAACTTGCTCTTGGCAGGATTAATGTTGTTGCAGTACCAGCTTTCACCAGCAGAGCGCTCAGTGCTTTGTGAACTGTAAAGCAGCGTGATTGCATCTTTATCGGTGAGGTTGAACATCACTCATACTCTCCAAGACAATAAACTTATTATACGGAAGAAATTATGCTGATTGTTCAGTAAAACTATACTCACAAGTAGTCATTTAACCGCATTTGAGGTGTTTCTCACTCAGTAGCGCTGATGCTGAGCTGTTGTCGCATTCAATTCATTATTAAATAAATTACACTGAGCCACAGAAAGAAAGAGAGAAAAAAATGAAAATAAACACAAGAAAGCACCTGCAGTGCATATGTGTGTCTGTGTGTCCAGTCCGCTGTCCGAATCTGAGGCTAAATCTTATTACAGAGTAATTGCTTGGCTTAAAATTGCCTCCCGCAAACTGCCCATGCAAAACAGTCACAATAAAAGCTATTTACTGTTATTACTTTGAAGCAGCTGTTGCCATGGCTGCAGTGGTTATTTTTGGAGGGAGGCTGACTGTAATAAAGAGGCCAGATTTGCCTGAGAATATTTTTAATGTGATAATTCTTCTTCAGGAATTATGATAGAAGCTGATTGTTTGATTAATGTCTCTTTACGGAGGTGAAGCGGGCTTCTGTCGAAAAACTTGACGCCTTGAACGTGCGCGTCTGTCTGGCTTTATCAGATAAAATGGTTCGCCTCTCAACATGAACTCTAATTTGTCAAATCCTTGTCTTCTTTTCTTGTCGTAACTCCCCAGAGGGACATTTTGTTGCTCAGAGGTCGTTCATTTCACATCTCAGGAGGCTTAATGGAGCTCTCAATTAAGTTTCTGTGAAGTTGCAAGATGTTTCTTCTAAAATTTCTTTGGAGGAATAAAAATAGACTCAAATGAGACAATTGTTGACGTACATTAAGAGTAGGCTACGTGTGGTCTCAGATGAATTTGCTGAAAAATGCTTGAGATCAAAAGTTTGACAAGTTAATTGTTAAGATTTTTTTAAAACTCTAGTGGAGATACATGTAAGATACTAGGCTCTTTGTGAGGCTAAATGGAAAACGCTTCATGCGCATTGACCGTTTATTTACACGACAGCAGCATTTTGGGGGTCTGAAAATGCAAACTTTTAAAAACGGGATTCAAAGCGCAAGTTTATCGGCTGCATGTAAACTACAAAAATGAGAATTCGTGGAAACTGTGATGTTTTGCGCATGCGTATTACGTGTTCACTCAGTTTTCAAAGATACATAATGCAAAGACTGTTAAAGTTAACTTTAACACAAGGTCCGCTGAAGTGCTTTGAAACACACAGCATTATTCTATGTCGTTTATGTAATTTCAACGGAAACAGAAAGACTGTAGCCTTTCATTTATATCAGAGTCAGAGCAGTTGAGTTTGGTAAAGCCTTATTTGACAGCACATGATAGCCACAATTTTACTATATCACTATTAAATTTAGCATTCTGTGTATAATTCAAATGGGTCTGATATGTTTTGTGGTCTGCACCAACTCATGCATATGGGGCCCTAACAATCTAAGCACATGGTCTAAAGCGCACAGCGCAGGTGCACTTAACGCGTGTCCGAGTCCACTTTTGCTATTTTAAGGATGGGAAAAACAGTCGGCACATCCGGCACATGTTCTAAAAATGTTGTCCCTATTCTCTTATTGAGTCATGGGTGTGTTTTGGGCGTAATGTGCATTAAACCAATCAGAGTCTTATCTCCCATTCCCTTTAAGAGCCAGTTGCGCTTGCGCCATGGCGGATTCGCTATTTACACGGCGGAATTTGCTAGAACAAAGACTGAACACTTCTCCAGAGAGCAGGGCCGAGCCCCCTCAAATGAGTTACTGTCACCCCCTTTCCATCCTCTCCCCTCCTTGCTGAGCATGATCGTTTTCTAAAACGAAAGTGAAACCAAAAAAACAGCTTGCATAAGAAAGCGATTGACTATCCATTATGACGTTGGCATTTTTATACTTATGTACACAATAATAATCTTTTACATTGTAATCCTTTTATTTTTAATATTTGGCATGTTTGTGTGCTGCTGCACGTCACTGTTTGTGTAATAAGCAGAGTGTATGTGCATTGTGCACCTGCCTATAGGCACATATTACTATGCGCTCTTTAAATAACAAAAAAAAAAAAATAATAATTGTGCTATAAACTTTAGGCCAAATTTTAGTTGGTCAATAGCGCAGTCTATTTCAGTTGCCTCAAAACACACCTCGTTTTCATACCAGCACGCCCACGGGCGCACAAATGGGCGCAAATGCATTTACTATTTAAAAGGGTTCATCAGATGCTAAGTTCACTTTTTCATGTTGTTTGAACAATAATGTGTGTTGGCAGTCTATGTAGAAATCTACCTTATAATGATAAAAATCCATGCGGTGGTTTTTAATTAATCTGTAAAAATAATATTCCCTTTTTCAAATCGAGCCATTCTCAGATGCCTGTTGTTGTGGCACCCACAGAGGCCGCTCCCACGATAGTTGATTGACATGAGCGTCTTACCTCAGATCAGTTGTAACAGTCCAACCTCCATGTTTTGATGCCGGAGCAGGGATGTAAGTTAGACAAGAATTGAACATTGAGGTGTTGTGTTGCTGGATATAATAATGAACGTAGTGGTCGTCATTTACTCCCGACATCTGAGCCGCTGAAGATGCAGTGGATTATTCGTGGTCCAGCTTCACTTACAGCAGAAGTGAGTATAAGGGTTTTTTTGCGATCGTCTTTCCTAATAACGTGCTAGTTAGCAAGTTTAGCGGCCAAACGAGGCTAAATGCAGTTAAAAGTAAACAGGCTCGTCACTCCACAGAGAGAAGAGAGGGACGGGGCGGGCAGAGCTCATTTGCATTTAAAGCAGCCTCGACCAGAATGGGATGGTTTTTGCAGAGCTGATTTTGATTTTTTATCAACTTGTGGAAAATGGGCATCCGATGACCCCTTTAAACAGTGTGGTGTAAGACGTGAAAATGGTAACTAGCAATAAAAACTTGCATTGCGCCTGGCGCCGCTTTGCACCAGGTACATGATAGAGCCCATGATCCGCTCCATGCTATCGCTTTTCTGGAACGGAGCAGACTGTGTGTGCACTGTGGTGGTTCACTTATGGAAGCATACTTAAACTGTCTGAATTGTTTCCTATCTCCTAGTGCATTATGTGACATTCACCATACAGAAAAAACTAATTATGTGAACGAGTGACCGATTTCAGCCACAGCTTCAACATCTGTTTATAGTGGTGGGGGGCGGGACTTTCCGTATTCTAAAGAGTATTTGATTGGACAGAATGTTTAATGAAAAGCTGAAGTGCAGGGTGATGTCATCAAAATCATTGATCCATATTGACAGAAGTGAGAGACTGTATGTTTTGAATGCTTATATCTTTGTACATATCTTACATATTCGTACTAAAGGCGAAAAAACTTCAGTTTTGATTTCACTTTAATTTAATGCATTATTTGCCATTTCTTTGTAATTGTGAAAATTTCTACACCTGTTTTTTTCAATCAAGTCTTTATATGAGAATAAATCTCAGCACATGTGAACTCAAATGCTGAAAAGGTTCATTCAAAGACACAAGGACGTTTTGTTTATACATGACAGATGTATGTTTATTTTTTTCTCTTTCCTCATTGGACTGTGAGCGATGACCTCATCATTGCGAGATCACAGGCACCTGTTCATCAGCTCTGAAGTAGTTTTCTTGCATAGGGCAGTAAGTAAAGAATATTAATAATAATAATATATACACTACAAAACACTGATTGTATATTTTCTTCATTTTTATAAACAGACATTCAGATACTTATATGAGTTATATACAGAGGAAGCAGTGTGATTTTTTTTTTCTTCCAGGTCAGAGCTTGACAAATGAATCCAAACGAAATCCATTTCCCACTTAATAGCTGTTAGTCCATGTTGTCTTCCCTCTCTTTGTGTTACATCTCTCTTCTTTTTGGGCTCCATCCAGAGGAAGATTATGGATATTTGTTCTTATCACCGCCAACATGATAAACTCCGTAGGGCATGATAAACACAATCTCTCTGTCTTTCTGTCTCCAGCTATACATGATGTACTCTAGTTTATCAGTTTAGACAGCTACTGGCCCCGAGACACTCTCATCCACTCCGTGGAGGCTTTAGAGCGGCAATACAAATGACTTCTTCTCTTTCTGTGTTCAAAAAGTCTTAGAAAACCAATTTCTCATTGTGATAATAAGCAATAATTAGAAAATGACTGATCACAATATGGTTTTGCAGATTAAAGAAAGACAGAAACAAACTGGATTAAAAAAGTAACCCTGCTGAAGTTTCTTTTCTAGATGCACGTGGCACAAGCGGATCTGTGTTCACTGGATTTACTCTTTAAGGAGAAGTCCACTTCCAGAACAACAGTTTACAAATAATTTACTCATCCCCTTGTCATCCAAGATGTTCATGTATTTCTGTCTTCAAGAGTGGATCTGTCTCTGTTGTAAAGAAATTATGGTTTTTGAGGAAAACATTTTAGGATTTTTCTCCATATAATGGACTTCATTGGTGCCTGATTTTGAACTTCCAAAATGCAGTTTAAATGCAGCTTCAAAGGACTTTTAAACGATCCCAGCTGAGGAAGAAGGGTCTTATCTAGCGAACCGATATGTCATTTTTTTCGAAAAATAAAAATTTGTATACTTTTTAAGCGAAAAAGCTTGTGTAGCACAGACTCTGGGATGCGTGTCCACAATGCTACGAATTAGTAATGGGTCGTTCTTGAACGATTCTTTCATTTTGAACGAATCATTAATGTGACTCGGGAAGAACGAGTCATCTCGGGGGGTGATTCGTTTGGTCGTGCATGCACAACATCCTGTTAGGTTCTGTACTGAAATTAGTTCACCTGTTTCGAGTCTTTGGGTTTTTCAAGTCGTTCGTTCATCGTATGGAGTTGTCATGTGATGAACAAACGACTCAAACCTGAAAACTTGTCAGATAAGAGGTGAGGTGAGCTAATCATAGACTAAAAACCCAGGTAAACAATGAATTAATCTTTTGTTTCTTATAGCATTATAGTTTTGTCTTGTTTGTAGTGTGATCAACGTTTGTGTAAGCAGTAGATGTGTTAGGGAAGTAACACATAACATTTTAATTATATTTTGCTAAAATCATTTCATTTTGCTGAACGAGACTCAAAGGTCCGAGTCGGAAAAAATTATCTGAACTTCCCATCACTACTACGAATCACATGTAAGTTCATAGTTTGTGTACTGAGTATGGTGAAAAACTTATTAGAGCCCGATTAGAGCCCTTTGAAGCTGCATGTAAACTACGTTTTGAAAGTTCAAAATCGGGGCACCAGTGAAGTCCATTATATGGAGAAAAATCCTGAAATGTTTTTTTTTAAAAACCATAATTTTTTACGACTGAAGACAGATTGTTGTTCTGGAAGTGGAGTTCTCCTTTAAAATGATGCATCCACTTAAAACCAATAAGGGCTTTGCAGTCTGATGCCACAGAAGAACCTTCTAAGTTACTCAAAGAACTTTTAAATGTCTGGGTGAGTCTCACAAAGTCTGTCCAGAACATATCTGGATCATATTTCATAAAATCAAAAGAAACAAACATAGTCATCATGATTTTTGTGTGATTCCATGACAGTTAAGCATGTACTGTAAATAAATAAGTAAATAATATATTGAGGTGAATGTGACCTGGAATTTTTTCCTGACCTTTTTTTTAAATCTCCAAATGACCATGCAGCAACAGAACTATATACAGTGAAAACTTTTCTTTTCTTCTTCTTCTTTTAAGACAAATATTCTTTGTTCTACCTCAGATGAACTTTATCTTTAAAACTCTTGGGTTTTTCTTAAGGGTACTGGTGTGCTCAGAAGAGGCCAGGACATTTCTGGTCTCTGGGCGTCTCAAGTAACATCTCTAATAGAGCCATGCCTGCATTTGGCTCACTGGAGCAAAAGAGTCTTCTGTGTTTGAACGATAAGCTGTGGTGTGCCGGAGGAGATGCGTTCAGGCAAACGGCCCGTGGGGACACAAAGTGGGAAGTTAGCAGTCATGCGCTTCTCCCATCTCTACACACACTCAAAGTTTACAGCACCAACCTAAATGCAGACCCACATGCTCAAATTAGGCCTAATTTTAAGTTGTATGCATTTGATTTGCATATAAAATTTCCAACAGTTAGGATCACACAGTTTTAGCATAAGCAAACTAATAACATATTTGTCAGTCAAACACAAATGAAATGGCTAAGAAAGAGGCAAGATTTCTGAACTACAAAAGTCATGGCATTTATTTGCATCAATTTGATTTCATTTAAATAATCATACTTTCAAAAAGCAGTTATTCAAATCATTTAGAATGAGCATAAAACTCTTCAGTGTGAAAACAAACATTCATTCTGTTAACTGTTGAACAAGCGATATTCAGTTAGTTAAAATGTATGTGACTAAAACAAATTGGATTTACTGGTGATAAATAAACCTGGTTATTGTATTTAAAACGCATTCAGATTATTAGTACTCTTCCCTGTTTCATTTACAGTTTGACAGACAAATATGCATTACTCTACGTTTATTAGTTTAAGCTAAAACTGCGTAATCCAAATGGATGGAATTTTATATGCAATTCAAATACATTTTAAATTTAAGCCTCAGTATTTTTTAAATGCAAAACAGCAGCTCAAGTTTGCTCTTATTTCAACTATAGCTAGCAACTGGACTGAAATACGCATGAACTCATGTTTTTGCGTATAAATGTGTATAAACACACATTTATCATTCTGAATTGGCAATATTGTCAGAGAACAATATACAGAACCATTAAACTGGCAGGTTAACGAGGTGTGTGTATGTGTGTCTGTGTGTGTGATGGAGGATGAAGGTACAAAGTCAATTTCACACTAGGCTGAGTTCCCAGGGAAGCCAGACATTTTGATCACTCCATCACCCTGCTGATAGCCTGTCTCTCTCTCTCTCACATACACACAAACACACACACAGAGCGTCACATTAACATGGAGACTGACAGTGAGAAATTAATATGCAGTAGTATGCAGTATACTGTGCACAGTAAGCAAATTTTCAACAAACTCAATGGTCTACTGCTTATAAAAATGTGCAGTATACAGTATCCCAATAACAGGATACTGTATCCCAATGAAACACACTCACCCTTCTACTAGTGCACCAACACAACTTGTAGCAAAGTCAACCACAAATACAACCAGCCCAATGCAGCGACTCTGGATTAACCAATGGAGTGAGTTTAGGGTGTTATGGAAATCTGTCTGAAGGCAATAATTATTTTTGCAATTCCACTTTGTGACAATAATTGCACAAAAATGGATTAAAAAAGCAAAATAATCATATTTAGGCCAAATTCTGAGATGATAACTAAACGTCTCTTGCTTACGTAACCATGCAAAATATTGAGGACATGCATCCTGTCTTGCTCTCTTGTGGTCTTGGCTTAATTTTCTAATTTTCTAATTTTCTAATTATCTAATCACTATTTCTCAAATATCATTCAATAAGCACACAGACATTACCAGTTCCTCATGTTGCATGGCAATGAAATTGAGCTGCTTAAATGAACAAATCAAAACTTCATCAAAATGCAGATTTGGCCATTAAAAATGCATTTTTTTTTTCTTGTGGTAGCACGTAATTCATCACGTGTGATCATGGAGCTCCCTGCAGGTGCTTTTTCAGATTTTTTAAAACGTTGTGCTACAACGCTACAGTAATAATAATGTTACCGGTCAAAAATAGTAATTAGTTAAAGTAAGAAGTTCACCAAAGCTGTATTTATTTGTTTTCTTTGTGTACAAAAAGTATTCTCGTAGCTTCGTAAAATTACGGTTGAACCCCTGAAGTCACATGGATTATTTTACTGATTTCCTTGCTACATTTCTGGACATTGATCGTGTTAATTGCTGTCTATGGGAGGGTTAAAAAACTGTCAGAATGCATTAAAAATATCTAAATTTGTGTTCCGAAGACGAATAAAGATTTTACGGGTTCGGAATGACATGGGGGTTCGTCATGACATGGTCAACAATGGTTGACCAATAGTGTATATGTACTGCATATTGCTATGGTAGCCTGTTTCCGCCAATGAATAATAAATAAATAAATAAATAAATAAAAAAGGTTATTGCAACTTATCTCACAATTCTGCCTTTTTTTCTCAGAATTGCATGAAACAAACTAGCAATTCTGACTTTTTTCCTCAAAATTATGAGACATAAACTCGCAATTCCGAGAAATAAAGTTGCTATTGCATGATATAAATTTCCAATTGCGAGTTATAAAGTCAGAATTCAGAACTCGCATTTCTCTGAACATATCAGTCTTTGTTTTCTCCTCAGAACTGAACTTTATAACTCGCAATTGCGAGTTTATATCCCACAGTTCTAAGAAAAAAGTCAGAACTACGAGATATATAGAGCTGCAATTGCCTTTTTTATTTTTTTTTTTTTTTCATATCAGTGGCGGAAACGGGCTTCCATATATTGCACTTTGGAAATCCACGAGAAAACAAGTTGTGTACAACAAATTGTAATAATGCATGGGCTTTTAGGGTTTTAAATTAAATGTGCAGTACATAATATGCAGTATATAATGAGCAGTTTGTAGTAAATATTATGCTCATTAAAATTAGTTTTCTCTTTCTGTCTTTGACTGGTACATTTAAAAGCCTTCTTATACATTTATGTTGGAGACAGTGTTACAACATTAATGATTCATTAGATGAACTGTGCTTTGTTATCATGTAGAGTGGTAGTTAAGATTCGAGTCTAATCATATTACTTCGCACACAGAAATACCAGCACATCCACTGTCATGCATGTATGTATGTATGTATGTATGTGTGTAGACATGGGTCTAAGAATACACATGCACATTTGTTCTAAGTAATCAAATGATCGTTTAATTAATCGTATAGATTCAATTAAATCAAACAAATTTGTGCCATATATGCTATGCTGTATGTCGTATTTGAACAGAATGGTGGAATGAGTTCAAAAGCCGTCTGCTAAGATAACCGCAAAAATCACAGAATCATTTCAGCAGTCTCCAGCACACCAATCCCGAACACCATGAGTCAAAGAAATCAAACTTTAAAGGGACAGTTCACCCAAAAATGAACTCGCCTTCATGTTGTTCTAAACCCATCATATTTGCTTTCTTCTGATGAACACAAAAGGAGATATTTTTCCTAACTTTTAACATGCAAGAAATCTTTCCAAAAGGGTCTTTATAGTGCAAAAAGGTTCTGTAGACTATTATAAGGTTTGCCATGCTAAGGAAAATAGTTATTTTAAGGAACAATTGAACATCCAAGGAACCCTTTTAAAGTGTAATAAGGTTCTTTGGATTATTAAAGGTTTTGTCACACTAAGAAAAAATGTTTAAGAAACTTTCACTGTTTTTTTGAGAAAGCTAAAATGGTTCTTCTATGGCATCGCTGAAAAACCTCCATTTTTAAAGAGCTGTCAAGCTCCAAAAAGCACAAAAAAGCTCCATAAAAGTAGTCCATGTGACTATTTTCATTTACTGTACATGCTCTATACTCTCCTAAAATCATACAGAAGCTTTGTGTGATAAACAAGCCAACATTTTAATTATTTGTTAATAGTATATAGGTATAAGACTTAATATAACCTAAATCATGCCTTTTACTGAAATATGTAGTATAAACCCCATGAAAGATTTACATCACTTAAAAAAATCCACATTGTTTATACATATTTTGGACTATGGGGGCACCATTGTGTAAAATGGATGCACTACTGGTGCTACATGTTGGCGCTCCACTTTTACCACTACACAACTTGCAAAATAAAATGCTGATATGATGCCACATTGTGTGGCTTTTGGTTGTAACTTTCAGTCGAAGGGCAACGAGAGAAGCAATGTAAGTCTTCACTGCTTTCCTAGTAATAAGAAGTGGATATAAGAATGGGAAGATGCCTGTGGACGAATAAAACTTCCTAAAGACCAGCGTCTTTGTTCTCTCCACTTCAGCCCTGTTGCCTCTGAAGCTTTTAGTATACCACAGTTACTGAAAGAGCTTACAAACGGCAAAAAAAGAAACGCTAGATGCCATCCTGGCAGGATGTAAACATGCCGACGCTTGTCATGACGCCGCAGGACTTTCTCAGTGCGGATTTCACTCGATATCCGGGGGCGTTTAGACTCCTTGTGGGAAAAAAATCTATTTGGTTTAAGCCTATGCTTACATCCATCGCCACCTTTAAGCTTTTTCAGTAGCTGTGGTCATTGTATCAGTATTTTATTTTCAGAGTTGTGTTGCATTAAAACTAGCAACATGTAGCGCCAGTAGCTCACCGAGTGCAACCGTTTTATGTCATCCTCCGCATTATGGTGCCTCCATAGTCCAAAATACGTATAAAACAATGTGGTTTTTTAAATAACGTAAATCTGGGTTTTTCTACTACATATTTCAGTAAGAGACATCCAATACAGGTCTTAATACATGCCAACAACTCACACAAAGCTATGACTTAAGAAGTCATTTGGGCTACTTTTATGGTGCTTTTTTGTCAATTTTGGATTTGACATCAAACCTTCTACTAAAAATGCTTTTTTCTTGTTCCATGGAACCATTTTTGAGTGATCTATTCCTTTAACACTAATTTGTGTGGCAACTTACAACTTGTGGATAATGAAGACCTCAACCAATCACTGTTTAAATCCAATGTACACATACAAAAACAGCCCTATGTGGATTGGTGGAGGTTTTCCTCGTCCTCTGGCTCTTGTTTGACAACATCAGTCTGTTTAAACCTCTTACTGTTCTGTAATGACTCCAGAACCATCTGGCCCCTGTGCGGTTGCCACGGCACCAGGCTCCAGGGGGGCCCGTCGGCACATGCTTTGTGCTTCATATGGTGAAACTCCTTCCCTATGTCACACTTCCTTCTTTATAGCAGAGAACATATCAGTTATAAGACAAAAAAATACTGCAATAATGAAAACGAAACCTGAATTGAACTGAACTAAAAACAAGCCATTCAACTTCAAAAACAAAGAGAGAAAATCATCATTTGTGCTTTAACGACTTAATCGGTAACAACGAAAATTCTTATAGTCTCTTTAAAAAATAAAAGACATGCATATGTGGTTTTCACCGATCAGGACTCGCTTCGTTCCAACGTTTTCTCTCGGCGAGAGAACACAGGATAGATACCATGCCTGACAGTTTACACCATGATGTGGTTTAAAATAGATTTCATCACAACTGAAAGAAATACGTTGTGTATTATGTCAGAAATACGTCTTCTTGGCAGACATCCGCAAGGTCAGTTCAGATCTGTTGGATTTCTGGATTTCTTCCGGAAGTGTCTCTATATAAAAATAGACTAAACGACCCTGGTATTGGTTTTTCTATTCAGTGGCATTGTTCCTTCAGTGTGTCCGGCGATAAATAGGACAGACTGGAAATATGGCTATTCAAACAGACAACAGATAAATCTATGATTCATTCCTTTGAGATTGCTTGGATTGTTTTTTAATTGAAATATTTTTACTTACTATAATATATCCACATGCTTAATCTTGTGTATGGCCCTTTTGATTACCAACAACAAAAACAAAGTTTTAATATTATTTCACCCAGATAATCTCTTCTGTGTGCTTGTGCAGTTTTGTCTGCTGTAATATAATTTCGTTTCTTGGAATTGCTTGTTGACGTAATCCTTGAGAGGGCTCTTTATTTCATTTGAGTTGTAGAAAAAGGGTACAAACAACCAAGCCTGTTCTTGTTAGCCTCCCTTTGCCTCCATGGTGTCTTTGGATAAGTAAACCACCCAGTACACCATGTTGAAGGCCCCAAAGGACACTGGGAATAAAATACGTGCGTATTCATCGATCTTGCTGGCTCCTCCGGTTGGAGGAGCGGCAGGTTGAGGTGCAGGTTTGGCTTCTTTCTTTTTAATATTCTCTAATTTAGGCCCGAGGAGATGGTGAAGAGGAGCCGAGCCTGCGGTTGCACTGGGTGATGGTTTGTCAGGAACTGTTGGCGTCGAGGGAGGGGCCGGCGGTGTTGTTTTGGAGGCCGAGGATGAAGCGGCTGCATTCGATTGGCTGGCAGAACTGGGGCTGAGACGTGATTGGCTGGAGAAACTGCTGGTACCCTCTGAGGTGGAAGATGATTGGCTGGTCAAGGTCGGTTTGGATGCAGCTGCGCCGCTCTTGCTAGATGTTTCGGTTCTTTGGGTTTTCTTGGAGTCTGGTTGAGACTGAATGTTGGAGTTGACACGTTTTCGTAAGTTGCCATTGGTGTCTGAGTTTTGCTGTTGGGTAAAAGGGAGAAAACTTAAGTGTAATGCACAACATATGTTCTTAGCAAGTCAAAATAATTATAAAAAATTGTTGTTGAAGAAGCATGCTTCACCCAAAAATGAAATATATCTGAAAATGTACTCAGCCTCAGTCCATTCAAGTTGTAGATGAGTTTGTTTCTTCATCAAAACAGATCTGGTAAAAGGCTGCATTACATGACTTGCTCACCAATGTATCCTCTGCAGTGAATGGGTGCTGTATAAGAATAAGAGTCCAAACAGCTGATAAACACATCACAGTACTCCACAAGTAATCCATACCACAATCCACCAGTTATTGTCTTGTGAAGTGAGGAGCTGTGTGATTGTAATAAACAATAATTGATCATTATAGTGTTTTAACTTTAAACTGATGCTTCTGTCCAGCATATGAGTCCATAATCTATAATAATGCTTCCATAACATAAATCCATCCCCTGCTGTCCTCTCACATCAAAATCCACCAACATATTTGCTTAGATCAGTTTTGGACTGTTTTTGCTTGTAAACGGTGCTTGATCTGTACATATTTCTCTCCTGATTCAGACGCAGTGACTTTTTCATTGCAGAAAGCAATATTATGGAAGCCTGTGTCCACCACTGAATAAAAAAAAAAATTCTCAGAACTGTATGTTTTTAAGTCAGAACTGCCAGTTATAAACTCAAAGTTTTGAGAAATTAAGTCAGAATTGAGAAATGGGATTTTGTATCTTGCAATTCTGACTTTTTTTCTTGCAATTGTGAGTTTATATCTTGCAATTGTGACTTTTTCTCAGAACTGTGAGTTTTTATATCAGAATTGTGAGATATCAACTCACAATTGCGAGTTATAAAGTCAGAATTGCGAGATATAAACTCAAGGTTCTGAGAAATTTAGGCAAAATTGAAAAATGGGATTTTGTATCTTGCAATTCTGACTGTTTTTTCAAAATTGTGTGAAATAAACTCACAATTCCGAGTTATAAAGTCAGAATTGCGAGATATAAACTCAAGGTTCTGCGAAATTTTGCCAGAATTGAAAAATGGGATTTTGTATCTTACAGTTCTGACTTGTTTTTCACAGAATCGCAAGTTTTTAATTTAGAATTGTGAGATACAAACTTGCAATTCTGACCTTTTTCTCAGAATTGCGTGATATGAACTCGCAATTGCGAGTTATAAGGTTAGAATTGCGAGATATAAACACAAAGTTGTGAGAAATTAAGTCAGAATTGAGAAATGGGATTTTGTATCTCACAACTGTGACTTTTTTATCGCAATAGTGACTTTTTTTTTCTCAGAATTGCACGTTTTTAAGTCAGAATATATGATATGATATAAACTCGCAATTGTGAGTTAAGTCCAGTTTTGAGGGGAAAAAATACTGATATGTTTTCAGAATTGTGAGTTTACATCTCCCAATTCTGACTTTGTTTCTCAGAATTGCGAATTTATTATAACTTGCAATTGTGTTTATATCATGCAATTGTGAGAAAAAAAGTCACATTTGTCAGTGTATTACTAACAATTCTGACTTTAGAACTCACAATTTTGAGTTTATATCTCACAATTCTGACTTTATTTCTCAGAATTGCAAGTTAAGTCAGAATTGTGAGACACAAATTTGCAATTGTGAGTTATAAAGTCCGGTTTTTAAGGGGGAAAAATACTGATATATTCTGACTTAAAAACTTGCAATTCTGAGGAAAAAAAGTCAAAATTGTGAGTTTTTGTCTCCCAATTCTGACTTTCTAAGAATTGTGAATTTATTATAACTGCAAATAAGTTTATATCATGCAATTCTGAAAAAAAAAAAAAAAAAACAAACATCATATTTGTCAGAGTATTTACTCACAATTTTGACGTTATAACTTGTAATTGTGAGTTTATATCTCACAATTCTGACTTTTTTCAGAATTGTGAGATGTAAACTTGCGATTACGAGAAAAATGTCAGAATTGTGAGATTAAAAAGTCGCAATTACCTTTTTTAATTTTTTATTCAGTGGCGGAATGGCTTCTATACAATATAATGAATTATAGATGGTTTGAAGTTAAAAACATCCTAATGATAGATTTGTTTCTCACAAACACACAGCGTTTCACTTCACAAGATGTTAATTGATGAACTGGAGTAGAATGGATTATTGTGATGTTTTTATCAGCTGTTTGGACTTTCATTCTGACAGCACCCATTCACTGCAGAGGACCCACTGATGAGCAACAGATGTGATGCTAAATTTCTCCAAAGCTGTTCTGATGAAGAAACAAACTCGTCTACATCTTGGATGGCCTGTGGGGGAGTAAATTGTCAGCAAATTTTCAATCTTTTGTTGAACTGTTCCATTAAAATGAGCATTGACAGTAATTTCAAAACATTAAAGCAATCAGAGCTACAAAGAAACTTCACTATCAAGTAATATAAAACCCAGTTTTTGTTTAATAATCTTTTGTAAATGTGTTGATGACACTATTGCATTGCCACATCTGAGCTGCCAAACTTTTTTAGTGAGAAGACACATAAGGCTCTTGCAATAGCCTCTGAATCAAACTGGTCAAAGCAAATTCATAACCCATTTCAGGAAGCCATTTCAATGCAGCAAAAATAGCACAACTTTATTTTACATAAATAATATTTCTGCTTATACAATATGCATCACTGAAACTATTTTAAACGAGAGATCAGTATCCAAATGAAGTGCACCATGCAGCGAGCATGTGCCTGTAATGCGCGACTGAACAGACGTCACGCTCGCAGTAACGTTCGGGGCTGTAAGGAGCTTTTATGATCAGATGGTTTGCTGTTTGTGGGTGTATGGAGGAGGAGGAGGAGGGTGGAGCTATTCTATAAACAGCTTTTTTCATATAAACAAGGACAAGAGCGATGAGTCCACTGACTCCACTCAGTGTGTGTGTGTGTGTGTGCACAACTTTAACAGATCCCAATGATATCAAGGGAGGAGATTTTACACCAGGGGCTGATGGGAACTCATGGATGAAAGTGTATTTTTTATGAGTTTTCTATAAAAGTGTGGACTGTTCAAACATGTTAGTGACCTGTTTTCTGTGATGCAGCTTGAGTTTGTTGCATATATAGAATGATTTCTGAAAGATCATGAGACACTGAAGACTGGAGTAATGATGCTGAAAATTCAGCATTGCATCACAGGAATAAATTACATTTTAAAATATATTCAGATATTTGTGATAATATTTCACAATACTACTCATTTATTTTTTTTTTCCACAATGTGATGATTATTTTATTTACATTTATTTCATTCAATTCAAAATTTTACTTGTCAGTCCTAAATTAAACACTTTATATGCCACAGAATTCTTTTTTAAGCATATGAAATATGAATAGAAAAGACAGAGGTAATTGCGTGTGTTTTTATATACCGAGTGCTGTGCCATACATGAGATAAACACGTATGCTGGGATTATATTAAAGAGAGATCTATCTTTTTCTCACTGGACCTGATAGCCCAGTTTCACCCTGATATTTTTCACCATTTCCTCTGAGAAATGAACAGTTGGCAAAGTGTAATTGGTGTCTCGTGGTGTGTGGAAAATATGTTAGCACAAGCTGTGAGGAAAGACAGAAAGAGACTTAACACACCACTCTAAAAGACGTAAGCTGCGTCCAAATTCCTGTACCTTAATAGTATATACTAAATTTGATGAAGAACTTACTTGTTTGTTCATATACTATCTGTAGGTATGCATGAATTCAGTATAAATGCATTCCACTAGTGCTGTCAAATCGATTAATCGTGATTAATCGCATCCAAAATAAAAGTGTTTACATAATGTATATATATATATACATATATGTACCAACATATAAATATACACTGTACATACAAACTTTTATTTTGAATGCGATTAAACATGATTAATGACTTTTTTTCTGAGAAATTAAATCAGAACTGAGAAATGGGATTTTGTATCTTGCAATTCTGACTGTCTTGCAAATTTGACTTTTTTTCTCAGAACTGTGAGTTTTTATATCAGAATTTTGAGAAATCAACTCTCAATTCTGACCTTTTTCTCATGTATATACAAATAAATATACACTGTACATACACATATTATGTAAACAAACTTTTATTCTGAATGCTATTAATCGTGATTAATGAAGAGAAATGAAGTAAAAACTGAGAAATGGAATTTTGTATCTCGCAATTCTGACTTTTTTCTTTCAATTGCGAGTTTATATCTTGCAAATTTGACTTTTTTTCCTCAGAACTGTGCGTTTTTATATCAGAATTGTGAGATATCAACTCACAATTTTGACCTTTTTCTCAGAATTGCGAGATATAAACTCAAGGTTCTGAGAAATTAAGAAAATACTTGTTTGTTCATATACTATCTGTAGGTATGCATAAATTCTATATAAATGCATTTCCACTAGTGCTATCAAATCGATTAATCATGATTAATCACTTTCAAAATAAAAGTGTTTACATAATGTGTATGTATATATATGTATGACAGCACTAATTTCCACACATACTACATACTTTGACAGATGATCAGACGCACAAGAAACAACAACACTTTCTTGTCATGTTGTTAAACAAAAACTTTTTAACTACAAGAAACAACTTTCTTGGTATCTACAGCCAAAGAACCTCACAATATCCCCCATATTTTACAACTAGATCCTCAGCTCCAATGGCTTCATGGGATAGCAAATTGTCAAGATCAAATCTCAGCAGATGTAGTACTCGGAAGCAGGGATTGAAAAGGATTGTTGGGATCAAACCAATAATGCCGAGTTCACGTCATTCCCCTGATAATTTGTATACTATACTTATTTTTTTTTTCTGTCTCAGCTCTCTGTCTGTCTAGGAAAAGAACATTTTCTCTTCCGTTCTTTATTCCGGAACAGAAAAAACCTATTAAAGGGAACTTATTAATCCGTGGCCGTGCTGTGGTCAGCGTATACGTACACAGACTTAAACTGCTCCATATTGGGATTTTCTCCTAATGTCCCTTAATGGGTTCAGATCAAGCGTGTAAAAACCCAAGTGGGATATTTGCTTAGAATGAATTGCGCTCACTGATAATGCAGTTTATTTGCAAGCACCGTCTTAGAAAATACAAACCGCCAATAAGATGATACACATTTACAGATATTTAAAAACAAAACATAAAAATCCATTAACTTACACTACATTCAAAAGTTTGGAATAATTACGATTTTTTACTTTTTTTTATTAATTACTTTTTTTTAAAGGAGGCTCTTATTCTCACCAAGGCTGCATTTATTTAATCAAAAATGAAGTAAAAACAGTAATATTGTGAAACGTTATTACAATTTAGTAATTTAACGTCTTCAGTGTCACATAATTCTTCAAAAATCATTCTAATATGCTGATTTGGAACTCAGTTGTTATCAATTATTATTGGTGCTCAATTATAAATAAAGGGTATTATTATTAGTTTTGAAAACAGTTGTGCAGACTGATATTTTTTAAGGATTCTTTAATGATTAGATTTTATTCAAAATAAAAATCTTTTCAATATTTTTAAATGTCTTTACTGTCACTTTTGAGCAATTTTAATGCAGCCTTGCCAAATGATTTCTGAAGTGACAGTGAAGAGTAGAGTAATGATGCTGAAAATTCAGTTTTGCATCACAGAAATAAATTACATTTTTAAATATATTCAAACAAAAAACTGTTCTTTTAAAATGTAATAATATTTCACAATATTTCTCTTTTTACTGCATTTCTGATCAAAGAAATGCAGCCTTGGTGAGGATAAGAGACTTTCGACCAGTAGTATAGTTTGTAAAACTATGAAATTATGAAGCAGCACTAAACATTTGGGATGTGAGCACTGAAAAAATGCTGTGAATCCCCAGGGTGGATTATTTGTAACGTGTATGAAGTCGAACGTACAGTATTTCCTGCTGCGCTGAGCTCACTGACTGAGTCATACGAGCTCCGTTAACCTGCATCTGCTGAGACTTTCATATTCACTGTAAAGATCCCCATCCTTCCACACGGCAAACAGAATCGTGTGTTATGATGAGAAGACAGAAAGGGAGAAAAGGGGGAAGAGAAATATTGGTGATTTGAAAGGCTTACAGAGAGCCACCATTAGATAAGGTACATTAACATCTTTAACAGCCTGCGGAAATAAACGAGTAAAAAACAGGCCCGTAATACATCACGTCAACAGTCTGACAGACACACTCTCACTAAGTCTCACAGCTGTCAGCATGTGCCACTTCTAATCCGCCATCTCAGCTTACGCACCATATCCCAGCAAAAGACGAAATCCACAGCTCACATGCACACTCACTATGTGCTGTTCTATCATGCAATTCAACTAACATTCGATCTGCTGAACTTCCATGATGAAACTCTAGCTATGAATGGTCATTTTACTCAATTGAAAAGAAAAAAAAAAAAGACTTAAAGGATAAGGGATATTTCACCCAAAAATGAAAATGACCCCATGATTTACTCACCCTCAAGCCATCCAAGGTGTATACGACTTTCTTCTTTCAGATGAATGCAATTGGAGTTATATTAAAAAAAGTCCTGGCTCATCCAAGCTTTATAATGACAGTGAATGGGTGGTGAGATTTTAAAGTCCAATTAAGTCAATCTGAAGCAAATTAATGCATTTGTGTAAGAAAAATATCCATATTTAAAATGTTATTAATCTCTTTAATCGCTTTAACTGTCATATGCGCATTTACAGAGTTGAGAGTTGCATTCCAGTTTTGTTTACAGCAAAGAAAAAAACTAGTTTCCTCTTGGCTTACATTGAAATCCTCTGACATTTTTCTTTTACAAATCCCTGTTTTGTACATCTAATTCGTGACCCGTGTTTGTTATGATCTCTCCACTGCAATTCTGCATTTGTCCCGCTACTGTACATCATCCACTGAAACACCACTCTCTCGCGTGTACAACAGTTAGAGGAAGCTAGAGAATACAGTTTATAAAGTTTTAAATATGGATTTTTTTCTTACACAAACACATCATTTCACTTCAGAAGGCCTTTATTAACACCCCGGAACCATGTGGAGTACTTTTTATAATGGATAGATGAACTTTTTTAGACTTTAAAATCTCAACACCCATTCACCTCCATTATAAAGTTTGGAAGAACCAGGACGTTTTTAATATAACTCTGATTGTATTTGTCTGAAAAAAGAAAGTCAGTTAAACCCAGGATATCTTGAGGGTGAGTAAATCATGAGGTAATTTTCATTTTGGTGTGAACTATCACTTTAACTTAGTGTTATTCCTTCCTTAGCTCCCTTACTTTTTTTGTGATTATACATCATACTTTTTTTTATCTATACAAATAAAGTTAACTGAATAAAAGTTATAAATAAAAGCTAACTGAAATTATAAGATAAAACCTAGGGGCCTTTTTTGGGGGGTGAATCTAATGAAAACCTGTCATGAACAGGTCCAGTTCAAAATTCATCCCAAATCAAAATAAAATATTAATATGTAATCACATTTTGCATGAATAAAATTAAACCTATTTAATGTTAGCCTATTTTCTATTTCTATGACAATTTTCCACAAATTATCATGAATTTAATGTGTAAAAATGTATTAAATTAAATATACATCATATAATATTTTAATATTTTTGGGGATTTAAAAAAAAAAAAAACATTTTATTTAAATAAATTACTATTGTGAATCACTATAATTACTGTAAAAAAAATAAATACTGTAAAAAAATATACAGTTGAAACTAATGAGAATCACCACTGAGCATAAGGATAATAATGACAAAAAAACCCCTCAAATTACAAAAAAGTTAATGCTTTATGGTAATGATAATGTGGTTAACTGTCATGACAGTTTAAATTAATGGCTTATGAAATAGATTTCATTTGTTATGCAAAATGAAAAATATTGATTTTATTTTAATAATTACTTTAACAAATATAGTTAATTGAGTTCTCTTGCATTTTGTGTGCTGCTGATGAAAAATAGCAATTAAACTTGCCATAAAATACTAAACATAGAAACTGAAATACGTTGACAGACGTTGATCAGTTTTATTTGGCAGAATGATAATATACAGTTAAGCATCAATTATACATCTAATGCACATTTTGTTGCACCAACCCTGAAAAACCTTCCAACTTTTGTTGGTAAGTGAAAAGAGTTTTATTTATTTACTTTTTTATAAAAAGTTGCCAATGCATCCACTTTTTCTACTGAAAACGTATTTCACGCTTCTAAGTACCGATAAGTAGAAACCTCTCCAGAGGACCTGAAGGCAGCACTAAAGGCTTGGTGAGTAAAAGGAAATAATAATAATTAAATTGGCCAATGTGTCCACTTTTTCCATTGAAATGCCTTTCGAGCTTGTAAGTACATAGGAACCTCTCAAGAGGACTTGAAGGCAGCATGCGAACTGTGCAACGTGGAGCATTAATAATTGAATTGATGTACAGCGTAACAGCTATTTCGCACATTTTAAAACATAGCTCACCGCATGAAATTTTAAAGCCAGAACTGTGTTTTATAATGTATAAGTAGTCTTTGTAATGTGCGTAACATCATCTCACCTGTAGAACCTCCTCTGTGTCTTTTCCTTTGCCTGACGGTGTGGAGCTCTTGGCACTGGCTGCGGCGGCGGCGGCGGCTTTGGCCTGTTTTCTCTTTGCTCTCTCTGCTTGAACGTTGGTGAAGTAGTTCACAGCCGCAAACTCGATGAGAGCGGAGAAAACAAAAGCGAAACACACGGCGATGAACCAATCCATGGCAGTGGCGTACGAGACCTTGGGCAGAGAGTGACGAGCGCTGATGCTGAGGGTCGTCATCGTGAGAACAGTGGTGATTCCTGTGAGGAAAGCACATTGAAAATATTAACGACAATAACTAGGTTACTAAATTCCGAGTGCAAGTTTGAGCGTGCATATGAACGTTGGTAAATGTGTGCATGCAATTCTAAGTGTTTATGAACTCATGACCTGTGAACCATTTTATTTGATGTGCTTTTGATAATTAAGGTAGTCTGTGATTAAATGAGCATACTGCTTTTTAATAGCAATTTCTACTAAATGATAGTACATAATGTGAGTTTCAAAATCTTTATTGCTTATAACCAGGTAAATATGCTTCACCTCTGACTGGAAATCATAAATGCAAACAAACTGAGTATCACTCCAATAGTCCGTAAGTGCCCATTAGTGATTATGCCTTTATTCTCTTCTCATTTCTATCTACATTTCCCTCGGGAGTGTTTTAAAACTGACCATCGTACAACAGTGTAATTTGCTGAGAGTTTACCATCAAGGAAATCTGATGAGCAAAACTATTAGCGCCCCACCAGTTTACCACAAAAGTCCATAACATTACGCTAACAGAAGCAATGCGTTTTAAAGACACAATAAGGCATAATAAAACAATAATTCAAAGAAAGCCATTCTGTAGAAGAGATCTTTCACTTAAAGGTAAAAAGTTTACCCAAAAATGACATTACAGGCAATAGTGGATGCTAAATTTTTAAAATGTAAGCAAAAGCAATTAAAGTTTAAAAAAAATGTTTGCGTTTGCTCTCTAGACAGTGTTAAAATAAAGCAATAAGCCCCAAGAAGCCATGGTTTCCGTTTCGTGTCGTGCCTAACTGTTATGAATTCACTGTAAACCACCGCGTCATGGGGCATATTGCTTTATAAAACGCTTATTCCATATACGTAGTAAGGTTTCATAAAATAAAGTATAATGATATTAATAAAAACAGTATTCTTCCACCAAACAATGTAGTGCCTTGGAAACTGTTGTGGTTGCAACAAAGTGATTGCCAAAAAACACACAGAAGTAAACAAAGGTGTAAGTTTGTAGAGTAATTTAAAACCGCTTTGAACGCGGCTCGACCAATCAGAATCAAGGAACGGAACGTTTAAAACGGTTATCCGTTTTATAAGTTACTATTTACAATGCATTTTTGCGGCGTTGAGTAATGCCAATCACATACATATCTGTTGATTTCTTGGACACATTGTCCAATCAGCAACATTTTAGTTTGTCAGAATTCACTTAATGCTGAAAGTGTCTATTATTCTATTATAAGTGAAGTTTTGCATGCTTGTGAATGATCTCATAACTAAGTGCAGATCCGATGTAAATAAGAGATTTATTGTGTAGTTTAGAGAGCTTCACTGATTACATGACGATGAACTAAGATGAGTGATGCTTTTTAGTGATTTCTGCACTTTCTAGGCTATAATCTATTCAGAAATTTAATTAAAGTTTTTTTTTTTTTTTTTTTTTTTTTTTTTTTTTTCAGACATATACATGCTGCAAAGTTTCAGGAATGACCAGTGTTAGTTACTTTTAAAGGTAATGCATTACAATTTTGCGTTACTCCCTGAAAAAGTAACTAATTACGTTACTTAGTTACTTTTTATGGAAATTAATGTGTTACGTTACTTTTGCGTTACTTTTTAAATCTGAGCAGGGCTTGCTTCTTTGTTTTTACAATAAAACAATTCTAATGTAAAAGCCCTTTTACACCAAAAGTGAAATGAATTCACCTCAGGCTGAAAGAAAAGTAAATTTTTGCAGGAGATCACTCTTCAACTATAAAAAAAAAAAAGCACAAATGTTAGTGCATCTAAAGTGATTTTTGCTTATTAGTACGGTTCAATTGCATCATCGAAATTCAGCAGCAAAGATACTAGTTAATAAAATGGGATTAAACACATAAAAGATATTTGTTTTAACATATTTAATTATTGCAAGGTTGCGTCTGTTTTTATTCATTTTGAGGAATACTGAATCTGTTTTTTTGTGAGTGAGATGAGTTAATGCATGTTCACATTTAGTCTAGAATACAGTAACATCATGTTTACTCCCAATTTCCTGACAGGAGACTTGTCAATCAAGAAATGGGGAAAAAAGTAACTAGTGTTACTTATTTAAAAAAGTAACTCAGATATTTTCTTAAAAATTAAAAAGTAATGCATTACTTTACTAGTTACTTGAAAAAAGTAATATTATTACATAACTTGCGTTACTTGTAATGCATTACCCCCAACACTGGGAATGACATCCGCATGTTTATGCTGGATTTCCTGGCCAAATTTATACAGACAGCGTGCGTCCAGAGTGAGATCTAGTTCACGGACCAAAAGCATGTGTAAAATTTACTGAGATTGAGACATACATTCATTCCTGAACAGAAAGTTAAGGAATTAATGGCAAGCAATTTATGACAGAATATAGTCCCATAACTGATCATTTATTTGTATCTTGCCTTTAATAACAACGAAATGAGAAAAAGGCCTGCAAAATTTCAATGAACATCAAAGGCCGTGTGCACATTCTGGTTAAAAATAAAAGGCCATCAACTGACACTTAAAGGAGTAGTTCACTTCCAGAACAAAAATGTACGGATAATGTACTCACCCCATTGTCATCCAAGATGTTGGGGTCTATCTTTCTTCGACTGAACAAAGAAAGACTTGAGCATCTTGGATGACAATGGGGTGAGTACATTATCTGTACATTTTTGTTTTAAGTGAACTACTCTTTTAAAACAGGAAGCATTGCTGTTCAAATCAGCAGAAAGAATCAAAGTCACTCCACAGTTTAGTAAACATAGGTCCACTTAGTTGCATGCACATTTTGGATATCACATAAAATAACTCTGAATAGAAACGCGAAGATGCGCATAAATTCTAAAAATGTGCATAAAAAACTTATGCGCACAAGTAAACAGTATAAACTTTTTATCCGATAAGAAAAAATGTGCATAAACGACACTCTAAAAAATAAAAAACACAATTTGTTGAGTCAGCTTAAAATAATTTGTTACCCTGCTGCCTTAAAATTTTAAGTTCAGTCAACTAAAAATAAGTTTAGTCAACTTGAAATGTTAAATTGTACTAAGTAACAACTTAGATATTTGTGTTTGCTAAAGTTAACAGATGGGTAAGTAACCCAGCTGCCTTAAAATTTTAAGTTGATTCAACTCAAATATCTAAGTTGTCAGTATAATTTAACATTTCAAGTTGAATAAACTTTTTTGAGTTGACTGAACTTAAAATGTTAAGGCAGCCAGGTTACAAATTATTTTAAGTTGACTCAACAAATAGTTTTTTACAGTGTACGATGGAAACACGTTTACCGAATAAATCCCGCCATGCGCATTAAAAAGGTCATGTGACTTTTCCAAAAAGGTGATTATGGAAACTCATTGGAAGAACATATAGGTTCTTATTTATTTGAAAGAACTTTCATTTTTAAACTTAATGGGAACATTAGCAAATTGTACTGGTTTGCTTACATTACTTTTAAGTTTAACAAACACAAATATTAAAGTTGTCACTTAGTACAACTTAACATTTCAAGTTGACTAAACTTATTTGAGTTGACTGAGCTTAAAATTTTAAGGCAGCAAGGTAACAAATTATTTTAAGCTGACTCAACAAATTGTGTTTTTTTTTCCAGTGCACTAAGGAAAAAGAAAAGTACACTGTAAAAAATAAAAAAAAAACACAATTTGTTGAGTCAGCTTAAAATAATTTGTTACCCTGCTGCCTTAAAATTTTAAGTAAGTTCAGTCAACTAAAATAAGTTTAGTTAACTTGAAATATTAAGTTGTACTAACTAACAACTTAGATATTTGTGTCTGCTAAACTTAACAGATGGGTAAGTAACCCCGCTGCCTTAAAATTTTAAGTTGATTCAACTCAAATATCGAAGCTGTCACTTAGTATAATTTAACATTTCAAGTTGAATAAACTTTTTTTGAGTTGACTGAACTTAATATTTTAAGTTGACTCAACAAATTGTTTTTTACAGTGTAGTTACATTAAAAACTGATCACTGAAAGGTCCTTTGGAGAACCTTACTTGAAACCTTACATTTTAAAGAGTGAACAGGGAAAAAAGGTACATAAGGTCTTGATTTTATCCTTTAAGAATTGACTGGGTTGTGAAAAGACTTGACAAATAAAGGGATTTTTGAGGTCAATCGAAAAAGTAAGTTATTTTAGCAGTTGTTGCGACATTGTGCACTGGCGCTCGCAACAAAACGTAACGGAAACATTTTACTCCTTTTAATTTTATTATGCACATTTGCATTTTTTAACAGAAAAAAATTGTTTTCTGCACCTAATGATACACCACACAATGTTCAGCTGTAAGAACTTCTCCAAACATTCATTTCTGGTCCATCTTCTGTTTATTCGGTGTATTTAGTCATCCCGTGGGCCTGACATAAATGTTAGAGGTCAGATCCGAAACAAGATAGATTTCTCCAGCAGTAACACTTTGAACCACCAGGGGGAGTCAGGAATTCACTCTTAACCTGAATGTCTTAAGTTGGAAGCATTTCTCTCTCGGTGAATCTAAACCCTGCCACAGAGCAGTGAGCATGCCAGACGTGAGTCACACATATACACCGACACACAAATACACACAATCACGGAGGCAGCCAGTATCCCTTCTCCTCCCACACACACACAGAATCTCTCTCGACTCACACATACACCCACACGCACACGCTAATAAAACATAAGAAAACACACACAAACCTCTCGCACATCAAGCCAACCCCGCAACACAAGACAAACACGCTCTCCTACATCTTCTCTCTGTGTTCTTGAGTTTGCAAGATGTTAGAAATAAACACGGACATAAAAAGGCGCTTTCACACTATTAATTTGCTGCTTGTTGGTTGGCGTGACAGCTGTTTTCTGTCCACTTGAATTGAAACCTGTCAAGAACATGTCTGGGACGGATTTGAACTCAGAATCAAAATAATAAAAAAAGACATTTCACTTAAAATAAAACCTATTTATGTTGTTTGTATTAGCATTGTTTTCATAAGAATTGAGCACATTTGCACAATTCTCATTATCTTAATGCAAACAAAATTGTCATTACTGTAATGTGTAAAGATATTATACATGATGGTAGTATTTGTTGTGCTGATTTTTATGAAAACACTATTACAGTACTTTTATATTCTAATACAGTAAAAATACAACATTACTATACTACAGTAATCATGAAAATCATCTAAGAATTGCAAAAAACAAACAAAAACGTATACATTACAACAATGATAATTTGTGGGCCAAATGTGTTATTGTCATACAAATATTAAAAAAATAAAAACTACCTAATGGTCCAAAAAAAGGCTTTATATATTAAATAATTTAATATATAATTTCATATATTATTTAAATAAAATATGTCAAATAAAATAAATTATTTAAAAAAATGAATAAATGTTAAATAAATTTTGTAATATATCAAATTGTATTTACATAAAGTAAACATATTTAAATTAAAATACAAAAAAAGTGTAATACATGGAAGATACATGTAGTATAAATTTGTGGGGCATATGTTTAATTTTCATTAAAAAATGAGAATGGACATAAAATAGGCTTAATTTTCTTAATATTTCTTAATAATTGAAATTATCTCTTAATATTTCAAACTGTATTTAAATAAAGTACATATATTTAAATTAAAATACGAAAAAATGTAAAATAAAATAGGCTTTATTTTCTTACTATTTAAATTTTTAAATTATTTGAATATTATAAGAAATATATCTTATTTATTTTAATTGTAATTTAATTGTCATAATTGTCACTTTTTCCATGTTCGTAATATTTCAAATTGTATTTAAATAAAGTAATATTGAGAAATAATAACCTAATGGGCATAAAATAGGCTTCATTTTCTTAATATTTTCAATTGTAAATGATTGGAATATTATATTAAATATTTTATTAATTGTAACTGTTATTTAATTGTCATAATTGTATTTTTTCCATTTTCTTAAAATTTAAATTGTATTTAAATAAATTAAATATATTTAAATTAAAATATGAAAAATTATATTTCATCAATGATAAACATAGTATACATTTGTGGGGAATATTTTTGATTTTCATTAAAATATATTGAGAAATAATAACAACCTAATGGACAAAAATATTTGAAATCAGCATTTAATTGTCATTGTAATTGTTTTCCCTATTTTCTTAACATTTCAAATTGTATTTAAATGAAGTACATATATTCAAATTAAAATATGAAAAAAATACAATATAATATAGGCTTCATTTTATTAATATTCCAATTTTTAAACGATTTGAACATTATAAGAAATATATTTCATTTTTTTCATATTTTTTAAAATTAATTTTATTTTATATTTATTTATTTTAAATTATAAGAAAAAATTCAATTAAATGTAAATAAATAAAAAATAGAGTAGAATAGAATGGAATAGAATGGAATAGAATAGAATAGAATATTTGGGGTATGTCATAAAATGCATATCTCAAAGCTGCTCATTTCTGCAGAAAATGCCTTTGGTGAACAACATTCTTTGCATCTCTTTCCTCACACCTGCAGTAAACAAACACAAGTGCTTTTCCATGTATGTTAATTTTGTTAGTAACAGCAAAACGACAAAACAATGAATAAAACAGTGAAGTTAACATCTTCACCTGAGTTACCTAGCTACGGCGGTAAACAGGTGCCGCTAGTGCTCACGGTGGCCCTCAGACCTGCGGGGGCAGGCTGCGGGTTTCGCATCGAACTCGGGTTCAAACCAAATCAAATCCACGGTAAAACTGCCTATGAGATGAGCTCACAGCTCTGGAGAATAATCCACACTCTCTGGAAAACTTCACACGATCACAGCGCACTCACAAACGCCCACGTGCAGACCGATCTGGAACGATCAATAGGTACATCACAGGCTACATTTAGCCAGGGGTGCTGGATGTGTTTTGCACTGCCGAATCCACAGTGCTGTGAGAGCTTGCTTTAGTGCTCTTGTGCGACTGGCTGAGAAGAATGAGAGACCCCTGTCACCGAAATGAGCAAAGACAGATAATGGAACAAACAAAAGGGGTTACAAAGCAGGACACGACCTTCAGTAGAATAGAAAAAGTAACAAATTTAAAGTAAAAGACAATTCTGTCAATATTTACTCACTCTTATGTCAACCTGTTTATGTTTTTCTATGGTTTTCTGTGAACTTGGCAAGTGAAAATGCGCCATGACAGATTTGATGTCACTTACGCCAAACAACATTGGTTCTCACGTGTTCTGAAACCGATTACTATGTGTAAATATAAAAAAAAAAAAAAAAAACACAAATGAGATTTGAGAGCTACAGCAGAAGGCAATTTACAGCCCGTAATCATTCAAAATTTGATTTGTTCCACACAAAAAGCTCCCTTAATGACTACTTTTAGTGTTTTTGCCCTTTTATTTGACAGCACCTTTTCACTTCACAATATTTTTTTATTATTCACCTTTTTCTTGAGTAACCGCTGAGCGCCGGCATGACGGATTCTAACTTCTGTTAATCTAACTTCTGTTAGATTAATTCATTGACTGAATTAATTAACCTGAAACTTTTTCAATATAACTAAATATAAAAAGGTGTGCAGGGTTAAGCTGTGCTGTTGTTGACTGCTACAGTAACAGCAATAAGCTTAAGGAATTCCTGTAAAATACTTGTTTTGCGTAGCAGCAAATCTGTCCGTGTCCGGTGCTGAATGCCTTGTATAAATGATGATAAAAGAAATCGAGCATGGCTTAAATGCTTAAGTTAAAATACTGTGTTTGAAATAAAATAACATGTTAAAATTATGTGTACTCTTATCATTTTGTGGACAAAACCCTGATTGGGTGCTTTGTGTGCTCATATGTTATCAGTGCTCACGCCACTTCATGTCAACTACTCACTCATTAAAGTATGACACGTGAGTTACTGCAAAAAGTCATTGCGACACTATTAAGTAATAAAACTATGGCTCCATGTGCTTTTTCTCATATGTTTAACGTTATATTTTTGGCTTGAAAAAATTTGTTAATTTGACTAGAAACACCAGAGACTGGAAATGTAAAGCATTGTTTCAGTTCATTTTCATGTTCAGAAAAAAGGTGGATATCTTTAAATTTAATGTTTTCCACAGTAGAAAGAAAGTCAAACACATTTGGAATGACTTGAAGGTAGTAAATGATGAGGAAGTAATGACAGCATTAACATTTCTATGTGAACTATGACATATCTTTTTTTCCCTTTTTTTTTTTGGCATTGTTCGTTTTTTCATTATTCGAAAAATGACTATTTATATGCTTTTTAACCTTAAAACCTCAATCTCATTTTCTCTTCCAACTTCAAAATCACCCTACATCGCTGTTTTACCTTTTTTTTTGTAAAGGGCATTAGATCTTTGCACATTTACCTTGTAAACACTGGGTCTGTACTTCTGCAGCAATGTAGAGTGATTTTGAAGTTGGAGGAGAAAATGAGATGGGAATTTTTTCGACTTACCATAGTAACCAGTGTTGGGGAAAGTTACCTTTAAAAGTAATGCATTACAATATTGTGTTACTCCCTAAAAACTAATTACGTTACTTAGTTACTTTATATGGAAAGTAATGCGTTATGTTACTTTTGAGTTACATTCACGTTACTTTTTAAATCTGGGTAGGGCTTGCTTGGTTTATATATATGTATATATACATATATATAAAGTTCTATTATCTAAAAAGTTCTATTTTTAGCAAATGTAAAAGCCCTGGCTTTCACACCAAAAAGTGAAATGAATAAGCCTCAGGCTAAAGGAAAAATACATTCACGTCTGTACAGTAGAACACAGGAGAAGACGGTTTGACACTCTTCAGCAATAAAAAAATAAAGCACAAATGTTAGTTTATTTAAAGTCTTTTTAAAATACATAAGAGAAATTTGTGTTATTATATAACATATTGTTGCAGGTTTGCATTTCACTGTTTTAATTCATTTTGATGAGTACTGAATCAGTTTTTTTTTTTTTTCTGAGGGAGATGAATTAATTCATATTCACATTTAGAACTACAGTAACGTCATGCTTACACAACACACACAACGTCTCTGTATTTCCAATTTCTCTCAGCATTGGGACAGGAGACTTGTCAGTCAATAAATGGGAAAACAAAGCAAATGGCGTTACTTTTTTGAAAAATAAAATAAATTAATTAAAAAGTAATGTGTTACTTTACTAGTTACTTGAAAAAAGTAATCTGATTACGTAATTATTGTAATGCATTACCCCCAGCACTGCTAGTAACTGTATTGACATGGATTACACAGACTATGCATGCACATCACAGAGCTAGACAAGATGAGCATTTGAGGTTAAAAAGCATATAAATTGTACTTTTTTTTGGGAAAATAACCGATCGTTTCGCTAGGTAAGACCCTTCTTCCTCGGCTGGGATTGTTTAGAGCCCTTTGAAGCTGCTTTTAAACTGCATTTTAGACGTTGAAACTTGGGGCATCACAGAAGTTCACTATATGGAGAGAAATCCTGAAATGTTTTCCTCAAGAAACATAATTTCATTACGACTTAAGAAATTTGTTCTGGTTATTTGTTCTGGAAGCGAATTTCTCCTTTAAAAAATGGGTCGCCAGGATAATTTGAGGATATATGTAACAAAGTTCAAGATTCGGGGAGGAAGAAAGCAAAAAACCGACAGTTTAAACATTAATAACTAAATAAACATAAACAAAATGAAAGTAAGCGACAGCCACCTGACACAGAATCCACTGTGTATTTTCTCTGTTTTAGCAGTCAGCTGCTAGCTAGTAGAAAAAGTAACAAATTTAAAGTAAACGTTGACCTAAAAAGACAATTCTGTCAATATTTATTCACTCTTATGTCAACCTGTTTATGTTTTTCTATGGCTTTCTGTGAACTTGGCAAGTGAAAATGCGCCATGACAGATTTGATGTCACTGACGCCAAACAACATTGGTTCTCACGTGTTTTGGACCTGATTACTATGCGTAAATATACAAAAACACAAATGAGATTTGAGAGCGACAGCAGAAGGCAATTTCCAGCCCGTAATCATTTAAAATTTGATTTGTTTCACACAAAAAGCTTCCTTAATGAATACTTTTAGTGTTTTTGTCCTTTTATAAGATTGACAGCACCTTTTCACCTCACAATATATGTTTTTATTATTCACCTTTTTCCTGAGTAACTGCTGAGCGCCGGCATGATGGATTTCAACTTCTGTTTAGTTGCTCTCGACTTCCAGTCTCCATAGAAATTCATTAAAACAGGGTAAAAAACACTGACTGAATTAATTAAACTGAAACTATTTCAATATAACTAAATATAAAAGGTGAACGTAAAGAGTTGGGAGAATATCGGACGTTTATTAGTAGGCTATATTTTACCTGTGCATTCAGTTTTAAAGGGACAGCAGCCTATTTTAGTTGGTTTTGTCTCTGGCATTGATGTTAATCAAGCAAACAAAAGAAAGACAGAAAATCACGCACTGTTCTTGACTGAATCACTTTAGTAGCCCTACTAAAGATTAATCTAAATGTATTTATATAAATAATTTTTTTCTGAAAGAATGAAGAATGTGGTAAACAAGTTGTTATAAAGAATGCATAATTGGCCTATATACTGTAACCATTGGCATTTCATTGAAAAGAAGACCATGTTCTTGTTTCTTTATGAGAAGTGGTTTCATTTCATTTTAATAAAAAGGCATGCTGTGTGTCACAGCAGTTAAATCTGTGTTTATTATGATAAAACCTTAATATCAAACCTATACAATGAGTTTGGTAATTTAATAAAATGCTAAATAAATGCATTACACTGTAAATAAACCTATTCGATTTTAACCAATTAAATCTACTGTAGATTTCGGCGACTAAAATCTTATGATATTTAGTCGACTAAAACTAGACTAAAACTAAAACAATTCAGATAACTAAAATATGACTAAAACTATAAATTGAAAAATTACCACATGATTTACTTACCTTCAAGCCTTTCTAGGTGTATATGACTTTCTTTATTCAGATGAATAAAAGTTTTAAATATGGATATTTTTCTTACACAAAGGCATAGATTAGCTCCAGGAGGTCTTTATTAACCCCCCCGGAGCCATGTGGAGTACTTTTTATGATGGATGGATGCACTTTATTTTGCTTCAAAATCTCAACACCCATTCACTGCCATTATAAAGCTTGGAAGAGTCAGGACATTTTTTTATATATAATTTTGATTGTTTTTGTCTAAAAGAAGAAAGTCATATACACCTAGAATGGCTTGAGGGTACGTAAATCATGGGGTAATTTTCATTTTTGGTCGAACTATCCTTTTAAGTCTTCTTTTCTGAATAATGCATCAAAATAAAATGAGTTTAAGCTTAAAATAAGAAAAAAAAAATCTGTCAATGGGGTAAAAAACAACAACAACAACTTAATGTCTCAGGAAATTTTCCTTCCCAAGTAAATGCGTCTTGATGTAGGAATGTTTATATATTTGTACTAAATAACACAAAAATACTGAGTTCTTTTGCTTGTTTGTTTGTTTTACAGTGTATGGCATGGATATGAAAATATTGGTCTTCATAGGCTAATGTCCTCATGGTTCTGACATCATAACTTTGACTGTTTCTGATCCTGACCCATTTTTACATCTTAAACTGAAAAGACAAAAAAAACAGAGTAAATGCTTTTAATAAACACTCCCAAACTAATTTCAAACTACATTGTGCTAACAAAGGTAGTAAAAAAAACAGTAACAGAGCCATTTGGAAGCCACCATTCTTCCAAAATACACTAGAGCCATGTGTAGAGAAAGCGAAATATGGAAGCCATCCCAGAACAGATAAACAACAGATCATTGTGGTCTCCTGCTGCGTCCATTCTGAACATTGCACCGGCCATCAAAAACCCACTCTGTCATTACCCAGAAACCCCTTCACTAAGCACACTTCCATCTAGGACATGAAAATCCGCTCCTCTGGCCCAGGTCCAAGCGCACCGCTCTGTTAGTAGCCATCTGAAGGTGGGTCATTGTTACACTTTTCCAGTGGAGAATGAGAGCGTGCTATTCTCAGCATCTCTAGTGCCCCAGGTGAAGTGCGGAAGGAAACAGGAGGTGCGTGCACGAGTGTGCACGAGCATGAACGAGTGTCTGTGGATGTAGAAGTGTTTTGTCGTGTTTGCGGCAGACACATAAGGTCACAGCACATAAGGGCGTTCAGGAATGATCAGGCACATGGTGCTAAAATGCCCGCCAATGGAAATGAATAGGATGGTTTAGCGCAAGGAAGAAAAGAGACTAGTAGCGTAAAACTCCACACATGCACCATATACGAGAGAATTTTCTTTCAGCGCTGTGCTTTTTTCTTTCAGTGCTGTGTCTTTGCATTGGAACATAAGGAATGAGTGGATGAACATTATTTGTAATGAAGGTCCAGACTGTGTCGGTAAAAACTTGGTCCTTTGTTCCCTTCATTTTACTACGAATTCATTCACAAACAAGGCACAATTCGAAGCAGGATTTTTAACCTAAATCACAAGGATGTAGGCTGTCAAACATACACAACTATTAGCCAATCATAGCAGTGGGCGCTTACTTCCGAGTCTACAATACGCCACGTCTATTCAAACAAAGCTTTCTGATGAGAAGGGTTAGAACAGGACAGAAAATAGCATATTACTTCTAAATGATGATGTTTTTTAATGTAAAAATCTTGATAACATTATACGTGGACTTCAGAGAACAGTACAAAATAATAAAAAGGCAGTTCATGACTCCTTTAACAAAGACATATTTAGTTAAGAAGCAAAATGACTCAGGTATTATAGGAGAAGTCCACTTCCAGAACAAAAATTTACAGATAATGTACTCACCCCGTTGTCATCCAAGATGTTCATGTCTTTATTTCTTCAGTCGTAAAGAAATTATGTTTTTTAAGGAAAACATTTCAGGAATGTTCTCCATATAGTGGACTTCTATGGTGCTCATGAGTTTGAACTTCCAAAATGCAGTTTAAATGCAGCTTCAAAGGACTCTAAACAATCCCAGCCGAGAAAGGTTTACAGTTAATATGCTTTTTAACCTCAAATGCTTGTCTTGTCTAGCTATGCGATGTGCATGCGTAGTCTTTGCTATCCGGGTCGATACAGTCGGGTATGTCGAAAAACTCCCATCTTATTTTCTCCTCCAACTTCAAAATCGTCCAACATTGCTGCATACCCTTACTGTAATGAACTGGATTACACAGAGCACATGCAGAGCTTAGACAAGCATTTAAGGTTAGAAAGTATATGAATTATAATTTAAAAAATAATAATAATCGCTAGATAAGAACCTTCTTTCTCGGCTGGGATTGTTTCTAGCCATTTGTATCTTCATTTAAACTACATTTTGGAAGTTCAAACTCGGGGGCACCATAGAAGTGAACATAATTTCTTTACGACTGAAAAAAGAAAGAAAGACATGAACATCTTGGATGACAAGGGGTTGAGTACATTATCTGTAAATTTTTGTTCTGGAAGTGAAGCCTTGTTTTCTGAAAAATGCCTAAAAATGACGTTAGTTCGTTAAAAACGAGAAAATAGCTGTCAGTGGCATTTAACAAATAAACTTAATTCAAAGGGAAGACAAGATTTTTTTTCTTGTTTTAAGTATAAACTCAATTTTGTTAAAGTGTTCAGAAAACAAGACTTAATTTGTATCTTCATTTAAGAATGTTTAGATATTTGTATTGGAAAACAAGACAAAAATAATGAGCAAATAATTTTTTGCAGTGACTAAAAAAAAACACCTTTTAAAAAATACGATTCAACAACTTGAACTGAATTAGAGATAAAAAAAAAAAAAAAAAAAAAAATTATGAAACGAGTAACTATAATAGATGTACACTTGCTCACATTTTGTGTTAATTTGATCCTGCAACACACACACAAAAAAACAAATTCTCTCTTGTTTTCATAGCACTGGGAAACGCCAATTACCTCCTGATGTGATACACATGGTGACACATGTTACAATTCAGTAGCTTGTGAGGCATCGCAGCATCGTAATTGGATCAGGACTAAAGTCACACCAAACTAACATTTTAACACAAACAGGAAAATGCTTTCAGATAAATAGACAGATAGTTATCTTGTTTCACACTTATTCTGGGTTAAAAAAAAGTCTCTTATACTCACCAAGGCTCAACTAATTTAATTAAAATATAATAAAAACAGTAATATTGTGAAATATTATAGAGTTTTCTGTTTGAGTATATTGTAAAATATAATTCATTCCTTTGAAGCTAAGCTGAATTTTCAGTCTTCATTGTCACATGTTCCTTCAGAAATCATCCTAATATGCTGTTTTGGTGCTGAATAAACATTTCTTATTATTATCAGTGTTGAAAACAGTTGTGCTGTTTAATATTTTTCTTTTTTTAATTTTTTTTTTTTTTTTCAGGATTCTCTAATGAAAAGAAGGTTCAAAAACAGCATTTAAAATAGAAATCTTTTGTAACACTATAAATGTCTTAACTGTCATTTTAGTAATGTAATAAATCCTTGCTGTAGTATTTCTTAAAAAAAGAAAAAAAAATCAAACATTCTAACTTTTGAACAATATGGCACATATTGATTTGGGAATGTGAGTATGTAAATCTGCTAGTTGTTGTAAGATCATACTACTGTACATACGACAAAAAAACTGCAAATATGACAAAAAAAATTTAACTGCTGTGTGAAAGTTTCTGTGGCTATACAAAGTGCATGAATATTTAATAACACCAGCTTTAAGGCAGCTCATAGTCAGTTGTCATTTGTCACATTTCACGCACCACACAGAATATCTTTAGCACTGCAATCTGGGTAAAAAGTGATGCTAACCCACTTTCAAAAGTGGTCTTTACCCGGGGTTAAAAAAGTCATTAACCCAGGGTTACGCACAGTGGAATAAAACAGCATAAAGAAAGAGCAATGGATGGAGGAAGATATGACAGAAGGAAGCAGCTCTTTTCTTAGCATTTGCATGAAAATGGTGTTGGCGGCTCAGAGGGTGAAACGGTGCAGAAGATTTGAGAGTAACACGTACCAAAGACAGTTCTGGCGGGCACGGATTCCTTATTTATCCAGAAAGACACTTGAGAAAGGATTACAGTCATGATGCAGGGGATGTACGTCTGAATCATGAAGTAGCCCATTTTCCGTTTCAAGTGGAAGTAGACCGTCATTACCACATATTCACCTGAAAGAGCAGAGAAACAGAAACAGGAAGTGCCTTATTAGCCCAAAAGCGGACACGCATAGGAACAAGGTCAGAATGACAGTCTGTCACCACGGCAGACTTATTTTGGCTGAACGGCAAAGTTTTCTGGCTGTTAAGCTGCGCTGGCAGATTCATCTTATTTTAACAGAATGAGGCTCACAGCCGTATTGGGAAACAGCGCTCCAGTAATCAAAACACACAGTGAACGCTCCAAATCTCTTATGTAATTTTGATCAAAAAGATGTAATGAATAAACAAATGCCATTGTTTTTCCCCCCTTCTGTTTAACTGAGGCATGCAGTTGCTCTAAAAAACCAAGCCGATCTGCAATCACTCATTCTGACCTTTACGTTTAAGCTGACATTAGGCCTTGTCGCATGAGTAAAAATGTTTTTTAATCTAATTTTAATCTATCTCACATCACTATCAGATATTCTCCATATGCACTGATCAGGTGACTCGGATACAGACCAGGTGTCTCTAAACATGTGCACACTGATGAGACGTGGCATTGGTTGGCTTGTGGTATTTGAAGTGCACAGGATAAACCGTTAAGGCATAAAATCTGTGTCGGCTTGATGATTAAAATGTAATTCTTCCATTAGAGTAAGCAGTATAAACAAAACTAAATTTGCATTTCCAAAAAGAAATACCAGTTCTTAAGTTTTAGGTAAGTATAGGTTTTCTGTGTCAATTAAATACTATGAGCCTCACTCATGAAACATGATTTTTTTTTTTTTTTTTTTTTTAGCACAAATTTGTTAAAATGTTAGTTGGTCTAAAAGAAATGTACACCTGCTCCCTACCTATGTAAATGGTGCATAAAACATTCTGCATTCTTTTTGGCAAACTGATGATTGAATGAAATTTGAGGCACTGGCATTACAATATTTTACAAGTTCATTTGTTTTTTGTTTTTTTTTGTAGCTGAGAGTTAATAACTGTAAAAGGCAGCACTCATCACTGTCACTTTTTACCCAGCCGTCCAATCAATGGAGGTGGGGCGAGAGAAATACTACACTAACCAACCATCATACTTGTGTGACTGAACAACAATGGACAAGTTAATATTGCTGGTTACTGCACTTTTATATTCAGTAATATTTTTTAAAATGAGATACTAGAAATACATGCTGTGGACATTCCAAATCATAGCAACCAAATGGCCCCATTCACACAGTAATACCAGTAAATTGACTTTACTGGTAAAAACAAAAATGTGCTGTTCATACAGGCAACAATGTTCAGGGTTTTTCTTACCGGTAAAGCACCATTCACATTTCTGTTTTAAAATACTGGTCAATTCTGTGACCTCTAAACAGCTGCGCCAATGTTGTGTTTGTAAACTTGCAGGGGTATACGCATCTTTTGGGTAAATGCATCTTTTGCGTCAGAATGTTATGATTGACCCAGAGTTTACGTCTTACGTCAGCGTGTTCTGAACTTGTGCATGCTCATACTGGTAATTTTGTTCTGTGTTCACACAGAACACACTACCAGTAATTTAACTTCCCTTACTGGTAAATTGCTGGAACGAATTTACCAGTATTTTTTAAAAGGTCCTGTTCACACATGATCTCTTAATGGTAATTTACCGGTAAAGATATTATGTGTGAAAGTGGCTAAGCTGGAAAAATGCTGTGCCACCGAAGTGTTCTCAAGCGCCACCAGCTGGCCGTTTTCAAAAAAGTGATAAACGGATACATACTCTGTCAGGCTTTTTGCTTCATGCAATCTGGCAAACAATCATACGCGTTCTCTCTGCGGAGGCGCTATGATCTGAAAACACTGACATATAGTACTGTATAAGTAAGCTGGAGTTCAGCGATCTCCATTTGAGGTATTCTGCTTAAATGAAAGTGTCATTTAGCCAGTCTGTGTTCTGTCATGGATCTTGACTTGACTGTTTTGTTTGCAATTATGGTTGCTGACTGTAACGTTAACTGCACAACCTCTGTGCGGCAATAATTCTTTTGGCGTTGTTTTAAAAAGTAATTGGAATTACTGTTAGGAATTTCTCTGTTATAATATTTGAGAGTAGGTTTTTTATTACACCAGTTTTCATAACATAGAATGGACAAGTGTATATCTGAAGTCTTTGGTTTTTACTTAGCCTCTAAATGATATCCTGTTATAAATCTGTACATATGAGGTAAAGTAAACCATGCACATGAGTAGATATTCTGTTGATTTGTGCTTATTGGTGAAAGGGCAACTTCTGATGAAATGTAAAAATACATTTCCCAAATGAAAACAATCATTGCAATTAAAAGTGAGCAAAATAATATTTTTTATAATTTTAACCTTTATACAGTAAGACAAATTCTGATGAAAATGTGCAAGTTTCCACTGACTAAAACTAGACTAAAATGCTCGGATATTTAGTTGACTAAAAGTAAAACAGGACAAGTTGACTAAATATGATAAAAACTAAAAAAATACACTTGACACCAGACTAAGACTAAATTAAAAATAGCTGACAAAATTAACACTATGATATAGTTGGAATCACTTTCAAAACTCTTTTTATTCCAGCTAATGTACGAAATGTACGAAAAAAACATTGACACCCATTCAGAATCAATCCTGCTGTAATGAGCTCAAGAATTTAAAGCGGCAGATGAGTGTGTGCTTAGAATAAACAGACGCTAATATAGTCATCTTTATAGTTAGTGTTCTCAGTGTGAACAGGCCTTAACACTGTGTTCTAACCAGATGCAACAAGGTAGTTTACATCACCAAGCCATTTTGTTGTATTGACAGTGAATATGCTGTATATTGTGGTATAACTAGTCAGAATTGTATTTATATATTTATTTTTTTTTAATACATGGTTATAGAGAGCAGGATTTTGGACCAATGATTTACAGTAGAATGGCCCACATAGAAACCAAGCAAATGACAAAATGTCATGTCTTGTTTAGGGCTGGTTTGGATAAGTTGCTATAAATGTTTAAAAATATGGTAACATTCTTATGTTACATTACATTACATTACATTACATTTTTACATTACTTACTTTACTTCTCTTTTAATTAAATGAGCTATATAGCTAGACCCGAATTAGTGTTTTAGCTGTTTGAAGAACATCAATACACTGCAGCATTGCAAGCACTACATTACTGTTCAATAATTTGGGGTCAGTACAACTTCTTTGAAAAGAAACTCATACTTTTATTCAGCAAGGATGCATTAAAGTAATCAAAAGTGGGAGTAAAGATATTTATAATGCAAGGATTCTAATTTAAATGTGCAGCAGTTTTCAACATTGATAATAGAGAAATGTTTCTTGAGCAGCAAATCCGCATATGAGAAAGATTTTTAAAGGTTAATGTGACACTGAAGACTGGAGTAATGATGCTGAAAATTCAGCTTTGCATCACAAAAATAAATTACATTTTAAAATATATTCAAATTGAAAACAGCTCTTTTAAATCAGATTTCAAACAGTTACTTCGTTGAAATAATGCAGCCTTCTTTTAAAAAAACACAGAAAATCTTACAGACCCCAAATATGTGAACAGTATATTTTAAGATATTTGCAGCAAAAATGTTGTTGTCACTGTGAAAGTGTGTTATGTGTCTGTACCTGTGATGGATTTTACAGTCTCGCTTGACACAGTCTGTCCGATCAGGTCGTACTGTACCAGGCTGGACGACTCAGGTGGGACCTCTACAGAATGCTGCGGGCCTTTGGTCCAGGTGTAGATCATCTCAGTCTTTGGGTAGGCATCTGCCACACAAAACAGAGCCATCATAAAAACATCTCAAATGACATATAGAATATATGTGTGCATAACACTAACATTCAGACCCTTTCTGTGGTATTGTGTGTATCCCAGCGGAAATGAAAAAGACTAATAAGATTAAACAGAGAGTAAATGGACACTTTTGCTGCAGTCTCCTGATGCTGAGATTTTCCTCCAGAGAAAAAAAGCCTTAGGTAAAACTAAACAAATGAGGCAATTGCTGGCATATTGCTGGAAATGGCAGATGAGAGGAAAATATTTGTTTATATTGAGATTTATGATTGGAAATTGTGGTAGCTTTTTGATTTTTCTTTCAAAAAACTGCTGCAATTTGGCAATCAGAAGAACTTATTATATATCTTCAATGTCAACAACTGTCTCGATTTTTCAATTTTTATTTCACCAAAGGAAATAAAGGAGTTAATACTTCAATTAAACATATCTGAGAACTTCATTAGGTCTCCTAAACTATGAAAGAGCAATCTTTGAGAATAAATCTTCCTGTGGGCATGCCTACGCATGGAACGGCGTGTATTAGTCCTCGAGCTCAGGGTCGAACGGTCGCCGCTAAGACACTGATCTTTCCTCACTGCTGCCCACTTCCTCCACTATGAGTGCCAATCTCAAATCCGAGCCAAGCAGAACAATCATCCTGACACAGAAATCAGATCCGCTGAGATCCGCAGATCTCCTGCTTGGAATCAGACAGATTTCATTTATGGAGGAGAAATCCATACATCAAACAGCTCAGGCTCTCGGAGTAGAGACCGACTGCACATCCAGGAGTCCGTCGGCACGTTCCCTACGCTCCTGTCCTCCTTTGAGATCGTCATTATCATCATCTCTATCTTCCTTAATTCTCTTTTTTTCTCTCCTCCTCGCTGTGTCTTTCTCCATTTCTGCTTCTGAACCCCCACACACTGGGAAGTAGAGCAGAGGAAGGGCTTCCAAGACACCCACCAACAACCCCATGAAAACAGAAAGACAGCACAAGAGAGAAGAAAGAGGGGACAGAGAGACTAAGCGAGTTTTGATCCAAAGTCACGCTGGGCATGACAGAATCTTTGGAGGGGAATTGAACTAACCCATGCGGGAGAGAGACGGATCAGTAAAACATGAGTATAATTACAGACTATTTTCTGAGGACTTAAACTTGTCAGCATAAAAGTTTCTGTCACGAAGCTAATGTTTTGTTTCTGGTTGCCGGGCTAAGTGGTTCCAGAGTTATTAAAGTTAACTAAAACAAAACCGTTTTTGTTACTTGGAACAAAATTGATGTTTAAAAAAAGTTTAATTTATTTTATTTCAGGTAGTTGCTAAGGAAACATTTGTCTTTTATGTTTAGTTTAACTTGAAGTACCAAAATAACTTAGCAAAAACTAATAAATACAAAATAATAAAAACTTTATAGACATAAAAAAAAGAAATAACAAAAACAAAACATACAGGTGCATCTCAATGAATTAGAATGTTGTGGAAAAGTTCATTTATTTCAGTAATTCAACTCAAATTGTGAAACTCGTGTATTAAATATATTCAGTGCACACAGACTGAAGTAGTTTAAGTCTTTGCTTCTTTTAATTGTGATGATTTTGGCTCACATTTAACAAAAACCCACCAATTCTCTATCTCAGCAAATTAGAATATGATGACATGCCAGTCATCTAATCAACTCAAAACACCTGCAAAGGTTTCCTGAGCCTTCAAAATGGTCTGTCAGTTTGGTTAACTAGGCTACACAATCATGGGGAAGACTGCTGATCTGACAGTTGTCCAGAAGACAATTATTGACACCCTTCACAAGGATGGTAAGCCACAAACATTCACTGCCAAAGAAGCTGGCTGTTCACAGAGTGCTGTATCCAAGCATGTTAACAGAAAGTTGAGTGGAAGGAAAAAGTTTAGAAAAAAAAGATGCACAACCAACCGAGAGAACCGCAGCCTTGAGAGGCTTGTCAAGCAAAATCGATTCAAGAATTTGGGTGAACTTCACAAGGAATGGACTGAGGCTGGGGTCAAGGCATCAAGAGCCACCACACACAGACGTGTCAAGGAATTTGGCTACAGTTGTTGTATTCCTCTTGTTAAGCCATTCCTGAACCACAGACAACATCAGAGGCGTCTTACCTGGGCTAAGGAGAAGAAGAAATGGACTGTTGCCCAGTGGTCCAAAGTCCTCTTTTCAGATGAGAGCAAGTTTTGTATTTCATTTGGAAACCAAGGTTCCTAGAGTCTGGAGGAAGGGCCCAAGTTGCTTAAAGTCCAGTGTTAAGTTCCACAGTCTGTGATGATTTGAGGTGCAGTGTCATCTGCTGGTGTTGGTCCACTGTGTTTTTTTAAAACCGAAGTCACTGCACCCGTTTACAGAGAAATTTTAGAGCACTTCATGTTTCCTTCTGCTGACCAGCTTTTTAGAGATGCTGATTTCATTTTCCAGCAGGATTTGGCACCTGCCCACACTGCCAAAAGCACCAAAAGTCGGTTAAATGACCATGGTGTTGGTGTGCTTGACGGGCCAGCAAACTCACAAGAATCTATGGGGTATTGTCAAGAGAAAAATGAGAAACAAGAGACCAAAAAATGCAGATGAGCTGAAGGCCACTGTCAAAGAAACCTGGGCTTCCATACCACCTCAGTAGTGCCACAGACTGATCACCTCCATGCCACGCTGAATTGAGGCAGTAATTAAAGCAAAAGGAGCCCCTACCAAGTATTGAGTACATATACAGTAAATGGACATACTTTCCAGAAGGCCAACAATTCACTTTTATTGGTCTTATTAAGTACTCTAATTTGCTGAAATTGATGAATTGGTGGGTTTTTGTTAAATGTGAGCCAAAATCATCACAATTAAAAGAACCAAAGACTTAAACTACTTCAGTTTGTGTGCACTGAATTTATTTAATACACGAGTTTCACAATTTGAGTTGAATTACTGAAATAAATGAACTTTTCCACGACATTCTAATTTATTGAGATACACCTGTACATACATTTACATATAAACATAAAATTAAGTTTAAAAAAAAAGAAAAAAAAAAAAACTGTAACAGTATGTTATCATTATTTCTAAAATATTGTTGGTTTCTAAGGTGATCAGTAAGTTAAATACAGTTGTCATGAATCTGGTCCTGAACGCCAGTCTGCTCGCCTTGACATTTCACATTACACAGACTGTTGCACCACACCCCGGACTACATTTCCTATCATTCATTGTGCTGATGACACACACAGCTGTAACCAATCAAGCACACTATATAAGCCTTGTACTTCCTCTTCCTAGTGACCAAGTATTCTGTAACGGAGTAACAGACGCGTGAAGCGAGCAGATCCATCTGCATAGCTTTATTGACAAACAAAAACAAGGTCAAACATAGGCAGGGTCGAACATTGGCAAGCAGGTGTATTTGGGCAAGACACAAAAGTAGTCCGTAAGACAGGGACGAGGAAAACAGGTAAACCAAATACGCTAGAGTTCATTCGAGGGGCGAACAGAGTCCGAAACGACAAGGCAAAGGGTTAAATCCACGACAGGCGAGAAATCTAGGGCAGGTGGAAGGCAGACAAGATGATATAACAATGCGAGGGTAACAAGACTAGGAGAAACTAACTAGAAACATGACTGAACTAGACTAAGGATGAACAAGGTGGCTCCATACAGCTGCGAGCAGACTGGCGTTCAGGACCAGATTCATGACAACAGTAATTTCAATAGGAATTCATGCAATGAGGAGTTTTGCATTTTATTTTATTTTATTTTATTTTATTTTATTTTATTTTATTTTATTTTATTTTATTTTATTTTATTTTTATTTTATTTATTATTTTAAAATAAAAATTAGGCAACACTTTACAATAATGTGCATTAGTTAACCTCATTAGTTAACATGAAAAAAGAATGAACAGTTCTTTACAGCATTTTTTAATCTTAGTTAATGTTAATTTCAGCATTTACTAACGCATTATTAAAATCACAAGTTGTGTTTGTTAACATTAGTTAAATGCACTAACATGAACAAACAATGAACGACTGTATTTTATTAGAGATTAATAAATAATAAATAACAAATGTGTCTGTTAATGCTAGTTAACACATTAACTGATGTTGACAAATGACACCTTATTGCAAAAATTGTGATTTAAAATACCTACAACGTGACCAAGGCTCACCCCAATTGGCTTCAGCGATCAAAAGTACAAAATCGCTCATTAACTCCTAAATGGTTCGTCGCAGGCTCAAGTGTCTTATGTCATTGGAATCCTTGGCTCATGGTGGACAAAACGCATGCCTCAGATTTGATTGCGAGCCTGGCGAAATTTCCAGGTATTTCACATTTTTTGAATAATCCACTTTTGCGAATTAGTCCTATTTTTTTCTTTTTTGCCCAGTTGGAACCAAACCAGTGCAGAAAGATTCTCTGGAGACTGAATATCAATAATTATCAAAAAAAAGTTTAACTTTCGACTGACCGTCGCAAAGGGTTTGAAAGGGGCAGGGCCACGTTTAGTAAAATGCCTATAACTCCTGAACAAAATCAGATATGTTCACCAAACTTAGAAGACTTATGTAAGAGCTCAATCTGAGGTCACAGGGAAAAAAAAACAAAAAAAAAACACGGAGCTTGGCCACTTGGTGGTGCTATAAGAGGGGAAAAAAACATAAAAATGGCTATAACTACGCAACCATTTGTCATGTCAGCATGAAAATTGGTGTGCACGGTCTTGGTCTGCAGTTCCACAAGTGTTTATAAGGACATTTGTGTATCTCAGAAAACTTGGCCACCATTGGCCAGCAAATTTTGAGCACCTGTTAGTCAAGGTTAACGGAGGCCGATTGGAACAAAACTCGATGGGCCTATTCGACTCACGGCCCCAAAGGTCTGAGAGAAATTAGCAAGAAATCGACCACTTGGGTTGTGGGAGGGGTTGGCTACAGTATTCCTATCAGAACTCCTTATTCCGAACAACTTTGCCTCTGGAACCACTGCTGTCAATCAAATCATTTGTTAAATGATTGCGATTGTGTCAAAAACCTACTTTTGCAAACTACGCCTAGGTTTTTTGCTCAATCTGGAAAAACACTGCAGTACAATTGTCTAGAATCTCTAGGTCAATAATTATCAAAAAAAAAAAAAAAAAAAAGAAATTTACTCTTTGGGAGGTTATAACGAACTTGTTTAGAAAAGGGGCCTGTTTAAATTAACCCCAAATCCTATAAAGCCTAAAGGAAAACTCAAAACTTCACAAAACTTGGTGAGCACATGCAACAGATGTTTCTAAACAAGCATGTAATGTTTTCAGGAGCTGGCGCTATAACAGTTAAAAAGGACTCAAAAACACTGTATTTCTATGGTAAATGACCTGGAATTGCCAAAAATGCTTTTTTTAAATCATTGATTTAAATGGGTAAAGCCTTGCTAAATATATGTAATGTCTTTTTTCTTTACATGCTTAAATGCCTTAAGCGCTTGAATCCCGGTAATCGCAGCTATATTTATTAGTATTATGTTTATTATACTTTATTACTAAATTAAAATATTAAAATAAAACAAATATGGCCTATTTCATTATAAAATAACAAAATGAATATTTAAGATTTGCATTTTTTAATAATAATAATAATACTACTACTAATAATAAATATTTTATTTACATTACAGCTGTAAAATTACAATGACATTTATCTCTTCATTTTTAAATATTAAAGCAATTTTTTTTTTTTTTTTTTTTGTGATGCAAGAATGCAGAAGTATGGGGGTAAGGAAGTGTAGTAAACCGCCAAACTATTTACACTACAAACCAGCGTGTTCACAATTATAACAATATAATAAACTAGTACGGTATGAAACACCAGTTTGCAATATAAAGCAGCATAACAGACTGTTATGAGCTAAAAATAACTGGAAGTGGATGACACAGAAAGCCTTGCACATTCAAGTTACAAACGGCCGCACCACTCTTACGTTAAAAATACAGTGGATACCTGCTTCTCATTACAAGTTTGGAAAGATGAATTGCGTATGGTTGTGCTCATATATGTGGAGTAAGTGGGGTGACATTTACTGCAAACAGCAAGACTGACAACACCAGATCATAAGCTGCGTGTGTAATTGAACACAGTGCTGCACTTCGCTCTAAAACACGCATCACATATATTTATTTTATTAAAACACAGCCTCTTGTTTTGAGAATCATACTCCAGTTTCATTTCGATGCAGAATGAATAACACAGTAAGGTTTAGTATTGTTCAAATCACTAACCCCCCGAGTGATAGTAACCCGAGCAAACATCACTAATACATGAATACAGAAGAAAGAGAATGGCATGACAATAGAGAGGAGCAGAAAACTGTATCAGAGTGCAAAGGAAAGAGCGTAAAATAAAAACGAGAGCTGTTATAGGTCTGCGCTGTCCCGGGGCAGGAGGAAAAGCTGTGGTGACCTTCTCGTCTCTACAGGGGACGAACAGCTCTCTGTCTAGATGCTTCCCCTCCGGCCCAGAGAAAGAACAGGAAGATGTATAAGACAAAGAAGAGAGAGCGAGATATCCGTCAGCACATTAGCGCAGCCACCACTAAAAAACCAAAACACAGAGATCGTCCTCCATCACAATGTCACAATGCGCCAGCAGGAGCTCTCTGGACTGATTTTATCTCCAGATCTTCCAGCAGTCTCCATAAAAGAGCCCTACCCACCTGCCACATATTCCCATTTGAGATTACGCCTTCTTTTCAGATTTCCCTTTCTGTTCCTGAACTTTTTTTTTCACGTTTTCGTTTTCATTTTTGCTGACCGACTGTCGTGAACAGTCCTGCTGATATGGAGATTCTTTGTTCAGTTTTTAGAATATGAACCAACTCTCTATTTACACACTTGGAGGAAAAAGTAATTTCTCCTTGTGGAGAAGAGCTGTTTTCAATCCTCTAAGGTATTTGCTCTCAAATTAAACTTGTAGCTTATATACTGTGTATATATTTATATGTATTTCTTTCTCTCCCAAAGAAAAGAATGAACGCCATGAGTTTACATTTGCTTAGCCAACTATGAAAAAGTAATTCTAGATGAAGAACTACTCAGTGTTTAAACTAGCAGCCAGGGCAACAATATTGTGTTACTATAAGAACTCAAACATATTAAGAGAGCAACTCTAGCCTACTGCTTATTGCATTCTATGCAGTGTATATTGAATACTGCCTGCTTTTTAATTGGAACATCAGATTCCCATTTTCCACAAGTTGGGTCTTCATAAAATATCATACTTTGTTTAAAATTCCTCAATGGTCGCGTAAAACAACACACTTTTTGCCTTGTCAAAACTGCTCTGTTCACGGCAACCCATTTCAGTGCATGACTCTTTAAATGATAATGAGCTACTGCCCTCTCTTCTGTTTTTTGTGTATTCGGTGGTGGATTACTATTAAAAACAAAATGAATCCACCGCGTCCTCAGTGGCTCTGATGTCGGGTGAAAATAAAGACCCCATCCCCCTTTCAGAATTGTTAAAAATGGTAATTATTTTACCAAAATATGAGGGATCATACAAAATGCATTTTATTGTTTATTTAGCACTGACCTGAATAAGATATTTCACATAAAAGATGTTCACATCTAGTCTACAATACATCCCTTGATTCTTAATACTGTGTTGTTACCTGAATGAGCCACAGCTGTTTTTTTTCTGTTTTTTTAATGATAGTTGTTAATGAGTCCCTTGTTTGTTCTTAACAGTTTGTTCTTAACTGCCCGCTGTTCTTTTAGAAAAATCCTTCAGGTTCACAGTTTTTTTTTTGGTTTTCCAGCAATTTGTTCCAGCATGTTCAACAATGACCGTATGATTTTGAGATGCATCTTTTCACACTGAGGACAACTGATGGACTCATATGCAACTATTACAAAAGGTTCAAACACTCACTGATGCTCCAGAAAGAAAAACCATGCATTAGGAGCCGGGGGGTGAAAACTTTTGAACATAATGACAATGTGTACCTTTTTCCTTATTTTGTCTAAATATCATATTTTTTTCATTTAGTACTGCCTTTCAGAGGCTACAGAAGATAGTTACCTGTTTCCCAGAAGACAAAATAAGTTAAATTTACCCTGACCTTCAAATTCCAAAAGTTTTCACCCCCCAACTCTTAATGCATTGTTTCCTTCTGAAGCATCAGTGAGTGTTTAAACCTTCTGTAATAGTTGCATATGAGTCCCTCAGCTGTCCTCAGTCTGCAAAGATGGATCTCAAAATCATACAGTCATTGTGGGAAAGAGTTCAAATTCACAGAAATGCTGGAAAAACAAAGAATGTGTGGGACCTGAAGGATTTTTCTGAAGAACAGCAGGCAGTTAAAGTGTTCAGGACAAACAAGGGACTCATGAACAACTATCAATAAAAAAAAAAAAAAAAAACACACCTGTGGATCATTCAGGTAACAACGCAGTATTAAAAATCAAGGGGATGTTAACTTTTGAACCAGGTCATTTTTATAAACCCAACTATTTTTTTTATCTTGTGGACTACATGTATCACATCTATGTGAAATATCTTATTCAGGTCAATACTAAATAAACAAAAACATGCATTTTTCTATGATCACTCTTATTTTGGTAAAATAATTAACATTTTTAATGATTCCAAAAGGGGGATGTACACTTTTGACATTAACTGTATGTTCACTTTTAAATCCAACTATAAAACACCAGCATTGCTTACGAGACATTGTTGTAGCTACAGCTGCTTAAGCACGGAGAAAACAGCGGACAGCATACAACTGGCTGAGGGCTGAAATATGCTAAAACAGGACAGTCCGTCAACGGTCATGGGTGGGGCTTGAGCTATATGATGTCATACTGCACAGAAAATCAAAACGGCTTCATAAGTGAGTTCTTTTGGGGATTGTGGTTGTATCAACACACTGCTAAGATGCAAATTCAAACAAGCCATTAATAGTTTTGGTTGTTTTCTCCTAGTGAAAGTCTGTGAATTTTAAATGTGCATGCAAAAAGTGAATTTCTTTTAGGAGTACACTAGCATATAGATGAACTTCAATTTTAAATATGTAGGGTCTCTACACACAAAAGAAACCCTTAAGTAATCAATTCTGTTTCTCGTATGAATTGTTTAGTCATCTGACAGTGAAGAGAGAGAGAAATCCATTTTTAAAGAAGGGATTATTTCAGTGCTCTTCATAAAACGCTTCATAAGTAATGTTCTTCTCCCCACTCCAAACACGTCATTTAAACTGCCACGTTCTTTTACTCTGAAACACTGGCTTAAATCATGCTTTAGGGTTCTGTGAGATGAAAGAAAATCAACATATATAAAGTGTAAGTGTAATCCTCACAGCTGCCGAACTTCAGAGGGCAGGAGTGGCCATCCATCGGGAAATCGACGAGTCTCATTGGACATTCTGCAATTATTGTCAACCTGTAGAAAAAGACACAGATAAAATGGTTGAAATATTGAGCATTTCATGTCCAGCAATGCCTACAAAGTTCTTTACACCAAGTAAGACATGTTCCTGGATCAACAGTCATTTCTATCATCTAACTACTATTGTAGTGTTAGCCTTAGAGCGATGTTTGAGGCGTCACCAACATTCATGTCAACCTGCCATTTTTACACTGAACACAAATGTTGTTGCAGGACCAACAAAAGATGATCCAGGAACACATCCTACTTGGCAAAACGACGGTCACCCACGAGCAAACACAGCCTGCCAAAGTCTCTTCAGCGTAAATCGGACTCAGGACTGGACGGATACGTGCTGTACCTCATAGTGTACAGGATGGTGCCGTTCTTCATGATTCGGAAGAGTCTGTTTGGTGCCGTCATGTTGTGAGCCACAGATCTTTTGCCGTTCCTGAAAAACGTGTCGGGGGTCCAGACTTTGGTCACCATCAGGTTGTTTAGCCGGAGGATCTCCACCGGGCCGTCGTACTTCAACCGCCTATCCACCCACGTCTGGCGGAAGAACACGTCCATGGTGTACTCCTGGAAGAAAGCGCAGATACAGAGCAGTCAAAACTGCACGCAAATCAATCAGACTTTTTTCAGACAGTGCGCTTCATTAGAGTGGTTCTGTAGAAAGCATCTTCTCAATTAAAAAAGCAAAATAAATCCACCATAATCTTCCTAAAACAGTCTAGACATTTAAACAGACACCTCATGCTGATAAACTGTGCTCCTGCCAATTTCCCCTATAACCCCCTAAAAACAAACAAAACAGCAAAATGAACCCTATGTATTTTTTAGAGTAATCTTGATATGAACTCTCAATATGAATTCTTATCATTTTTCAGTAAATAATCCTCTGTAACCCTTAACCGCTTAAAAACAACATACATTCAAAATGAACCCTATTTACTTAAAAAATAAATAAATAAAGAATTGTGTTAAACTGTGCAGATTCAAGATACCAAGCAATCTGAGGTCAAAAGTCTCATGAACTCAAGCTTTTTCAATCCAGTGCCTCCAAGACAGAATTTCCTTGTATAAAAATCCCCTGTACCTCTTAAAACATAAAATCAAAATAAACTATAATTACTGTATTTCCTTGTAAAACATTCCCTTGTAACTCTTAAAAACATTGTAAAATCAAAACTCTATTTACCTTTTACCTTTACCTCTGATTGTATTCTACACCATTAATCAGTTGACTTTATTCTGCTAAAAAAACATTTATTTTCATAATCTTACAGCAAAAATCAGAGAAAAATTATTTTCTCATATGTAATCAAGGTTGTATGGGCAGGGGAAAATAGCATTAACCAATAATATTATTGTATTTTTTTAAAGAGCCAATCAAATCCTCTGTAAAAAGTATGTCTACTGAAGTATGTTTTACAAGAAAATACCATTTTTCTTTTGTAATTATTTGTAACAATTTCTCAGTGAAAAGTGTTTTTCTACACCTTTTTTTTAGTGTACTGCAGAAGAGCAGCTGAATATACAGTTTCACACCTGGAAATACATGACATTATGGAAGTTAAATGCATTAAGAATGCCCTTTTGTGTATTTTTACTACAGCTGGTACCAATCTGAGCTAAACACTGTAGGTTTGGTCACATTTAGTGCTGTTGTGCTCTTATGCAAGGTGTCCTGATCCTCATATTGTTCTCAGGGGAAAATACCTGCTGAAATTGTTGAGTCAATCACATTTTTTTGAATCTCTACCACACTGTATTTGATTCGCTCTGACTAAGCAGATAACTGCACCTTGCATTGATCTAAATGGCAAGCTGCCTGAATTATTTATTTTAATCATATCTCTGCGGACGAATATGACACCTTACATAACAGCTGCTCATGCACACATACATGTACACACACAAATCCAACCCGTTCACACATAATCATAAACATCTCAGAATACTCACCATCTCCACGTCAGAAACTGGGCCAAAACTTGTGACGTAAATATCCGTCTTCACTTCTGTCACTGGACCTGGTCAGACACAGAAATCAGAATTACATTAAACATCTTATGACTAAAAATAAATCTCAAAGAAATGCAAAGATCTAGGAATGTGACCAAAACCAGGCATTACGAATGAAATAAACTGATTAACACAAGATCAACATGAATCCACATTCTAAACTCATTTGACTTCCATAATGAGAAAAAAATTATAGACTGGACTTGATTTGATCAATAAGGAATTTATTTGATGGTGTAAAGTGTGTTTCATATTAGAAGAGAATCAGAGCTATGCGTGAGTCGCAGTGGAGTAAAAAATCTGTAATTATTCCTAATATTGTGTATCCTTTATGACAATGTTACGCAGCATTAGATAACTACTCTTAACATTTTAGAAATTATGCATTACCTACAGTATTACAGTATTAACATCAAAGGAATAGTTCACTCAAAGATATAAATTGGTTGAAAATTCACCCTCAGGCCATCTGAGATGTAGATAAGTTTGTTTTTTCAGAACAGAGCTGGAGAAATTTAGCATTACATCACTCACCAATAGATCCCCTGCAGTGAATGGGTGCCGTCACACGACTCCAGTCCATCAACTAACATCTTGTGAAGCAAAAAGCTGATTGTTTAAAAGAAACAAATCCATCATTGGGGATTTTTAACTTTAAACCGTCGCTTCTGGCCAAAATTGTAAACAATGCTTGATCTGTGCATATTTCTCATCTGATTCAGAGAACAACTTTTTTTTTATTGTATAAAACAATATTATGGATAGAGGACTTGTATGTTAGTCCATAAACATGCAGTTTTCACATCAAGACATTAATAGATTGACTGGAGTCATGCTGATTACTCTTATTCTGACGGCACCCATTCACTACAGAGGATCCATTGGTGAACCAGTGGCGTAATGCTAAATTTCTCCAAATCTGTTATTGGGTGTGACATCAACCAAAAAAAAAAGTCAATTCTGAGGCAGATTATGCAGATTTCTTCTTAAAAACATACAAATACAGCACAATATGAACAGGACTGTGTATTAGGGCTCAGTTGGGATTTAACTGGGAAAAGTTTTCTCTGAGTGAAACCATTTATCATTTATACTTTTAACAAATTCTTGTGGAGAGAAATGAAATAAATAAATAAACAAATAAAGACCAAACGTGTCACAGAAAACAGACTCGGGCACTCGAAGCTCTAAATCACATGATTAATCACTGAAGCATCTCATTGGCTGAACTGGTGAGGGTTGAACTCCTAATGTTCTAGAGGCTCTCTGATAGATGCTTGAGTAAATCACTTCAGAGTGAAGTGCATTCAGTCAAACACAAGAAAATGGATTATCTGTCATTAAACAGACACTCTGAGCATCTCTCACAGTTGACAACCATGAATCCTACAGAAATATGAAAGACAGGAACAATCTCATTCAGTCCACAGCGCACAAAAATCAAAAGATCTTTTCAATATCTCAAATGCTTCTCCTATACAAATGAGAATAAACTCAGAGTAAACAGAAGTTTCTTGGGTCTCCTGCTTTCAGATCTCCTCTACAGATTCAAAAGAGATGTCAACCATGCCTCAAACTGCTCAGATTTGCCAAAAGACCTCAATATGAACTCACCAAATTCTTTGAATACGAAGCTGCTTTTCACATTCACTTTATAGCTCTATACTCTTGCTGCATGCCACTTATCTTGTTTGTTTCTACTGGGTTATTTATATAGATTTAAAATTTAAATTAAACAGAGCTGAGAACTTAACTCAGTCTTCTGAGCAGCCACTGAGCAATATTTCTTCCTTTCTTTCTTTATTTTCAAAAATGTTGTTCCAAACCGTGTTATTTCATCAGTGAAACCCAGAAGGAAAATTTTCACACAGCTTTTTTACAATATAACAACAGTTCATGCTGCGTAAAAATTTTTTTCTTTTCTAAGTTGTAAATAAAACAAAGATTACTGGAGTACATTTGACAAGAAAATACAATTTCAGTCTTCCCACTTCAAAATTTCACATTTGATTCAGTGTTCCCTGCTGCGTCTTTGTAACCAGTTGCGATATTTACTATTAATTTCTGAAGAAATATTTGTGAAATTTTTTTCGAAGCAAATCCTACAGCATTTTTTTTCAGTGGTGTCATTAGTCAAGTTCTAGAAAGTAGCAAAAACTCTTTTAAGTATCATAAAATAGTCCATATGACTCATGCTTTATGTTCCAAGTCATCTGAAGCCATAAACTCACAATTTAGCTTGTCATTTGCAAAAAATCTTTCTCTTGAGCTACTGATTCCTAAAGACTTCGAAATATAGAGGAGTAGTCATATGGAGTTATACTTTTATGGCGCTTTTTTTGTCACATGCACCATTAATCCTATTCGCTACTTTTATGTTCCACAGAAATAGTAACAAGTTCGTAACAACATCAGAGTGAATTTTTCATTTTTGGGTGAACAATTACATAATACAGTGTATTTTGAAAAGTGCATTTCTTCAAACCCAAGTCCTCATGGCACAACAATCAGACAACGACAACAAGGCCAGTGATAAGAGACGCGCCCGAGCCCTTATATATATCATCTCTGAAGCACTGCATTCTTTGGCAAGGGCAACTCATGCGATCCTACTAGAACTGTGAACCCACACCATCTCGCTGAGAGCTGATCAGGCCCCTCCAGCCTGATCCAGCTCCGCTCGAGAGCTCTTGTCATGTGAAGGTGGGTGTGCTGCTCTGTTTGGAGAGATGTGCTCTCTGCCTCTTCACTAAAGTTACATAAAAAACCAGAGCTTCATTCCCAGAGCTCCAATCACATCCTGGTATTACGCACAGAGATCCACAGTCTTTGATTTGATTATTTATTTCTTGTGTAAAAAATGAGGAAAAGAGGAGAGCGGAAACTGTGACGTTTGCAGCAAGTCTTGATGTTTTTCTTTATATAGTAACTTTCATCAGTAAGTCATTAATTAATATTATGTAATGATTAATACATCACTAGCTCATGTATATTAGCTGAAAATATTCCATTTTTGACAATGTGCATGCACACTAACTAATGATCTCTAAAATATTATATAATCTAATAACGCTGGTAATTAAAATATAAAGTATTACGTACACGTATCTAGATTTGTTGGCACACTCGAAAGGGTTAATTCTGAAGTTTCAAACACAATGACCACAGTCAAATCTGTCGTGCTACTGTACTCGAAACTAGAGCTACGATAAAATGAGTCGCGTTGACCGTCGGTTATACAGCAACGAATCATTTTGCTTCGCAAAACAGGTTAAAACGCTGATGCGCGATACGAAAGCGTGGGGAATGTGAGCGGTTTACGCACACAAAGCGAACATCTGTACTCTTCCTACTTAAAATGTGCATTAAGCGGCTTTCTCGGAGCGATTACATAACCAAACTCGCTTAAACAACCAAACGGCACCGATCTAACAGATACATGGAGAGCAGAGAAAGAAAGTGGGCAGCAAAAGGACATTTGGAGTTGGCTTACACCTCCATCTCCCCTCAGAGGACACCAACCCTCACCAAACAAACAACACTTGGTAAACAGCATGCGACCTGCGTAAAAACACAACATTTGGAGAGCTCGCTCTCGCCTTTTTTGGCCAAATGATTGTGGAGATTTTGGCACGTACCCCCAAATCCAGGTCGGAGCCTGTTGTCGTATCCATCCAGAAGTCGGTCCAGAATGCGTGTGAAATTTTCCGGGTATAATTTCTCATCCTTTCTGATCTGTCCAGATATTCTCTTTATGCTAAAAACAACACAGAGCAAACTGAAGCATTTTAACATTGCGCACACATGAAACAAACGCCTATTTTTCGTATCAATCAACAGCACAAACAGTTCAAAAACGCCCGAGTTTGTCGTTTGTAACCTCGAGGCGTAAAGATGCCATGCGTAACGCTCACATCCATTTGGAACTCACCAAGCCGCCACGCACAGAAAGTAGAGGAGAGTGGAAATAGAAGTGGGGTACATCGCAGTCACCATCTCCTTCTTGGCAGAAACCATGTTTACATGCCATTCTTTAAGCCTTCTTCACATTTCCCTTCGCCAAACGTCCCGAGGAAAGATCGAGGAAACGTGCGGCAGCGCGCAAGACGCGCTTCACCATCACCCGCAAAGCCGTGCCAGCGAAGCATCCAAATCCAGAACTCGCTCTGCGCCCGATGGATCGCCTACATCCAAACCCCAAACTCAGTGGTTAAGAGAAGCATATGGTGAAGCATCCTGTGGAATCGTGCGTCTCGCTGTGAGGAGGTTAGAGGAGAGAGAGGAGGACGCGCTGGGTTCCTACACACTCGCCTCAGTGCCAAAACTGGGACGTGCGTCCGACGCGCAACACACTCACAAGCGCACTTAAGAGAAGTCTGCCTGCGAACGTTTGTGCAAGATCACTTTGGTGATGTAGTGGCGGCATTGCGCATGAACTCACTTTACGCAGCACTTCTCGTGTCCGATCTTGCCCGTGGTAAACTTTGACTTTGGGGGACGGGTGTTAATTGATCTTGGCAACTAAAAGGTGCAAATTTGAATTCTTCCCTTCTCGGATTATGATTAAAAACGAGCTCCTGCTCTCTCGAAAGAGATCAAACTTATCTGAGCTTGTAAATATTACAGCATATTGAAATGGGTCAGTGTTTGTCGCAACGTTACACACATGCTCACGCACAATCCGAGGTACAGTCACACTGTACAGGAAGTAGGACAAACCACACGCAGCTCTTGTACACCTGGGACGGGACAAAGTCTTCGATGTAGTATGCGTGCGTGCGTGTGTGCGCGTACGTGCGTGCTGTCCTGCGAAGAACATGCTTGGTTTCCATCCTTTCGATGGGAACCGTGAAAAGAAAAGCTAATTAACTCTTGTCCAATTGTTTTTGATAGCAATCACACTCGGCGATCCTTATCAACACAAGCTGACATACACACTGCACATGCATAATAACTCCAGTCTGTCACTATCACAGCCTATATAAAGCATCAGATTCGAGCTGATCCGGGATCAGCTGCTGTGTTGCATTTAGTCGGCTATAAAAAGCAAAACCTTATCCTCAATCAGCACTCTCGCTCTGGTTTATAGCGTATGATCTGTGGGCAGCCGGTGGCGTATTCATCGGCCTTATTCACAGGTTGTTCGCTTGCGAAAAAGCTTATTATAAACGTAATGAGCTAGAGGTGGCACTCTAGTGTAATATCACATTATGAATATGTGGAAAAATAATGAAGACCAGAAAAATCTATTAGGCTTTTGAGTGAAGAAACCAGCTAGGAGTTTGCAAAGTTGTCATTTTCATTATTAATTAAAGAGAAATGTTTAAATGCACTACACTTTATAGTTTCATGTCACATTAATGCTTTTTTTTTTTCTTTTTTTTTCCTATAGTGATTATGATTTGAAGAGAATGAGGCTTTGGAGGCTTGTCCTAATTTTGATTTAAAATAAGGCAGCACAACCTATTCTATTCTCTTTAGAAGGAAGCAAGAGTCTTCGCACAATAGAAAATCGAAGAGTGAAGTCGAACTTCTGTCTAGTTAAACACTGTTTTTGTATTGTTCATCACTGTACATTGTTCTGAAGGCAATGCCAATGTTTTCACAATCAAAAGCTTTCTCCACTTTTAAAATTCTTTTCTGTTCTGCTGATGTAACCAAGGCTGCATGTGTAAGGAAACATTATATGAATAAAATTATTAAAATTCAATAAAAATCCATTGGGTTAAATCAAGTCCTAATTTCCTACATTATTAAGGAACTTAAGTTATAATGAAATGTGATAAACTTTGGCCAACAAATGACAAAGAGATGGAGTGTTCTGGAAACCTGTTTGAAAACAGTAATTATTTATGCAATTTCATTTGGTGCGACTAGATGGACAGATATTAGACAATTTGGGCCTCATTCACAAAACACGAGCAGAACAAATGTTTGTGTAAATCATTTGTAAAGCCTTTTTGACATAAACATTCTGTGTTCCTTTTAGCAAACTAATGACACTGAATTTTAATGCACTGCAATACTAATACAATCTACTAATACTAAGTTAATTCACTGTTTTTTAACTGTCACTGTTCAACTTTGGGTAAAACACAGCGCTCATCACTGTCACCTCTTATCCAGCTGTCCAATCAATGGAATACTACAGTGACCAACCATAACCGGGTGGACGGCTGAGGGGTCCCAGGCCTCCCATAAGCATTAAGGGACCCCCCATAACACCTCAAAAAATATACTTGGTTTTTCAATAAAAATATAATACTTCAAACACAAAGCTACACTGTAAAAAAAATAAAAAAACACAATTTGTTGAGTCAGCTTAAAATAATTTGTTACCCTGCTGCCTTAAAATTTTAAGTTCAGTCAACTAAAATAAGTTTAGTCAACTTGAAATGTTAAGTTGTACTAAGTAAAATATTTTAAATTGATTCAACTCATATATCTAAGTTGTCACTTAGTATAATTTAACATTTCAAGTTGAATAAACTTTTTTTGAGTTGACTAAACTTTTTGAGCAGCCAGGTTACAAACTGTTTTAAGCTGACACAACAAATTGTTTTTTTACAGTGTAGTGAAAATGAAAATGAAATGATTCGATTGCTGTATTAAATTTAGACCTGCTCACGTATATCATATTTTATTTTTATGCGTTTTTACAGCGTTGCGCATTATAACCTGCACAATTCAGTCTAATAAAATGCATTTTTCCAAAATGTAGGATATGGGGGCAGAAAATGTATATTTATATCATTTCATATAGTTAATCAATATCACATGAAGAGTGCCTTTTTTTGACCATATTGACTATTTTTGCTCTATTTCGCCAACAAAAATCATTCCAAACACAGCCACTGCACTGTTTCGTGTCTCTAAACAACATGACAGTGTTTCGTTCCTGAATGAATCAACCATTTAAATGATTCGGTTCAATCGCAATGACTCACTTATTAACTGTGACTTACTGACATCTACTGACAGTTGTAATTCTACATTTAAGGTACCTTTTCATTTTTTTAAAAATATTTTTAAATATCAGCATTCAACGTTTTAGGATTAAAGTATTAATACATTTTTCAGTTTTCATGCATTTGTAACTGCAGGTTAAATGCATTCATGTCCTGCATTAAACAGTGGGTAAATACATCTAAATGCCAATTCAGATGCAGTGTTTGTGTTTCCTCTACATTGAGAAGATTAATTTTGTTGATAATGATTTTATTTGTGTGATAACAGCCTAAAATGTCTTATTATTCTAAGTGACTTCATTGATTAAATATAAGAACTTGACGCAAAAGAAAAGATAATAAAAGGTAATGCACACTTTCAGAAAAAAGAATGGCTTTATAAAGGTTAAAAAATGCCCCCAAATGGTAAAAATCACTTTAAACTTGTTTGAAAATATTAGTTTCCTCGGTTAGATATTTAATTCTTCTTTGCTTAGTGATTAAAATCCTGTGTAATCTAACCAATCAAAAGAAGACTTCGAAACTCCTGAAGTGTTTCCAGCTAAGTGTGCCTTATGCATCCAACGTTTAGCCAGTGTTCTGTGGGCGTGACGTCTGAGGTTGAGACTAGGATTATGCTAATTGTGAATAAGCATGCATGCACATGCTATTTAAGAATAATTCGACTTCATAGAAACATTTAAGTACTGACTGTGGTATCCACCTAATTCTTTAACATGGACGTAAGCCTACGGATGAGACTTCCGATTCATGCCATCCACCTCATTCCTGATATGCGTTATGAATTATGGGTGGCATTTCCGGTTTGGGGAACTTCCATTCAAAAAGACTGAAACAAGTAATTTCAAATTATAAGGTTGTCCTACAAGTAAAGCTTATTTGTCTGTTTGACAGACAAATATAAATGAGCTGTCTATTTTCCTTCATGCTTTATTTTTAGACATCATCAGAAATAACATGCTTGGTATTTTAACGTTCTTTTCCTCATGATTATTTTATATTTTTCCCTTTGCATTTTGCTGTAATAGTATGAAAAAGGACAACATTCCTCGATTTAATTAACAATATATTAATAATTAATCTTGTTTTTCTCTTCAAATCCTCACGTCTCTTTCATAGTTAAATATTATTTATTATCTGTCAAACTTATGGGAATCGCTTTAAAATAGTATCACGCAATGCTTAAATGAATTAACATTTTTGATTAAGGCAATGCATGTTACTATATAATACAGATATATATATATATATATATTACTACATATATTTCATCTGTCCGGTATTGCTATGGAAAGAATTTATGCAATTCATTTAAGCATTTACACTTCTAAATGCCATTTTAATGTTCGATGTTTAAAGGGTAAGTAGAATAATGTCATCTCATTGTACCCAGTTTAAAAAACAAACAAACAAACAAACAAACAAACAAAAGCATCATGGGGTGTTGGAATAAGGTGGATAGGGAAATAATGAGAAAAATAACAACATGCAGTAAGTGGTAAAACTGTTTGCACTACAAACCATTGTGTTTCATAATTAAGATAATACATTAAAATAACATGGCAAGACATACCAATTTGTGATATCAAGCAGCAAAACAAGCTGTTTAAAAATAGCTGGACATTGATGAGGCTGGAAGCCAAACCCATAAAATGTACAAATGGCCACCCCCAGAAAAAAAAAAAAAAAAAAAAAGGTATATGTGAAGCATTTGTGAATCTGGAGTTGAGATTTTATTTAATTACTCGTTTTGCCTTTAAAAATGAAGTTAAACTGCATAACTGTGTTAAAATAGGATCAGACATGTTATAGGGTACCTTATAGTGCTGAAAAAGCTGGCCATTTAAGTCAATTCATCCAACTGTACACCTGCACTGTAAAATCTTGCTCAGCACAGCTCAAGTATTCTCAGCCACCTGGTAATTGACATTAATGAGATTTAAACTGATTTTGTAAGAATGTATCCTCTAGTACATTACAGCTACTAACTGAACTACATTTTGCCAGTAGCACAGCAGTAGCTTAGCACTTTTCATAAGTTTGTCCCCTACCATGCAACAATTAGTGGTGTAATACTTAAATTTATGTCACATAGAATTGGGCAAAGAAATTTTTAGTCAACAAGCACTTATAAAGCACTGATTTGAATGACTCAGGTCAAATATATATAGAGAAAAATATACATGTATACAGAAAACTGTAATAAAAGCTGAAAATCTGAGAGAGATAAAAACAAACAAAAGAGCAGATCTCAGATGGTGTGCAACTATAAATAAGCAGTGAAAATATTATAGAATGTTCCACTCTTTCTCGTTTTTTCAACAGTTGACATCACGTCCTGTGTCAAGTGGATTGATTAGCTTCAATTTTAGCAGGCAGATAGCAGATACGCTGTTAACCGATGTGCATTAACACTCAGGAACATGTAGAAACATTGGGGGAACATTTAGGGAATGGCGCGTAGAGGTGTTAGCGAGTGTGAGAGCGCAGAGAGCGCCAGAGAGAGAGCGACGATAGAGGGGGAGAGAGAAACGAGCTGGGAAACAAGAGAGAAAGAGGCAGAGAGAAGAGAGGGCCCTTTTACCGCATGTTTTCTGAGCTCTTATGGAAGGACTGGCAAATGAAACTAATGACTCAGAACTGTGACTCAAACTGTCTGGTAATCAAATCCTATCCGCAGAAAAGCACTTGACATGAGCAAACATACGCACGCAGACGCACACACACACAAAACATGCCACATTTTCTTGTGATCACCATTGCCCCTGACAAATCCCTGTATTATTGTGCTGAAAAAAGCCCATCCGCTGCCCACAATCGTTCTCCCACACTACATGCAATCTCTAACAGCCACGCTCCAGCGTTTCACAGCTTCACAGCTGTCCTGCTCGCATTTTAGATATCCTATCGCAACCTCCGTTCTCATTTGTCCGCTCATGGCGTCCGCCACTGTGTTATCGGTTTGTCCAGCTCGTTTTATAAGATCCATGGTGTTTCGCTCTGGCTGTTGGCAGACGCTTTTCTACAGCCACTTTGTGTTTTAATTTTATTGCAGTAGTTTTCAACTGGTGGGTTGTGACCCAAAAACAGGCCGCTGGTCTGTTATGATAAAGTCATTGAGAGCAGGGAAAAAACAATGCTATGTTTAAATCATAAAATGCGACTAAAAGAGCCCTGCGTCTTGATTCTGCTAATCTAATCTGGTGATGCTAAGTTCAAAAACTGCAATAAAATCTTTCCATCATATACTTTTGAAATGATAATATATTTGATTTTGAGATCCATCTTTTCACACTGAGGAAAACTGAGAGACTCATATGCAACTATTACATAAGGTTCAAAAGCTCATTGATGCTTCAGAAGGAAACAATGCATTAAGAAAACTTTTTGAATATGTTGATCAGGGTAAACTTAACTTATTTTGTCTTCTGGGAAACATGTAAGTATCTTCTGTAGCTTTTAAAGGGCAGTACTAAATGAAAAAAAAAAAAATCCTAAAAAAAATGATACTTAGGCCAAATACACAAACATGCTGAAAAAAAAAAAAAAAAAAAAAAAAAAAATTGTGGGACCTGAAGGATTTTTCTGAAGAACAGCAGCCAGTTTAACTGTTCAGGACAAACAAGCACCTCATGAACAACTATCACTAAAAAAAAAAACAAAAAAAAAAAAAAACACACACAGCTGTGGAGCATTCAGGTAACAACACCGTATTAAGAATCAAGCGTATGTAAACTTTCGAACGGGGTCATTTTTATAAATTCAACTATTATTTTCTCTTGTGGACTATATGAAAATACAAAAAATAACATGCATTTTATATGATGCCTCTTATTTTGGTAAAATAATTAACATTTTGCAGATTCTGCAAGGTGTATGTAAACTTTTGACCTTATATGTATCAGCTTTAATGCACTCATTAAATTAACAAAAGCAATAAAATGTCAAAAATTCATCATTTAACTTCCAATCTGTGGAAATCAAATAATTTATGTAATCATTTATAAATGTGAAAATTGGCTAAAGATTGAACACATAGTTGTAATCTGTCTCAGAGGAAAATAGAAATCTTGTCTTTGTGGCAGTTTTACTGGTGATTAAGGGATAATACTATGGTTCAAAATGGTTGTTGCATCAAAAGCATCACATTTTATGAGAAAGTGTGACATCCTCGAGCAAAACAGGCTCTATTTTTGGAATCGACAGCCCATTAGTAAGAAACAAGCATTTCATACAGCAAATGTGATGCAGAATACTGTAATTGTGCATTTTAGATGCATATTAAATACCTTGATAAAGCTGTCCGTGAGCATTCACATTCATCTCACTGGAGTTGCACAGCTAGTGCAGGAGCCTTGAAAGTACGTGACTTCTTTGTTCATGGGCCCTCAGTTCCCCAGTTTTATTTTGAGCTAATCATCTGAGGCATAAATGTGATCATTCGATCTGGTGACAGAGGAAAATTACATCATGACAACATGGATTGACTGATGGCACCAGAAGAACATCAAGATCTTCATTGGAAACTATCCTACGCTGTCAAAAACAGCAGACAGTGAGCAATAGAAATCTATAGGGGCTATCACACTGGAGGACCCTTTTCATAGGTCCTAGAACTATTGGCGGAAGTTTCTGCTTTTTGGAATGTTAGCACCGCAGAAACTATAATGTATGTATGTGTAGTTCAATGAACTCTGTTTGGAGGAACTAAATTAGTGCCTACTTCGGAGTAGGGTCTAAAACAGTCCTATAGGATCTACCATAAGTTCGGGATCTGACATAAGTTAGGACCCTATGATTTCCGCAATGCAGAAAATGTGGACAGAATCACGGAATCCAGTCATAAAGACGGAATTTACTGAATAAGGCGGAATGTCACAGAATTTGTCAAAGTTTGAATTAACTAATCAAAAGTAGGTCATTACACTTAAATCAAACCGCAATATGTGCTAGTACCTGTAAATATTACACTGCAAAAATAGCATTTAAATGTGAATCTTGTATGTTCTGCGTCTCTGTTTTAATGTCTTTTTTTAACTCAAAGACATTGTGCCAGAAATATATTAGTACTATTACTACTACTACTAGTAAAATGAAACAAACATTATTTTTTTAGAGTATAATCACACAACATTTCTTCCATGTTTTAATTTTAATAGTAAATTCCCCTTTGTTTGCCAAAAGAAAAAAGTTTGCTTAATTTTCAGTGATTAAGATAAATTACATTAATGTTTTATGCCTTCATTTGGTAACAAGAGCATTTTAGAATTTCTGAGGGTAAAAAAAAAAAAAAAAACCTTTCATAAGGCTATTTTAAGAATAAATTTGAATAAAATAAGTATGCATTTAAATAATTAGACATGCTAAAACACAGAATTTGATAACAATAAAACATATGGTGAGAAAAAATAAACTAAACGTCATTTTTGTTAAACCTTTACTAAACTGATATGAAATTGTATAAGTTTCATGATTTTAATTAATTAGACATGCTCTTTGATTAATAAAATTTAATGTAACCATTAAAAAGAAGTTGAGAAAAATTAAAATGGGAAAAAACGGAATTTGGAAAAAAAATAAAACGGAATTTGGGAAAAAAATAAGATGGATTTCATAGGGCCCTAATAAGTGTACGGTGAACAGCCAAATGCATACGAAACATCTGCATTTTTAAAAAGCAGAGTAAAAATTTTTACTCAACGAACATGGAAAACAGCGAAAACAGCATTTAGCAACCTGTTGTCTACAACGTTTTGTTCATTTCTCTGCCTCGATGATAGATAATACTGCAAGTTGTCATATGATATTTAATTAGATTTTCATGCAAATAGCGTAAATTGTGCAAATACATTATCACGAAACCCACAACACACAAAAATCAGCTCAGATCATGGCAACCTTCATTCACCGGTTATTGACGTTTGGAAATGCCGCGAATAAAGACATCCCTGTCAGCTGCTTCAGAGTTCCTTCCTGGTACAGCATCTACTATATTATAATCAAATATTTATTGCTTGGAAGAAAACATGGTTATTTGAATGACCATCAATAGAAAAAGATGCTCTTGGCAGATGGTCCAGTTATGGTATCTAGCAGCAGGGGTTAGCAAGGCCATGCTAACCAGTCTAATCTTATAAAAAGCAAGGCTGTCAAGTTTTAAAAGGCAACAGAAAATGCTTCCCATATGTTTTGTTGTTGACGTCAACGGTGGCACATCCAATCAAACTCTACAGTATTTTGGCACTTAGTGAGTTAGAGAGTTAGAAGCAGCCAAACAAGGCAGATGCCAACATGGACAGGTTGCGTGACATGCCCTCATCCTTGAAAACCATGAATAAAACTACACAAGGTACAAAAATACAACCCAGACCGTATTAAAAATAGATCACAGCAAGGATAAACACGGTTCGTGTCGAGCACAACTTCTTTTGTGTGGTGAATTACTGGCTGCCAAGAGCAAGAAGCCATTAAAATTCAAGACACATTTAAGAACCAAAATGATCAATTGTCAATTGACTTTAAGCACATTTTTGTTTACTTTTTTGGACCTGTGCTGGTCTCCACATCTGGGTCGTAAAGCGAAACCCGTGGAGAGCTACTGTTGTATTATGAATTTCTTCATAACATCTCAAAGGTGAGACTGTGGACACACTCCATCAACAATCTGTGATCTGGCCTCAGGCAAAGATCGAGCAGCAGGACAATATGCTCAGCTGAAACCTGTAAAACAATTCTCAGAGACCATCAAAAAACCAAAACGCAGACGTTGTACTGTATGTTGTTTTGAGGGTTTTTCTGACGGGTGATGTTGTTCCATCGGGTTCGGCGCCGTTTTCTCGGCTCAGCAAAAACCCCCAGAAAAGTGCTGGGGCTACATCTGCTGCTGTTGGCGGGGGGCGGTGTCGCCACGGCGATGGCTGAGGAAGTAATGCGGGAGCCAACAGAGAAAAATTTTCCATGAGGATGAAGGAATGGAAAAAAGTATTTTTTCATTTCTAAAAAAGGGAGGGAAAGAGATGGCCACACAGGGAACAATTAAGGAAGAGACATATCCACACACTGAAGGGCACTGAAAACACCGCCCACCTGAAATGAAGCATGATAGATATTAGTAACCTTCAGAGAGACACACTCAAAACCCAAAAGTCTTACCAAGTTCTGCCTATATAACAATTAGGGCTGTTAAATAAAGTAAAATAACTAATCAAAGAAATGTTACTCTTTGTAGTTAATGTGATTCATTTCACATTTTAAATATAGATAATTACACTTAAATATGGGTGTTTCAACATCTGCCACTTTTTAGAATTTAATATGAAGACAATATTTTTTAATAGAATATGAGGGTCACATTAAAGCTGTCTTGGAAGCTTTTCACCTTTTCTCTTCATCAAATGGATTTTATTTATAGATTTAATTGTTTTTCAGTTGTAAAATTACTGTAGAAGTGATCCATATAAAATTAACTGATAAAAGATATACATTAATAGATATACATTTCTGTTCAAAAGTTTGGGGTCAGTAAAATTATTTTTTTAATATTATTTTTATTTAGCAAGAATGTTTTAAAGGAATAGCTAACACAAAAATGAAAATTCTGTCATTAATTACTCACCCTCATGTCATTCCAAACCCGTAAGACCTTTGTTCATTTTCGAAACACAAATTAAGATATTTTTGATTAAATTCAAGGCACCGAAACGTAGTAAGGACATCTTTAAACTAGTCCATGTGACATCAGTGGTTCAACCGTAATTTTACGAAGCTATGAGAATACTTTTTGTGCTCAAAGAAACAAAAATAACGACTTTATTCAACCATTCTTCTCCTCCACGTCACTATAGGTACCATTATGGAGAGTACCTCCATAATACTGATGCCTATAGTGACGTGGAGGAGAAGAATAGTTGAATAAAGTTATTTTTGTTTTCTTTGCCCACAAAAAGTATACTTGTAACTAAACCAACTCGTAAATTACTGTTGAACCACTGATGTCACATGGACCATTTTACTTACTATGTTTCTGTGCCTTGACCGTGTCAGTTGTGTTGCTGTTTATGTAGGGTCAGAAATAGGGTTGTGCTAACAGACCATAGGACGATATGACAATTGAACATATTGCCCAAAGTCAGAAAGCTCTCGGATTTCATCAAAAATACTTTTATTAAAAATGTATGTTCTGATGCTGAACAAAGGTCTTACAGGTTTGGAGTAATTAATGACAGAATTTTCATTTTTGGGTGAACTATACCTTTAAGTGAAGACATTTAAAACATTTGAACTTTCCATTTATCAAAGAATCTTGAACAAAATGTGCCATGTTTCCCACAAAATATCAAGCAGCAAAACTGCAAAAGCAGTGGTTTCATGTTTTATGAAGAATCATGTGACACCAGGGTTGCCAGATTTTCACAACAAATCCCACCCCTTGCTATTCAAAACTAGCCCAAAACTAGTCCAGTCGCACTTCCAGGTCCCCAATTAAAACTTGTGTTCCCGGGGATAATAATTAAAAACAACCCACGACAACAGTAGCCCAATTCCGTGGGCAACACTGTGACACTGACGACTGGAGAAATAACTGTTGAAAATTCTGCATATATGCATATACAAACAGAAAACAGATATTTTTGGTTGTAATGATATTTCAAAAACACTACTGTTTTTAGTTTTAATCAAATAATTGTAACCCCTGATGTCACATGGACTATTTTATCAATGTCCTTGCTAACTTTCTGGGCACTTTTGACTTGGAGGGTCAAAAGCTGCCAGATTTCATCAAAAATATCTTATTTTATGCTCCAAATATGAACAAAGGTCTTAAAGGTTTGGAACGACATGAGGGTGAGTAGTTAATGACAGAATTTTCATTTTTGGGTGAACTATCCCTGTTCTCTTAGGCTAATTATTTGATTAAAACTAAAAACAGTAGTATTTTTGAAATATCATTTCAACCAAAAATATCTGTTTTCTATATGCATATGTATATGTACATGCATGATGCTTGAAAAATATATTAGTTCGCCTTCCAAAGACGAACGAAGGTCAGAAAGCTCTCAGATTTCATCAAAGAATATCTTATTTTATGTTCCAAAGATGAACAAAGGTCTTACAGGTTTAGAACAACATGAGGGTTCAGTAATTAATAGGAGAATTTTCATTTTTGGGTGAACTAAAGAACATCAAAAACATTTTAAAAACCTCACTGACCACAAACATTTGAATGATAGTTTATGACTATGTTTATGTTAAAAAAACATTAAATAATCTCAGAAATCTGTCCATGCATACTTATACATACTTGCCTAAGTTTACATTTCCACCTATACAGCGACTCATGCCCACTGTGTGTAATTTCACAGATTAGCTGGTACTGTGTGTGCTTGAAGTGGTTTCAGACCCAGATAGATCTTAGACTGTGAAGCCTGGGGATCTAAGTGGTCTATATGGTTGTAAAAGCAACCCTACAGCATCAATTACACTGATGAAACTCATTAGGGGTGTTGATTCTCCTCACAGGAACCTTAGAAAAAAAAGCGCTGTGCGTTTTTGAGGGGTAGCGAGAGAAAAACGGCATGGAAGACGTGGATATAAAACCGGGGGGGAGGGGTGCTTAAATATGTCACCTAATTAAAAAGAGTTGCTCGGAAATCAAGCCGTAGAGCTGCTGTATTGTGCTGCAGGAGTGTGTGGAGATTACTGGATGATTTACAACAGAACTGTGAAGCCTGCAAGACTAAATATTTAATTCCGTTTAAAAAAAGAAGAGGAGAGCGTGTCAAACAAAAAGTCAAAGAGGACGAATTTTGATCTAGAGTTACGTTGCTTCGTGTTTTTTTACGGTTTAAACAATTAACTCTGATCAACCGCCTCAGGACAAGGCTAGAAATGGACCCGCTTGGCACCTGTATGTCCCTGTGGGCACATTAACGCGGTTGTGATGAAGCTACTGTCAAACATCAGAACTTAACTCGATAACCCCAAATCAACAGGAGGCTGCTTCCCGCTGCCTTCTGCTGCAATATTCAGACTCTGTGTACAGATACACAAAAGCAGAGGGAGATAGAGCAATGAAACCAAGAAAAAAAGACAGAGAGAATCCCTACTGTACACAAGCGTAAAACCCCAGACTTATATCTCTTGCCCTTTCATGCAATAGCATCACCTCAGCCTTGTGTTCTTCCACCTCCCCATCTCTCTCTCTCTCTGGCCTGGGGCGAGAGTGTTCGCGGTGTGTAAACGGCCAGTGTTCGTCGACGCCTCATTGCCGCCCATGTTAAAGCAATAAATACCTGCCACCTACACAGCCCCTGCAACATACGCAGGATCACTCGCTGCGTCGAGCGCCCTGTGCACATCAGTCAGTCTAAATCCAGAGTAGCAGCTCAACTCTGACCACATCCAGAGACTTCACCGCACTGGGATTATATCCAGCTTAGTTCCCCCTTCTTATACTACATTCCGAAATTCAGCTGTCTGTAGACTTTGCTCTGTCCTGACGCTCAGGGTAGACAGAGAAGAGCAAAAAGAATTTGTGATTTGTGTTATGAGCAAAAAATATCAGGAGATTCTCTTTTGAGTATGTGGTTTCGGACCAGACTGTTACAGACTTTGTGATTTTGTTGTATTACACATTCAATCAATATTAAATGAATGTTGGATTAAAAATGGATTAAACACACCTTATAGTGAAACAGTATTCGCGACCCATTTTATATCTGTAATGTGACGCCATTCGGAGTCAAACAGAATATTCAATGAGAAAAAAATGTAGGGTGGAATTTGATTAAAGGGGACGTTCCATATCATAACAGAGCCAGACCTGGATGTGATTTTGCAAAAATTTGGCTATTGGTTGACCATTTTACAGACTTGGTCCGATTTGTTCACAAATCAGTCAATGATCAGATTGCAGCAGTTTTATTTAAGTAATATTTGAATAAGGTTTATTGTAGGTTTAGGTTAATTTTTTTTAGGTGATTTTGTCATTTATATTAGCTCTTGTATATGACTTTCTGTTTTAAGACGAATACAATCTGAGTTATATTTTTAAAAAAATGTCCTGGCTCTTCCAAGCTTTATAATGGCAGAGAATGGGCGTTGAGATTTTGAAGTCCAATAAAGTGCATCGATCCATCATAAAAAGTGCTCCACACAGCTCCAGGGGAACAATAAAGGCCATCTGAAGTGAACTGATGCGTTTGTGTAAGAAAAATGTCCATATTTAAAACTTTATAGTAATCTCTAGCTTCCTCTAACTAGAGTGGTGTTCCAGTGGATGACGTAGGATGTAGGTAGTGTACGCTCTGGTGAGAATATGCTAGTCTTGTGAGAACCAAGTTTTGTTTACAGCAAAAGAAAACCAGTCTCCTCTTGGCTTATGTCGAAATTCTCCAACATTTTTCTTTACATTTTTCTTTTCGGCATTCGTCACTTCTCACTGGGGCTATTCACTTGGCAGCCCGCCAGTCATCTTCACCTGGCCTGAGGGAAGAGTACGCACATGCCGCACATAAGCCTTGAATTGTGTTTGCACTAATTAGTTTGTCCACAAGGCCACAGCCGAAAAAAAGGAAGAGACGCAACAACAACAACCTACCGGAGCCCGCAACATCGAACATTATGTGAGGGAGTTATGATGGGCGCTATTTGAAAGGGTTCCTATGGAGACTGAAAAACAGAAAAGCATCCAATCGGAAGTTAGAATTCGTAATGGCAGCGCTCATCGTTTACTCAGGAAAAAGGTCTATAGTTTGAAAGTCCGCGCGTTCCCGCGGTGCACCAGTAGAACTTCAACGGATAAAGACACACACAATTATGTCTAAATGCATGGTTTTGGTGAGTTACCTTGTAAACATAGTCTTAAATGATTAATAAAGTCCTAAATGACCTTAAAGATTTTGGAGAAAATCAGATATGAGTCAGATCTGTGTCATGTGTGTCAGGTTTGAAAAAGACAGTGCTGGTTTTAAAGCAAAGTCATTGATGGAAATCAAATGAAAAAAAAAAAAAAAAAAAAAAAAAAAACATTGATTCGCATCAGAAGGCCATTATTAATCCCCCAGAGCCACGTGGAGCACTTTTTATGACGAATGGATGCACTTCATTGGATTTCAAAATCTCACCAGCCATTCACTGCCATTATAAAGCTTGGAAGGGCCAGGACATTTTTTAATATAACTCTGATCGTATTTGTCTGAAAGGAGAAAGTCATACACACCTTGAATGATGGCTTGAGGGTAAGTAAATCATGGGGTAATTTTCATTTTTTGGGTAAACTATCCCTTTAAACTTATTTTATTTCAGTTAGTCTCCAAGGCAATATTTCAAATTGTTGCTTACATTTAAGTTTACGTTTTTAAGCTAATATTTACATTTTAGCTTAATTTCGATTAATAAACATTTTTAACAGGTTTTTTTTTTTTGTTTGTTTGTTTGTTTGTTTGTTTAAACATTAATAACACTATGTTACTGTGGTTAAAAGAATAGTTTACCTGAAAATGTAAATTTGCTGAAAATGCCATCTAAGATCTAGATGAGTTTTTTTTGTTGTTGTTTTGTTTTGTTTTTTTGAGAAATTTAGCATTACATTACTTGGTCACCAATGGATCCTCTGCAGTGAATGGGTGCCATAAGAATAAAAGTCCAAACAGCTGGGAGAAACGGACTTCAGTCCATCGATTAACATCTTGTAAAGCAAAGAGCTGTGTGTTTGTAAAAAACAAATCCATCATTAAGGCATTTTAATTTTAAACCACTGCTTTTGATCAAAACACCAGTCAATAATGCATAATTACGGTTCCTTCAGTGAAAAACCACCCCCTGTCGTCCTCTTACATCAAAATCTACCAACATTGCTGTTAGACTGTCTTCTTCCCTGATACACTGCAGAAAGCAATGTTATGGATAGAGGACTCATATTTTAGCTGAAAGCAACAGTTTGAAGTTAAAAACATCCTAATGATGAATTTGTATCTTACACACATGCAGCTTTTCACTTCACAAGACATTAATTGATGGACTTGATGATGTTTTTATCAGCTGTTTGGACTCTCATTCTGACGGCACCCATTCACTGCAGAGGATCAATTGATAAGCAAGTGATGCTCAGTTTCTCAAAATCTGCTTCAGAAGAAACTCATCTTGGATGGTCTGAGAGTGAGTACATTTTCAAATTTTCATTTTGTGTTAATTTTTGTTTCTTCAGCTTACTGAAGAAAGATTTTCATAAAAGAAATACAAAATCTGATCCATGTACAAAGCTATTGTACGACTTCAGAGGACTATGTGAAATATAGCACATGAGTCATATTGGCCACATTAGTGATACTTTTACGGTGCTTTTGCATTCTTTTTGCAAGCCTCTGTAATTGCATAGAGAAGTCAGATAAGTACATTATTTTGTTGCTTGTGTTGCATAGAAAGAAAGCCATGAGGGTTTGGAATGACGTAAATGATGACAGAATTTGTAATATTCACACATCCCAATGTACACTTTAATGCATGGGCTTAACTAAATGTCTTTGTGTGTGTGTGTGTGTGTGTGTGTGTGTGGTAACTCTCTTACCTGATATAACATCCACAGAGGCCAGATGTTTGTATTAAGGCCAAACATACTGTGCATACTGTAAATCACTGGATCACACAGCAATTGAAAATCCTCCATATAGTCACCAGGCAAGACACGCGACAGGATAACCTGCGCTAAAGATAACAGACATGTTTAAAACACAGTCTGCTTCCACTGTCTGTTTAGATTCATCTGAACGATGTGAATAACTGTAGGTTTGCTTTTTCTTTTTTCTATTAGAAATTCAAACTTAACTTGTTTTGTGCTCAATACACACATCCACAAACAGCTGCGCGTAATTGTAAAAATGTGTTTTTTCAACGCTCTGTTTCCTTTATTGCTTGCTGATTTGTGGGGCAATTTTCAATGCAGTAGATTTGAGTGTTGACACACATGATGTATGAGGAAGTGCAATGTTGCCCCGCTCTGCGCCGCTAAAAAGATGCTTTAGTCTCTGTGGGGAAAAAGGGGAAATGAAAATAGGAAACGTGTTAGTAACCACATTATCAAGAGGCTCGGAAATCAACACTCATTCATCAGTGTCCCTATGGAAACAAAGTGTCATACATCGTAAAACATGATAGGAAGGCATTGTAAATTTATAATAAATAGTGCTTTTTAAAATGGTGTGCACAAGTACAGTAGCTGGAATACAATGTTGAGTAAATGAATAATGAAGACTAAAGAACATAAAGTGAAGTTCAAGGGTTCACACTGAAAATCTGGAGCTGCAAATCTCATTTAAAGCTGGGGAAAAAAGCACAAAGGCTGTTTAAAAAATTCTCAAATCATGCTGGAAAACATGATCATCAAGCTTTGTTCATGTCAGCTTTAGTGTTGCTGTCATTAAAGGAAAAGGGGACAAAAGGAAAGTCTACGGTTTCATTAAATAAATGTCAATCAATTGTTATGCTGATAAAATAATTTTTAATGGAAATATATATAAATGCAAAACAGAAGCATTTTTTTTCAAGTGGAGCTTTGAATCTCTCTGTATATGCTTTATATGAAATTACTATGTTATATTTTAAACAAAATAGTAAAAATGAAAGCAAATTAGTAAAAAATGACAGGGATATGGTTTTAAAAAATGAGATCAAAAATGAAATAAATGGAAATGTTTATCTATAACAATTTTAAAAGCTGACGCCAAACTGACGAGACATTTTTTTCAAAATAAACACCTTCCTGTGTCAGGTGGCTTTGTCCTCACACCTGCTGAGATCTCAACACCTGGTTCTCCCTGCGTTCTGCGGCTGTGGAAAATCGTTGTAGTTTCTGAGGGAGGAATAAGTGTTCATTTACAGCAGTGTGCAGCCCACTGACCAAATCTCTCATTACAAAAAGCGAGCGATTAGGAAGTTCACCCGCAGGGGACTGAAGCAGAACACATTCACAGAGAGGAAGCAGTAGGCTTTCAAATTAGCCTGCAGTAGCAAACAAGAACCTGTGTTAGTTAACAACAGCACACAATATTGTACAACTGTGACCATGAATCACACAGAAAAAAAAATATTTTCTCCTCTATAAAACATGCTGTATGATCTTATGAGATGGTAAAACTATAGTACTACATTTTATACCATGGTATTGAATGATTACCATAATCGTGTACCATTGTTGTTTTACATGGTGTGTCAGTTTACTTTGGACTACACAACTGATACTATTTCCAAAAAACCTTTTTTTTTTACAAATGCACACAATACATAAATACCATATTTATGTTTCATAGCATTTACTGTACACAATTCTACAAGGTACATCAAAGAATACCATGGTTACATATAGAAAAAATGTAATATGTATGGTAATGTTCCATAATATGTGGTACCATATCTGGAAAAAAAAATCCAAGGAGAAGGCTTATAACATTTGTCAAGTGTATTGAGTAGGAAGTATATTTTAGTAAAATAACCCTTTTCTTTAAATTATTGACTTATTATTTTTGAATTATTGATATTTAGAGCAGCAGACTCTGCAGCAGTTAGTCTACACTGTCTTGCTTGCATCTCTTTGAAAAATGACCCCGGACCATCCTGCATTCACAGTCTCTCTCCGGTCAGGACGCTGATTCCCTTTACCAGCTCCTCTTCATTCAGGATCCTGTAGTATAAATAGGAGCTCCAGAAATAAGCATCAGTTCTCCCAGGGAGGTCTCCGGAGATGGACTCATGGATGGCCACGTTCCCAACCAGCCGCTCAAATTTCCAAAAAGGCCACATACACACACACCGAATCCTATAAAAGAGGGAGAACTGATAAGTTCAAACAAAATAAGCAATTAGATTGAACTGAGAGCAAACTTTTGTTGAAGTCCTGTGGATAACTGTGAAATTTGGAATATTATATTACAATTAAAGTACATTAAAATAGGCCAAATGTTTTTATTAAGAAAATCTTCAAACTTTAGTGGACACGAAATACCCAAAATTTATCTAAATGCAGTAGTTTAAAAAACACACATTATGTTTATCTGGTTCATATAGCCCTTTGCTCATTTTATAAAATGACGTTTGAAAATCACTGGCAGAGTATTTACATTTGTTTATAAATTAGCAGTATATTTTAATGAGAGCTTCTGATGATTAAATAGTTGCTGTATTTATTAAAATGAGTGACAAATCGATTAAAAAAGTTGTTATTAGGCTATTATTATTTGAGATATTTGAAAAAGAAAAATTGACCATTAGACGATCATCTTAGTAACTTACCGTCAATCATGGGCGCCATCTTTGGGACAACGATTTAGCCCACCAAGCGAATTAAACATATTAAAGTATATTATGTCAAACAAAGTGTGCCCGATGCAACATCTCTGACGCCAAGATTACCGTACATACCTGAAAACGACAGTTTCAGGTATGTACGGTACAACAGTTCAGCGATCCAAACCCTGTGTTTAGAATCAGAACTATCAAAAATGAATCATTCCACTGAGTCGACTCTTTTCAATAAATCAAACACACAGGTATGCAAAGCGCTCTGAATTGGTTCGCTGTTCATTCAGAGTCATTTGGACACTCCATACGACAGTAAAACGCCGAATTTTAAAACAAAGAGAAAAACTGGATATGTACCGACAATTAATTGAAACAAAACTTAATAAATACAGCATACATCGATGAAGACGATCTTAAACAGCATACACACGAAGCTTGTTGACAGAAGGTAAACATATTTTCCAATACCACCCTGTTGAAAAAAAACAGCATATGCTGGTTAGGTAGGGTTTGATGCTGGGATTTAGCGGGCCCTTAGCTGGTTTATGCTGGTCCTTTGCTGATCCTTAGCTGGTTTAAGCTCGTCCTGGACCAGCACATGGCCAGCTTAAACCAGCAAAGGACTAGCATAAGCCAGCTAAAACAAGCATCCCATCATCAAACCCTACCTAACCAGCATGTGCTTGTGTTTTTTTCAACAGGGCAAACAATAGACTCATATAGACTCATAAACTTACAGTACATAAACTTACTATTTACTTTACTTTGTTTTTGGACAAACCAATTAGACTTCTATGTAACTTAAACACTGCAGTAACCAAACCTTAAGTCTTAAGTAGCACGGGTATATTTGTAGCAAAAGCCAAAAATACATTGTATGGGACAAAATTATATATTTCTCTTTATGCCAAAAATCATTAGGATATTAAGTAAAGATAATTTAAATAATAAAAATAAATATTGTAAATTTCCTACCGTAAATATATCAACATTTCTTTTTTGATCAGTAATATGCATTGCTAAGATCTTCATTTGGACAGCTTTAAAGGGCGATTTTCTCAATTTTTTTCATACATCAATGGAAAGCTTGTTTATTCAGCTTTCGGATGATGTATAAATCTCAATTTCAAAAATTGTACCCTTATGACTGGTTTTGTGGTCCAGGATCACACATACACAACACACACACACACACCTGTTCATGTTAGTGCCTATTTATGAATATATTCAAAACTGTGCACGTCTTTCCAGTTTGATTTAGATTTGATTTGATGGGGGTGGGAAGCATACTCTACTTAAATGTATTTTTCAGTTAATTGTGCAGGTCTGTAATATAATTCAGAACAATACGTCCAGGTCTGTGACTCTCAATTATCATCTCTATTTGCAAGAACATTCAGTATGTGTTCACATAACACTTCAGCCCTGTTTAGAGCGACAATTCCTGTCTATTCAAAGCTTTTAGTCACCAGACTCTAACCCCATCCCAAACAAAAACGCTGAAGTGAGCAATAGATTCATTGTTTCACTGAGCTGGACAAGCTGAAATGATTTCAATGAATGCCGCCTGTTTGAAATGCTCACTTGTTTTATGCTGTCCCCGCAGGGCGCATGCAGCAATAAAAACATACATCAAGGAGAGAAAGCCGTTTGCTTTCTGCTCGTTCCCAAATTAAAAGAGAATTGAGTACGATTGGGGACAGTCATGCAAAAACAACCTGTCAAACAGATGCGATGACGCCTCCCGCTCTGATAATGGCTCTGCTGTGCAAAACAGTTTATTTTAATGGAGCCTGAAGAGGGTTTGATGTATGTAAAGACAGAATGATTACACTGACGTCACTTCATATTGATCTCAATTTATAAACACACATGCATGCATCAAAAGCAGGGTTTGGGGGGTGCCATTGATTAAGCATAACAACCAATAAATTATTTTATTATCATCGTGTTTGTGGTTAGAATATGGTAGCTACGACTAAATTAATATATCATTCTAGTGATTCTACCCTTCTCGCTCTGCTTCATAAACTTTGCCGTTGTCATGACAATCAGTTCATGTCTTTTTTAAGCATGTTGTACATACTGTAGTTCCACATAATTGTGATTTCTCTGTAAGTACATTTATGCTGCTTCTGTGCACTAAAAATGTGTAAAACCACATTTTGATGTAAATAGGGTGCAAAATGAATGCAAATGCTACAATGGTAATATAATTACATTAATTGGTCATTTGACTGGTAATTTTATTAGAAAGCTCACTGAAAAAAAAATGATGTTGAATTATTTCTTATTCAGAAATTGCTATTGAAGTTCATAAAATAATTTCAACAGTTTTAAAGAAATTGCAAATAACACATTAAATTAAATGTGAAATGTTAAAGTAGAAAGATTTTCTTGTAAAACGTACTCTGTTCTTAGTTTTATTTACAACCTCAATTTTTTTTACAGTGTATTAGAATTTTTATAGTTTATTTACAGTAAAAAGTTTAAGGGGCTTCACGTTTTTTGTTTCAGTTTATGTAAATTACATGAGCAGATCTAATCACAGGCATACAGCTCCATAATTCTGTCATTTAACAATGCCATTATTTCTGTGTAAATTAAGTAATTTGGGGTCTAGTATGTATATGCATGCAACTAGAAAGATTCATACACACGCACGTACAGTAAACCTGTAAACGTGCATGCATGTTAACACAAACATATTTATCTGTGTTATTTTCTTGTCGTTTCCACTAGCCGCTGCTTTCCTAACACAGAAGACACAAATGCATTTTATTGTTGCTTAGAAACTCCTTGAAAGAACAGGAACAACTTTCATTTGATAATTACAAAGGAAAAGGCAAAAGCATCTCAGTCATTAAGAGGTTCTTTGGACTTCCTGATTCACTGCTAGTGTGTTTGATTTAATAAACGACGACAGTGTTTTTATCTTGAATGCTTTAGTTAACTGGATTTATGGCAGAGAAGAAAAAGCAAGAAAATAATCAAAATATGTTTTTTTTTTTCTTGCCCATGGTGTTAGTAACAGGCTAGTGTGGCTACACACTAAAAGCCTATTCACACCATGAGCAGTGCAGCAAAACATTACCAATTTGTGCTAATTTATGTCAAAAATGTTCACACAAAGTATAAAATGAGTTTTGTGAACTTCTGAGACTACCTAAAAAAATATATATATATATTAGAAGGAAAATGCAATGCAACAAAGTGACAGGAATCACCAACAAAATTTATTAGAGAAAATTTGCATCAAAAATATCCACATAAACATGACATGAATTTACTTTTAGTCCTTTAGCAAATGCTTTTATCCAAAGTGACTTACAAATCAAGAACAGCACAAGCAATTTATCATAAGTGCTTGTGGAAGAGGTGTGTTTTCAGTTGTTTCATTATTTTTCTCTCGAAGGTCGTGATGGTCTCAGCGGATAAGTTGGAAGCTGGCAGCTTTTCCCACCACAGAGGCACAGGAAAGGTTGGTATCGCTGATAACAAATTGTCATCTGCCTCTGAGAAAAACGCTTGGATGAAAATAAAATTTGCTTCATTCGTTGAAACTTTAGAGCTTGTTGAGATTAAGGCTTTATGAACCCTTTTCACATTTTCAGGGTTTTTAGAAGTGGAAGTCACCATTGTTGGATAAACTTCTTTAGTGGTAAAATGGAAACTACAATAAATATATATTTTTTAAAGGTAACACTTTAGTATAGACCAATTTACTGTTTCCAAACGGTGATGATGTTTTTTTTGTGGGCGGAGCCTATCTGGTTGCAGAAAATGACAGTTTTCAAGTGGTAGTCAATGGAAGCCATGGAATAAAAGAATAAAAAAGGTAAATTTGAGTTTATATTTAAAAATTCAGACTTTATTCTCGCAATTCCGAGATTATATCACACAATTCTAATAAGAAAAATAAACTCGCCATTCTTTCTTTTGAGTTTATATCCCACACTTCTGACTTTTTTCTCCTTAGAATGGACAGACTCACTATTGTTGAGTTAAATTGAGTTATAAAGTCCGAAATACGAGATATAAACTTGCGTTTGGGAGAAAAAAAGTCAGAATATGTGGAATAAAATAGATTAATTTAAAATGTTATAGCTTTAAATAGTATTTCATGCTGTAACTGTAGGTCTAATATAATATGAAGGGTTCAGATGCAAAACCAGCTAAATGCCATCTTGGTCAAAAATGAGATAATGTTACTGAGTGAATGTTCCTGACACATATTATACGTCCATCAAATACTTTTACTTCAAACTCGCTAAATTCCAGCCTCAGCCCGATCAGAAGTAAATGTTAATTTTAAAATGTTAATTTTAAATACGTCAGATGGATTTAGAGGCTTTTGCATCTAAACTTTTCATATGTTCCCTATGAACTGCATTTGTACCCTGGACCACAAAACCAGTCTTAAGTCACTGGGGTATATTTGTAGTAATAGCCAAAAATACATTGTATGGGTCAAAATTATTGATTTTTCTTTTATGGCAAAAATCATTAGAATATTAAGTAAAGATCATGTTTCATGAAGATATTTTGTAAAATTCTAAAATCGTACTGTAAATATATTAAAACATAATTTTTGATTATTAATATTCATTAGTAAGAGCTTCATTTGAACAACTTTAAAGGTGATTTTCTCAATATTTAGATTTTTTTGCACCCTCAGATTCCATATATTAAAATAGTTGTATCTCAGCCAAATATTGTCCTGTCCTAACAACCATACATCAATGGAAAGCTTATTTATTCAGCTGTCAGATTATGTATAAAGCACAGTTTCGAAAAATTGACCCTTATGACTGGTTTTGTGCTCCAGGGTCACATATGTGAATATTATGTAGATCTATTGTTTAAATCAAATGTATGCTTTAAAAGTATCGTAATCACAGGTTTTACCCATAGTCTGTCTGTTTAAACGTCTGTGTTTAGCTTCAAATGGCGGTTTTGACGACAGTATTCAATAAAAATGATTTGCATTCCGATTCTAGAATCCAAAGGTACGGCAATACATTTTATCTCTTATTATGTGGATTTTTCCCATTTCTCTCCACTTGTTACCAGTGTTTTTCTGCAACCACTATGCACGCGCAGCTGCAAGTGACGTAACTGTGACGTCTACTCGAAATTTGTCTATAGGGACCAATTCTCACCATTAACTAGTTGCTTATTTTATGACTAGCATATTGGCTGTTTATTAGTGCGAATAAAGCACATATTAATTATTAATTATTAATTATTAATTATTAATAAGCTTATTCAGGCAAAGCCATAGTTAATAGTCTAAGTGTGACTTTTTTGCGTTCACATTTTGTGTTTAAATCAATGCCGCCGCCACATTTCACATTACGTCACATGGAGAAAGTAAAACGGGTTGTAAATTGTGAACACTGTTTGACTTTAAGTGTGTTTGTTTTTGCTCAGTCAATATGACATGACCGAGCCCCTGCCATCTAAAATTAGCCCACGTATCTCTTTCTCTCTGTTTGTCTCACTCACTTTCTTTTTGTCTGTCTGTCTGTCTGTCTCTGTCTGTCTCACTCTCTGACCGGCTGTCCGGCCAGCAGGACCAGATGAGCACTGATAATTACCAACCGGCAGTGTGGGGCAAAGGACACCTTCAGTGCGTGTGAGTGTGTGTGTTTACGTGTGAACAATGGATTTGGCCGGGGCGACACATGCCCCTTTCAGTCCCACAGGCAGCGTAACGCAGTCATTGTGTGTTAAGGACACGCAGGCCGCATCCCAGCTAAATGGGGATGGACGACAAGGGAGACAACTGAAAAGATGAACGATATGATACAGGGTCAGATGAGGTAAACACCTCAGTTAAGAGAGCAGGTGTGCGTGGCTGTGATTGAGGCTGCAGCATCTGAACTTAACCTCTAAATCTCTCACGGTTTAAAACATTAGCAGTGTCAATGTATTTGTTTAAGTACTCTATTTATTGTGCAAACTAAAAACTGAAAGTTTGTAGCAGAAACGGAAAAAAAGAAACTTTAACATAACAGAAACTCTTTTGAATGTCAGACAAAACAAAATGTCATGCAAAGCATGCTGGAATCTAGAAATCCACTGCCCAGTTTCCAAAGTAATCGGTTTCATTAGGTTACTACAGCTTTAATCATGGTTTAATTAAATCAATAAATTAGATTTTTTTTTTTTTTTTTTAATCTTGCAAACATGCATTCAATTAAGCTGTAGTAATAGGTCTCATGGATGACTTCAGTGAACCTGAATGTAATAAACTGGACATATTGCAGCAGAATTGCAAATAAACAATAATTAAGGTTTGACAAAATCTTAATTCCAGACAAAAACTACACATAACTGCATCTCACACTCTGAAATTGTATGAAAGCCCATTTCTGTAACTGAATAATAGAACAAGAAAAAGGTAATTGTGACTTTTTATCTTACAATTCTGACTTTTTACATTTCGCATTTTGATGCAATCTTGTGATGCAAACTCACAGTTCTGTCTTTTTTATTTCAGAATTGTGACATATAAACTCACAACTGCAAGTTATGAAGTCAGAATTGCAAAATATGAATTTGCAGTTCTGACTTTTTTTCTCAGAATTGCGTGATATAAACAACAATTGCACAAAAGTCAGAATTGCGAGATAACTCACTTTTGCAAGAAAAAAGTCAGAATTGCAAGATACAAACTTGCATTTGCAAGAAAAAAAAGTCAGAATTGTAAGACACAAACTCGTGCTTGCAAGAAAAAAAGTCAGAATTGCATGCTACAAACTTGCACTTGAAATAAAAAAGTCAGAATCGTGAGCTACAAATTCGCATTAGCAAGAAAAAAGTCAGAATTGCAAGAAGAAAGTCAGAATTGTGAGATACAACCTCACATTTGTGAGGAAAAATTCTAAATTGCAAGAAAAGTCAGAATTGTGGGAAGAAAGTCAGAATTGTGAGATACAAACTCGCATTTGCAAGAAAAAAGTCAGAATTGCAAGATACAAATTCACAGTTGTGAGAAAAAAAGTCAGAATTGTGAGGAAAAGGTCAGAACTGCGAGATACAAACTCACATTTGCAAGACAAAAGTCAGATTTGCAAGATACAAACATGCATTTGCAAGAAAAAAATCTGAATTGTGAGATACAACCTTACAATTGTGAGAAAAAGTCAGAATTGTGAGATACAACCTTGCATCTGCGAGAAAAAAATCAGAATTGCAAGAAAAAAGTTAGAATTGCGAGAAGAAAGTCAGAATTGCGAAATACAAACTCGCATTTCCGAGAAAAAAGTCAAAATTGTAAGATACAACCTTGCATTTGTGAGAAAAAGTCAGAATTGTGTGATACAAACTTGCATTTGCAAGAAAATTTCAGAATTGTGAGAGACAACCTTGCAATGGTGAGAAAAATTCAGAGTTGTGAGAAAAAAAGTCTGGATATTGAGATACAACCTTGTATTTGTGAGAAAAAGTCAGAATTGTGAGATACAACCTCACATTTGCGAGAAAAAAATCAGAATTGCAAGAAAAAAGTCAGAATTACGAGAATAAAGTCAGAATGGCAAGATACAAACTCGCATTTGCGAGAAAAAATTCAGAATTGTGAGGAAAAAGCTTAGAACTGTGACACTCGCATTCGCGAGAAAAAAAGACAGAATTGCAAGAAGAAAGTCAGAATTGCAAGATACAAACTCGCATTTGCAAGAAAAAATTCAGAACTGCAAGGAAAAAATTCAAGTGTAAGAAGAAAGTCAGAATTGCGAGAAACAAACTTATATTTGCGAGAAAAAAGTCAGAATTGTGAGGAAAAAGCTCAGAACTGTGACACTCGCATTCACGAGAAAAAAAGACAGAATTGCGAGAATAAAGTCAGAATCACGAGATTTGAGAATTGTGAGAGACAACCTTGCATATGCAAGAAAAAATTCAGCATTGTGAGATACAACCTCACATTAGCTAGAAAAAAGTCAGAATTGCAAAAAAAAAAAAAAAAGTCAGAATCGCAAGATACAAACCGTTTAGCAAAATTGTGAGCTATGCTTTGCATAGGTTACCCTGGACCCATTAGCCCCTGCTGGTAGATGCTGTAACTGCACTATTTGGCTGCAAGCAACATACTGTATATATCACAAATATTTCATTATATTTCAGTGGATGTCCTGTGGCAGCCAAACAGCTGTGATTGAGATGAATGGGAATGCAAACGACTGGTTTTCTCCAGGCCTCCTTGCACACAACCTGGTTACCACCTACTGATGCCTTTGCTGGATCAAATTTAGAAATCTTCCAGATAACCATTTACATTATGCATTTGGCAGGTGCATTTATCCAAAGCAACTTCAGTACATTGCATTTTTTTAATCAGTTCATGCTTTCTCTATAAATCGAACCCATGAACTTAACACTGAAGACAACATACACTAAATTTAATCTCATCTCTAATTTAAACCTTATCTTGTAAACTGGTTTGCTGCAGTTTGAACATAGCAAATAATGCTTTTGTGCTTGCATTAGGTGTAGTAAGTAATGTTAACCGTTGCAGAAGATCTGCCACCAAATCAGACATATATTCTATAGCCATCTATTTACCTGTCAATAGAATAGAATAGAATAGCATAGAATAGTAAGAGGTAGAGATGCAGGGATGTGCTAGGATACCTCTTTCTATTCTATTCTATTCTATTCTATTCTATTCTATTCTATTCTATTCTATTCTATTCTGTCATCCATAGCACAACTGTACATACCACTTATTTATTTATTTCTCAATTTATTTTTCTAATTTTTGTCTATTTATATTTACATATGTGTAATGTATTCTCATCTTATTTTTCTAAGTTTTGTCTATTTATATTTACATATATGTATTTTATTCTCATCTTTCTTTCTCATCTTACTCTCATCTCATGTTTATTGTCTGTATGTTGTTGCTGTCTCGGTGTACTGGAAGCTAATGACACTAAAACAAATTCCTAGTATGCGCAAGCATACTTGGCAATAAAAGCTCTTTCTGATTCAGATTCTGATTCAAGCAAATGCAAATCAAGCTCAGCATCAGTTTGTCAAGCACTTGAAATTCTCAGCTCTCTCCAGCAATGAAAAGTTTCAGTGTTTACTCTCGCTTGCTTCTTTTTTTGGTGTCTTCATTTTCTTTGTATTCTTTGTAGGACATTTGGCTATGTAAAATAGTTGTTGACAGATTTATGAATTTTCAAGATATACAGCTTTCCACATATGGACTGCCTGCTGTAAATGCTGTAAAAATGCAATTGACAGGCAGAAAGTTTTACATTGTTTTTGCTGCTGCACCTATATATTTATGCAAATAACCTCTAATGTGATTTGATAACATTATTTCATATACAGTAAATGATGAACAGTTTTACCAAGTGGAAGTTTTTTGTTGGGCCCAGTGTGTATCATCATAACCTTGTTATCAAAACACCAAGAAAAATCAATCTGTTGACATGAACCTTTTACCATCCACAAACCTGTCTGGAATGGTATGGATACATTAGCAGCCTGTTAATCTAACCTTATGTCTACAACCACGCTCAGTTATAAAGCAAACGAAGGCATTTTAGAGTGATATATTGACAGCGGACTCAAATTTCATATGCTTGATGGTGAGTCATAGCTTACGACAGCAAATCAGGCATAAAATAGAAATAAAAAAAGAGGAAGAATGCTTGCTTCCATGAGGAGAGAGGGATCGGCTCCAGTATCCTGTTTCTCCTGGTCTCCAGGGTTTGAACACACTTCAAGTGGGACAGATTTACATGAAGCCTAATGAAATAGGGTGCTATTTTTAAATCAGTATTAAAACCACATATGGGACTGTGAACGTCTGCTTATGAACTTACTGCTTATGTGAACTTACAATCTTTATATAAATCAAAGAAAAAAAAAAAAACATATATATGACCAGGGATTCTTATTTAATATAAAACACTGAATAATTTAATATTTTATAATAAAATAATATTGTTGTAGTTTACTTTTAGAGTGTTTTATATAATATATCATATTTTATAATATTTAAATTATATCATTTTATTATAATAATTAACTTTTAGATTTTATTATTCTATTGCCTTTTTTATGTCATTCAGCAGGTCACCTCAGCACAGTACAATGCTGAAACTCCATGACATACAGCACAAAGCTCTCTTACCCCCAGGACACGGCTATTTGATTGAATCCTTGTCAGTGCGGACATTTAATATGTCAAGGTGAATAAGAACAGCTTCTTTTGTGTGTCTCATTTGTGTCCGAGCTCGGAGGAAATTGAGCGGTTCTTGACATAATAAGCTTCAATGGCAATTAATCTTCTCGCAGTGTGTTATTAAACGTTTCCAACTAAAATCCATTTTCAGCACTCAGTTTCACGGTAAGGCGCTATGCAATTTGCGGAAGGTCAAATAATAAATGAGCTCTTATTGGTTTCTGTTATTTTTATTATCTAATATCATTATCCTATTATTATAGCTAACAGTCACACGAGGTTAAAACCGTCAAAAACGTGATGTCCTCTAAAAATAACCTGATCAGTTTGACGTCCGTGTGCTGTGAGTCACTTGTGTCGGTTTAACCTCCTGTCACTATTTTCTGTGTGTATTTTGGAGGGTCATATAATAGAAACCCAAAATAACAAGTAGTTGTTTATTATCGTCGTTTATCCAGTGAGGTAAGAATTTGCTCTCTTTGCATCTCTGCTGATTTAATATTGATGAACTTTATTTACATTTTATTTTTACACATTATTTATAATTTATGTTTCAATGGCAAGGATAGCTTATATTTCCATGAAGTGTGAAGATAGTCTGTTAAATATCAAAGTGCTTCTGTTTGGCTCTAAAACATCAGATTGATACTTTATGACTCTTAATCTTATGAGACCAGGTTATAAACGAAATTTCATTTTAATATGCTGCAAATGTCCTGCATGAAAAATGGTGTGCTTCTTATGTTGGGGTCTCAGAAAAATCTATGAAGAAAGGTCTACAAAAGAAGATCTATAAAATTAATATGCAATGTAATGTTTTACAAGAAAATATGTGATCCTGGACCACAAAACCAGTAGCCAGTCTTAAGTAGCACGGGTATATTTGTAGCAATAGCCAAAAATACATTGTATTTATGCATTATGCCAAAAATCATTAGGATATTAAGTAAAGATCATGTTCCATGAAGATATTTTGTACATTTCCTACCGTAAATATATCAAAACTTAATTTTTGCTTTGCTAAGAACTTTATTTGGACAACTTTAAAGGTGATTTTCTTAATATTTTGATTTATTTGCACCCTCAGATTCCAGATTTTCAAATAGTTGCATCTCAGCCAAATATTACATTAATGGAACAAATCATACATTAATGGAAAGCTTATTTTTCAACTTTCAGATGATGTATATCTCAATTTCAAAAACTTGACCCTTATGACTGGTTTTGCGGTCCTTTTGTGGACATATGTCAAAATTCACATTTATTTCAGTGTGTTACATCCTGTTTCTTTGTAAGTGTTTGTGAAATTGTCTAGCCGTTCTGTGAAAATTCTTTCTACACCCGTTTCTTTTTAGTGTGGAAAGCTTAGCATTGAACATTTGGTCTTTGAAGAATTTGATGAGAGTTCATATCGAGATCTCTTGACTTTTGATTGCACATTTGGAGTCTTGGCAGATCTCACATTGTTGAGAAAACATTGCTGAGATCTCTGAGTTAAATTGGCTCCTTTTCTCCTGCAGGAAAAAAAAAAAATCTCATTTCTGCCTAGGAGAAACAATTAAAGGGATAGTTCACCCATAAATGAAACTTCTGTCATTAATTACTCACCCTCATGTCGTTACAGACCCATAAGACCTGCTTTCATCTTCAGAACACAAATTAGGATATTTTGAATGAAATCCGAGAGCTTTCTGACTCTGCATAGACAGCAATGCAAAAGGCCTAGAAAGGTAGTAAGGACTTGCACACAAAAAGTATAGCTTCATAAAATTACGAACCACTGATGTCACATGGACTATTTTAATGATATCCTTACCACCTTTCTAGGCCTTGAACTTGTCAGTTGTGTTGTTGTCTATCCAGGGTCAGAAATCTCTCGAATTCCATCAAAAATATCTTAATTTGTGTTCTAAAGATGAATGAAGGTCTTACGGGTTTGGAATGACATGAGGGTGAGTAATTAATGACAGAACTTTAATTTTTGGGTGAACTATCTCTTTATGATATGAAAGATGTCTTATTTGTAATTCTTTCCTGTGAGATTTGATCTACCTAAAAACTAACAATCATATCTGACAGCCAAATAAGGATGCTTTGTTATAAAAATAGAATATGTGTTTATCCAAATATGTGGTGCATTTGTGGTTGCAGGTACTGTGGGGGTAGTGGTTGTGGCATCGCGGGGCATCAGGCGAGCTGCAGTGTGTGGTTGGAATGATCAGGATTTGAGCTGGAGAGACAGGTTGCATGACCAGGATCTGGCACGGGCTGGAAGTGCGGTCAGTCAGGTGGGATACTGTGGAGTTGGACTGGCACTCCAAATATATTTGAAGGTTGGAGACCAAAGACACAGTGAGGTGGAGTCTGCATCTTTTTGCAGGATTTTTATAGCTGAGTGCACTACGATCCACTTTAAAGTCAACATGAAATCAAAATGAACCATTATTAGTTTTATTGTGAGTGATTCTTTAGAGCACATTATTCAAAAATACATAATGATCTTACTTTAAAGGAATATTTCAACCAATATGAAAATTGGCTAAAAATGTACTCAACCTCAGTCCATCCAAAATGTAAATGAGTTTGTTTTTACATCAGAACAGATTTGGAGAAATGTAGCAGTACGTCACTTGCTCACCAATGGATCCTTTTAACTCAATGGGTGCCGTCAAAATGAGAGTCCAAACAGCTGATAAAAACATCACAATAATACACAAGTACTCCACATAACTCCTGTCATCAATTAACATCTTGCTAAGCTGCATGTTTGTAAAAAAAACAACGTCATTAAAGGGGTCCTATTATGCTAATTTTCAAAGTATTTTGTTTTGGGGGTGTACTAGAACATGCTCTCATGCTTGGTGGTTCGAAAAACACATTATTTTTCACATAATTTACATTATTACAATACCTTTCTCCCAGTCTGGCACTAACGGCTTGATTAGTTCCGGGTTTAATGAAGACCCGCCTTCCGAAAAAAGGAAATGTGTTATGATTGGTTAGCTGTCCCACTGCGTTGCAGCTGTCCCACAGCTTAGACAGTGTTTCAGTACTTTGTCAAAGCAGTTAGACAAGCTAGATTAATAGTGAATCTTACGTTTTAAAAATGGATATTTTTCTTACAAAAACACATCAATTCGCTGCAGGAGATCCCCGGGAGCCGTGTGAGACACTTTTTATTATGCATGGATGCACTTTATTAGACTTTATTAGACTCCGACTGCATTCATCTGACAGAAGGAAGTCATATACACCTAGGACGCATGGAGGGTGAGTAAATAATGCGTTACAGTAGCGTTGAGTCCTAGTCTCAGCCTGCGAGATCGCAGATACATGATATTATCGTGCTAATTTATTTAATTATTTTACATACTTAGTTTCATTGCCTGAAACCAGCTCCAGCATAAGGCTAAAAGCAGCCTAACATTATCAAAAAACATCATCGCTAATCAGCCTAGCCTAGTTCAAATATATGCATTTTAAAAAACACTGGCGTTATAAGTGAAGCTATCTACACTGTATGATAAATAAGTCTCTTAACACACACTGTACACGTCTGCGACATGTTACAGCCCCGAAGCGGCCACTCTAGTCGATGCTTGTGTTTATACCTGCCGCTTAAAGAGGCCCTCCGCGCTGCATCGCTAAAGTTTGGCTAATCCCCCACGTCCTCCCTACCCACCGTCCAGCAATTCGAATTTCCGTAGGTGGGATTTCATTTAATGATATTCTAATGGACCACGTTGTGACATCATTGCATGCGGAAAACAAACGCTGTAGTCCAAAGGAGCCGTTCATTGTAGTTCTTGAAAAGAGATTTTTTAAAAACGAATCTCCCTTCGGAGTGGACTTTGAGATTTGTAACTCTGTAGATCTTTTTTATGCCCAAAGATACACACCACACGCTGACTAAAATTCAAAAAGTAAAAAGCATGATAGCACCTTTTTAAAACATTTTTAACTTTAAACCATAAAATATCTCAAGCTAAAATACGAGACCATAATCCATAATATCACTTTCTCTAGTTAAAAATCTTGAGAATCAGGCACCATTTACAAGCCAAAGCAGACTAAAAACAAATATGTTGGTGGATTTTGATGTGAGAGGACAACTTTTAAGTGTTTTTATTAATTATCGACTAGTATTTTTGCCACAAGTGACAGTTTGTTTAAGTTAAAACAAATTACTGATAAATTTGTTTTTTTACAAACACACAGCTTACACAACATAAATTGATGAACTGGAATCGTGTGGATTACTTGTGTATTATTGTGATGTTTTTATCAGTTGTTTGGACTCTCATTCTGACGGCACCCATTTACTGCAGAGGATCCATTGGTGAGCAAGGGATGTAATGCTACATTTCTCCAAATCTGTTCTGATGAAGAAACAAACTCATCCACATCTCAGACGGCCTAAAAGCAAGTACATTTTCAGCCAGTTTTTGAACTATTCATTGAATTAATAAATGCAGACTCACAATTGGTGTGTAAATTGATTTTTCACGATATAATGAATTTCTGAAGAATAAAATCAAGATCAGTCCCACATACATGCTTCTATATACATTTCTGTAAAACTGAAAAAAATGTACCTAGATGTACGAATCACTGCAGTTTACAGTTAAAATGAACACTAAAGGCATTTAAACTCTGATAACTTTTATTCCTTTTCACACAAAGTAGGATTCACAGTTACAAAGTTTTTATTAACAAAGTCTAGTTTTCACACAGTTATTTGCAGAATAATATATTATGGCTTCACAACAATTTCAACATCCTGCGCTATTTGAAAACTACTTTTGAATGTTGTCGTCACATATACAGCGTCATATGCTTGAATTTTCTAATTCAGTAGGGTAGCTCACCCGATACAGCGTTGCCCTTGAGTTAGGGATGTTCATTCGGTTACTTTTCCTAACTGACAGCCGACGCTCGTTAAACGATTATTAACCGCTAACTGGCATTATTTTAAATTAGAATTTAATTATTTTAGAAAGGATAAATGTCTGTGACCCGTTAAAAATACAGTTGTTTTCCAGGTATTAATTTTATATGTGCAAAAAGCAGCCAACAACAGAACATGAGGATTCACATGGACAATCACATCACGCACCTGCAGCACTTCTGCGAACGGAGAAAAACATAATAAAGCTAGGCTACATATAATAAATGAATAGGCCTATACAATAAATATTTTTACTTATTTACCAAAAGAAAGAGAAAATGGTGCAACAAGTAGCTAGTATGCAGAGTTTTGGTTCATTTTGTGCTGCACGAAAGGAAGACTGAAAACTGCGTTCTATTTTTCTTTTTTTTAACAGAAGCACAAAGATTTGTTTTTATTGTGAATGTACACAAATAAAATAAAACCATTTACAGTTTTGATTATCTAGAATGAGTCATTTCCATTGTTAGAAGGAAAAAATCAAGTGATTGCGCCGGCGCATGCGCACACACAGTTTTAAGCATTGCTAACTTGACAATGCAGCCTTTTCAAAAATTCCAATCTCATGTTCTCCCTCAACTTAAAAATCATCCAATATGACTGTTTTACCTTTTTTGTTAAGGGTATTTGATCTTCTTTGCATTTTCACTTTGCAAAGATTGGGTCGGTGCTTCTGCAGTGATTTTGAAATGATTTTTGAAGTTGAGGGAGAAAATATGAGCATTTGAGATTACAAAAGTATTTAAATTTTATGTTTTGAATGAAAATAACCTATTGTTTTGCTAGATAAGACCCTTCTTCCATGGCTGGGAACGTTTACAACCACATTTGGGATTGTTTGAAGCTGCATTTAAACTGCATTTTGGAAGTTCAAACTCTGGGCACCATAGCAGTCCATTATATGGAGAAAAATCCTGAAATGTTTTTCTCAAAAAACATAATTTCTTTACGACTGAAGAAAGACAGACATGAACATCTTGGATGACAAGCAGGTGAGTACATTATCTGTACATTTTTATTCTAGAAGTGAACTTCTCCTTTAACGGTTAACTAGTTAAAATGAGCATCTCTAACTTGAGTTGATGAAGAGCTCAGGTACGAACCCAGTGAAGCTACAGTTCGACATAACAGCTCAAATTTGCATAAGGAAGTTTAAATAGCTCGGCTGCATCAACAAATGCGTTTTTATATCTCTTTTGCATTTGTTAACACTATAGGGCAGGTTTAGGGTTGGGTTTGGTGTAGGGGATATTTCCATCACGACAGAGCATTAAAGGGGTCCTATTATGCTTTTTCACTTTTTGAACTTTAGTCAGTGTGTGGTGTGTATCATAAAAAAAAGATATACAAAACTACAAATCTCAATGTCCACTCCAAAGAGAGATATTTCGTTTTTAAAAAATCTCATTCAAGAATTACAACGAACGGCTCCTTTGGACTGCAGAGCCCTAGAATAGCACTATAATAGGCAAGGCTAATCAGTGATGATGTTCTTTGATAATGTTAATGTTAGGCTGCTTTTAGCCTTATGGTGGAGCTGGTTTCGGGCAATGAAATTAAGTATGTAAAATAATTAAATAAATTTAGCACGATGATATCATATATCGGTGATCTCGCAGGATGAGGATAGGACCCAGCACTACTGTAGCGTATTATTTACTCACCCTCCATGCGTCCTAGGTGTATATGACTTCCTTCTTTTAGACAAATGCAATCAGAATTATACTACAAATTATCCTGGCACTTCCAAGCTTTAGAACAGCATAGACAAATGTTTCTCTTCATCAGTCTAAAACAAGTCAATAAAGTGCATCCATCCATAATAAAAAGTGCCTCACACGGCTCCGGGGGGTCAATAAAGGCCTCCTGTAGCGAATTGATGCATTTTTTTAAAGAAAAATATCCATATTTAAAACGTAAGAATCACTTTAATCTAGCTTGCGCTAACTGCTCTGGCAAAGGGGCGTAGCAGGACGGAAACACAATTTAAGCTGTCAATTGCAACGCAGTGAGACAGCTAACCAATCACAACACATTTTGTTTTTTGAAAGGCGGGCCTTTATTAAACCTGGAACTAATCGAGCCATTTGTTCCAGGCTGGGAAGAAAGGTATTGTGATAATGTAAATTATGTGAAAAATAATGCGTTTTTTGATCCACCAAGCATGAAAGCATGTTCTAGTACACCCCCAAAACAAAATCAAGACTTTGTAAAAGAGCATAATACGACCCCTTAACCTTTAGCGACACTCCCCGGATATTTTAATTCTGAACAGCCGCAATACGTACCTCAAGCACAGCAAAACACAGCATTAGGTGCCTGTACCAATATAATAAAAACATGCGTGACAATAGTCACGTATTTAGCGTGTGTTTTAGTGCCACTTTCTGGACATTTTACTTTGAAACTGCTGCAAAACGTGCAGTAAGGTACGCAATTACAGTGTTGCAGAAACATATACTGTAGAGGCACGTATTTTCATGAGCCTGGGTTGTTATTTTCTCTGTTTTAATATTCCATTTCTCTTACATTACAATACAGTATGTCAAATTATGGAATTACAATGAGTTCATTTATAATCACTTAAAAAAAGGGAAAAGGAGCTGATGGAGGATAACCATTTTACACACCAGATTGTTGATATCCTGTATTTGGACCACTACTATATCCTCTTAGTCCCTAGACAGTATAAGGCAGAAGGACATTTAGACAGCCAAGACCCGACGAGCAGACGATATGAGCGTTATGGAAGGTAAAATTAAATCGAAGCGTCTTATGCTCAGATTGACGGCTTTGGAAAGGGTTTTGGAAAGGGCTTTGGAAAGTAAGTCAAGCTTGGACAATGGCACACATTATGCCGTGATTTTCTAACTGGAGATGCTTATAAGAAGCTTTGTGAGAGGCCGAGATTACAGTGTAATTGTAATAATTTTGTCCACTATAACAATAGGACACAGTCAATGAGACAGATACATGCGGATAATGACAGCAGAATCAATGTGAACACACACACCGGCTTCATTTGCACTTTGACCAGGTGACGTACTTATTCTTTCATCAATACTGACTGTGTCTTTATCCAGTAGTGTTAAACTACAGCAGTTGTAACTAAGTGGTCCTGCTAATGAGTTATTGATCAAGCATTTGTTTATCAAAATGCACATAATATTCACTTTGTCTCTTGATACGATAAAAGGAGTAACCGGAATGACCATGAGGTTTCTAGGAGAACAGACTTCCAAATTCCTGAAGAGTAAAAGATCTCCAGACTCTCAGCTAATCCGCCAATAATTACAGCATTTCTCATGGGAGATCAATAAATATATCTGAGCTTGCTATCTATAAATGAAGAAATCCTTACAAGGATTTTCTCAAAGCTTTTTCTCGACCCTGTGCATAGAGAGAAAAAAGTGCAGAAGTAAAAACTGAATTAAAGTTATTGAGAAGAAACTCCAGGAATCCTTACAGGCCTGTTCTGTGTTAATAGGCCCATTAGAGCATCTGCTCTCAGAAAGATTTAACTGGTTTACAACAAGTTCTTTTTGCTTTCTTATTAGTACTGTTGCTGAGGCAAGATTCAGTATTACAGTTATTCATTCTTCGGGTTAGGGATTTATCTCAAGCATAACTCAATCTGCAATGTTTGTGCAGACATGAATGATACATATAATTATGTGTATTGTTGATGATAAAATGAGGGAAAAATCCTATATATTTTCGCTGAACGAGGGACCTTATGTCGATTAATTATATGTTATTATGTTTGTAACTTTTTAAAATCATTTTGTTTTGTTGTAATTTTGTGTTGTGTTTTTTTTTTTTACTAATTAAGTGTAATTATTTTTATTTCATATTTTTTATTTTAATATCATAATTATTTATTTTATTTTAGTTAGTTGCCACAAAACATTTCTAATTTTCATCTAATATTTTTATTTTATTTTATTTTATTTTTTTATTATTATTTTTTTATTTATTTTATTTTTAGTCTTTATTTATTTCCAGTTAGTAATTTTAGTGGTTCAATTTTAACATTTTTTAGTTAGTAGCCAAGGAACATTTCTAATTTTCATCTCATTTTTTATTTTATTTTATTTTATTTTTAGTCTTTATTTGTTTCCAGTTAGTAATTTTATTGGTTTAACTTAAACATATTTTAGTTACCAGTGAATGTTTCTAATTTTTATTTTATTTTATTTTATTTTATTTTATTTTATTTTATTTTATTTTATTTTATTTTATTTTATTTTATTTTATTTTATTTTATTTTTTTTTTTTCAGCTTTATCTCAGTTAAGAAAAATTATACTAACCTTGGTCCCCATCTAGCAATCAGTGTTATTTTAGTATAACTGAGATACTTTTATAGTTTTTTGAAACAGTTTTTGAATCAGTTTTTATTTTTATATTTTATATTTTCTGTTTTCATTTCAATTGTAGTTAAAAATGTTAAACATTTTGTTTTGTGTTTTTGTTATGCTTTAATTTTTCCTTAACGTTTTCTTTAATGTTTTTTTTTTTTTTTTTTGTTTTGTTTGTTTTTTTTGGTAATTTTGTGTTATGTGCTGTTTTTTACTATTTAAGTGTAATTTTTTTTTTTTTTATTTTAGTTTTAGTTTTTGTTCAGTTTTAGTTTTTATTTATAGTTAGTAATTTTTGTGGTTCAACTTTTTAGATTTTCTGTTTTTAAAATTAAAAATGTTAGTAATTTATTTTTGTGTTTTGGTCATTTTTAAGTTTTATTCATTTTTATTCCCATTTTAGTTAGTTATTTTAGTACATCAAATTAAGCTAAATTAAAATGAGATTAATAAATATAAGATTAAATTAAAAAAAGCTGCCATTTTAGTTTTAGTTAACTATAATAACCTTGCCAGCAATCTACTATATCATCTAAGCAAGCACTTACTACCCCTTAACAACAAGCCAGAACATCTTAGCAACTGCACAGTGACATCCTGACAACCCTTATGCACAGGTGAGCACTACTCACGGTTTTGTTTACAAAATATAGAAATCTACTTGTGTATATCTAAGTTTCTTTTTTTTTTTCTTATGGTCAGTTGCATCACATCTCTTACTCCGCTGAGGGCTGATCTCGGGTCAGTTTTGCCTTATCCAGAACGGAACTGCTTTTGAAACAGACATCTGAGACTCTACATATGCATATGGACCCAGATCAGCAGGGGGAAGTGAGTATTCTCACCAGAGAACGTTCAATGCCAGTACGTCTTCACCACTCGCAGCCTCGGAGGGAGCCGCTAATGACAATTCACAGCCAACTGCCGTCTCTTGGGCTGCTGAATCCCTGCGCTTAGTAGCATCTAAAATTCATGACAGATTTGTTATAATCCCAGGCAGAGCTACGCAGCAGCGCTCTCTAAACACAACTGACAGCGCACTGTACAAGACTCTTTAAAGACCTCATCAACAGGCAGTGTGCTAAATACAGCACACTGAGTTTTTTTTTTTCCTCGCCCAACCTACATATAGCTATGTTTTTGTGAGTATGGACCCTTTTTTCCCACTTTGATCTCTGTGATTGTGGACCGGCCTTCCACCCATGTGATAAACAGCAGCGTGACTCCCTCCACCAGCCCATGCATGTGTTTCTGGGAGCGACTCTGACCCCTCGGATGTTAAAATCGCTGGTGTGTGTGCTGATGTGGGGGCCGACTCGCTGCTGTGAGATGTACAGGGTCATACATGCATGTGTGGGTGGTGGTATATATCTGTCTCTCTCTGTTTCTGCCTACCGCACTGTACTTGCTTTTTTGCAAGAGAGAGAGAGAGAAAGAGACACTATATGCATTTATGATGAATCTCCTTATTTTTCTTTAAATGTGCATGAGCATATCAATAAATAATATGTGTTATTTAAAGCATCAGTAGTAATTACTCTCTATTGACATGGAAATTACTTTTTTAGAACCTGTTTGAAAAAATGAGGAGACTTACGTAACGTGGCGAGCGCGCTCAAATATCTGCCAATGCCACCTGGTGGACTCGACTCAGGGAGGGAAAATCTCGCGTTCCGATTGGACGACGACGTGTGTAGAAACATCTGGTGTTGTAGAAGGGTATTTGTGAGGACACGGGGACGACGTGGCCAGATGCCTGAAGGCGCTGCTGGAGACTTGGACAGGAGGACAATCACTCTAATAACTGCCGCAGCGAGCTGGCCCTCGACTCTGTGAACACACAGCGTACATTTCTTTACAGAGTTACACACATTTCTGATGACTGATGTGCATTTTGAGATACAGTATTGAAAGAATGTGATGAAAACGTACTATATTTGGGGTTAGAGGTTGGAAGACACCTAACTCAGTTAAACTTAAAGCAAAGTTCACCCAAAATGAAAATTAGTTGAAAATTTACTTTAAACAACTGATACAATCATCACAATAATACTCAAGTAATCCACACAACTTCAGTCCATCAATTAATATCTTGTGAAGTGAAAAGCTGTGTCTTTAGAAAAAACAAATTATATGGGGAAAAATGCTGAAAAAAACTTAATTTCTTTACGACTTAAAAAAAAAAAGACATGAACATTGTGGATGACAAGGGGGTGAGTAAATTATTTGTAAATTGTTGTTCTGGAAGTGAACTTCTCATTTAAATGCATGTCTGTGTACATTTGTCCTCACGTGATCCCCATGTATGTGGACAAGGGTATCGACGTGTGAGGCGTTTTACTAAACTTGGGAAAAATCTGCCATCTTGCATTATTAGCATCACACAGTTTTCCTTTTTGGGCTGTTAAACATTTCAACTTGGTGTTATAATGTATTGTAGTAATGTTGTCTCTGGTCGTCTAGTCTGTGTGCGTTCATGCATTCGGGAGGCATGGCTTTGGACGAGAGGGTGGGACGTTCCCTTTCAGTGCTATCAGGCTAAAAGCATTTTTCCAAGATCTCCTATTGGACCTTTAAGGCTTTTGAACTTTAAACTGTCGCTTCTAGATAAAATGCCAGTCTATAATCTATAATAACACTTCCTTTAAAAAAAAAAAAAAAAAGTCCAGACATATTTGTTTAGATCTGTTCTGAACTGTTGCGTATTTCTCTTCTGATTCAGACGAGATGTCTTTTTCATTGGAAAATGCAATATTATGGATAGAGGACTCGTATATTAGCCTGGAAGCAACTATTTAAAGTTAAAAACTACTTGATGAATTTGTTTCTAACAAAAATTCAGCTTTTCGCTTCACAAGACGTTAATTGATGGACTTGATGGAGTTGTGTGAATTACTTGTGGATTAATGTAATGCATTTATCAGCTGATTGGACTCTAATTCTGACGGCACCCATTCACTGCAGAGGATCCAGTGGTGCAAGTGAGTTTTTTTTTTCCTCGCCCAACCTACATATAGCCATGTTTTTGTGAGTATGGACCCTTTTTTCCCACTTTGATCTCTGTGATTGTGGACCGGCCTTCCACCCATGTGATAAACAGCAGCGTGACTCCCTCCACCAGCCCATGCATGTGTTTCTGGGAGCGACTCTGACCCCTCGGATGTTAAAATCGCTGGTGTGTGTGCTGATGTGGGGGCCGACTCGCTGCTGTGAGATGTACAGGGTCATACATGCATGTTACAAGTGATGTAATGCTACATTTCTCTTCATTTTTGGGTGGACTATTTCTTTAAGAATGCATCTCATCCCGCACACTTGTGCTGCAGACGTGAGTGATTCCTCCTGCTATAGTGCTTTTATTTTAAGGCAAGACACCCCAGGTGAACAGGGTACAAACTTTAACTAATAGATATCTCCCTACTTCCCCATTTGACTGGTTACATTAAGAATTGCATTTTTTCTTTTTTCTTTTTTTTTTTAATATTACAAGTTTTCTTAAATGTTATGGTTAAATACGCAAATAAGGTAGTGTTTAAGTAAACATGCACTAAGTTGTATACATTTCCAGAACAGAAATCTGAAAATTGATAAAGGCACCCCTAGTGAAAAATAAAGATACTAAATTTATCTTGGATTTATCTTTTTATCACCCCATAAATCAGAAAATACTGTCAACAGCCAGGGGGGAAAATAATTCAACATGTTTTTAGAAATGAAAAAAGGCAAATGATATATGTACAAACCCCTCTGTCAAAATATACATAAAGAATACAGCTGTAAAGTTTGGTGTTTGCAAAGAGATTAGGGCTCAGTCCATGAAAAAAAAAAAAAAAAAAAAAAGCTCTTAAAGGGATAGTTCACAAAAATTAAAATTACCCCATGATTTACTCACCCTCAAGCAATCTCAGGTGTATATGACTTTCTTCTTTCAGACAAATACAATTGGAGTTACATTAAAAAATATCCTGGTTCTTCAAAGCTTTATAATGGCAGTGAATGGGTGTGGAGATTTTGAAGTCCAATAAAGTGCATCCATCCATCATAAAAAGTACTCCATATGGCTCTGGGGAGTTAATAAAGGCCATCTAAAGTGAATCAATGCATTTGTGTAAGAAAAATATCCTATCCTAAAACTTTAACAACCGTAATCTCTAGCTTCCACTAACTGTCATACACACATTCACTAGAGAGTTCCGGAAAATCATGTAGGTGACATATGGTGACGAATGCAGAAGCACAGTAGAGAAAGCTAAGCAAAACACCAGTCATGAATTTGAAGTACAAAACGAAGATTTGTAAAGAAGAATGTCAGAGGATTTCAGTATAAGCCGAGAGGAGTTTTCTTTTGCTGTAAACAAAACTTGGTTCTTGCAAGACTAGCATATTCTCACCGGAACTTATGCTACGCCTACGTCCTACGCCATCCACTTTCTCATGAACGCCTGTATGACAGTTAGCGGAAACTAGAGATTACAGTTTATAAAGTTTAAACATGGATATTTTTCTAACACAAACACAATTCATTTCAAAAGGCCATTAATAAACCCTCTAGAGCTGTTTTATGCTTTTTATGATGGATGGATGATGGATGGATGCGCTTTATTATGCTTCAAAATCTCAACACCCATTCACTGCCATTATAAAGCTCGGAAGAGCCAGGACATTTTTTTTTTTAAATATAACTCTAATTGTATTTGTCTGAAAGAAGAAAGTCATATACACCTAGGACGGCTTGAGGGTGAGTAAATCATGGGGTAATTTTCATTTTTGTATGGACTATGTCTTTAGAGTGTGTTTTAAGTAAAATTTACAGTTGCAAAGAGTGCAATTATGAACACTTACAAGTGTATTTTGGACGTTTCCTTTGCACTAGCCTGAAACAACATGTTATGAAAAGCCAAATAATCTAAAATCTCAAAACTGACCATTAACTGCATTTAAAAATAAACTGAAATGGGCAAAATCACATAAATTTCCATTGAAGGAGGTCATAATTCACCATTCTCGTCTAGCAGAATATAATTTGAGGTTGTTTCTTTTCACTTGGATCACCTAGCAACTAGCTAAAACACCCTGGAATCATGTAGGCCACTTTCACGAATTCGCCCTACAGACAATAATGTGGAATAAAACTATACATATTTGGTGTGCTGTCCGGGGAGAGGGCCCCGAGCTCAGTAATTCCTCCTGAGCCCGGGGTACTCCCCCGGCCCGTCCGGGGAGAGGGGTCCGAGCTCAGCCATTAACCCCGGAAGGGTTAATGGTGAGGAGTCGGGGTGGAGGAGGGATGCTGATGACTAGAGATGAGGAAGATAATGCTAGTTAGTTTATTTATGGGCGTCCTCCCGGGCCGGCGGGATGGACGATGTGATTGCTTATGGCCGAGATAATTATCTGTGCGTGCTTCTCCCGAAATTTGTTAATGAAACATCACCATGCACAGGCAAAATCTTCAGAAAATGTAGAAATGAAGTATTATAATAATCATATTTTAATAGCAAGCCTAATTTAAAGCAATATTGTACCCCAAATTAATTGCACATACGTATTTCTGTTGGTTCAGATCGTTCCATCTGTTCATAAGCATCATGCCATCAGCTGACAGGAAGAGGTTTCCTAACACTTTTTGAATCTCAGGGCCCGTTTCCATCATGAGATCTTCTGGCCAATCTGTCTTTCTGCAAATGGAAAAGAAAGTGCTTAATTTCTCTGACAAGATTCTGAAAACACAATGCATGTCAACCGAGATTTCACTTAGCACCAATTAAAAAGAAAAAAAAAAGACAATGCGAGAGCCGTGTGTAGGAAGGAGGCATTTGAGGGTTGTCTGTTGTGCATTGCTAATGAGCTGTACTAAATTAAGCGCTCTATTACCATCAGATGAGAGGCAGACGTATGATAAGTGTGTACAGGTGATTAACAAAACTTTATTTAGACTTTTAAAGTCTATTTATTTTCCTACGTATATTGCTTTACACCACAACGTGTGAGCAACACACAGTCTTACAAGCTAACAGTTCTCTGACAGTGTGACACTGGGCTGTGAGAATGACAAACACTAAGGAATAGAGCTAATGTAAATTTGTGCATTTATCGGATGTCACTCAGATTAAGCTGAGATCCTCAGGTGATCTCACAGGTGAGCATAAATTAAATGAAAAACATCATCTGACAGACTATGAGCCTATGTGCTGCTTTAAACAGGATTAACTCTAGACGTTTCTTTAAAGGAATAGTACAGCAGAAATGAAAGTTCTGTCATTTACTAAGCCCCATGTTGTTCTAAAGGCCCATTCACACCAAGAATGATAATAACTATATGGATAACCATAATTATGACCTTAAAACTGTATTTTTATTTTTTTTTTCTTGTAGAACACAAAAGATCCATGAACTGCCATTTTCTGGAAAAGAGCTGCATGAACATTCTTCAAAAAATCTTCTTTCAAGTTCAACAGAAACAATAACATCATACAGGTCTGGAACATCATGAGGGTGAGTAAATCCTGACAGAATGTTCATTTTTGACTGAACTATTCTTTTAAAAAGTATGCCGTGAGCGTGCTAGCATGGGAACGCAGATCTGTGAGACTTCAGCTGCAGCATATTGAGGATGTGGTTAATGGAGTTGAACAGAGCAAGTGGGTGGTTGATGGTTCTAAAATATTTTTTCATAAATGGCACTCATAACCACACAGAATTATGACTGAAGGAGATTCTTGGTTCTTAATAAAACCTGGACTTATATAATATTATGGATAGTCTAAAGATTTTTAGCTTTCGCTCAGGGTCAAAAGAGCATGTGGCCAGAGAATAGAGTATGTTTACAAGGATCACTGTCCAGCTTGGACAGGAAGACAGAGAGACTGATTTGAACAAAAATAGAAAGGAATTTCATTTAAATCAGTTAAAGATGCTATACATGATTTTTTGGAATGCCACATATAAAATGTCCCAACTACATGACAGATATCACTGAAATAGGTGTCTTGAGAAATCACACCTGTCGCTGGCTCTGTAAACTGCTAAAAAGGCATACGGGAACAGCACATCCTTTTTTAGCCAATCAACGCTTACTGTCTGTTAATCATTTAGCACGTTGTTGACATCAGGTTGGCTGACACATTCTTGTCATTTAGTTGTCTTTTTTAGGGTTGGGTTTCGGATCGAGGCCGTGTATTTAAAGGGATAGGATGATGTAATTCAGTCGTTAGGCCTGGCTGAAAAATAGCTATATAATCTACTCTCACCAACATTATTATATTTTGACAGTGACAGTACACTATTATTCAAAAGTTTGAAATCATTAGGACTTTTTTTAATGATTTTAGTGCTTGCCAAAGCTGCATTTTGAAAATAAAAACTACAGTAAAAACAGTAACATTGTGAAATATGTTTAGAATTTAAGATAGCTGTTTTGTTTTTAAATATATTTCAAAATGCAATTTATTCCTGTGGTGCAAAGCTGAACTTTTAGCATCATTACTCCAGTCTTCAGTGTCACATGATCCTTCAGAAATTATTCTAATATGCTGATTGGCTGCTCAAGAAACATTTTTTATTATTATTAATGAAAACATCAATTTATTTAACTTTCTATTCTACAAATAAATCCTGGACGAGCCCCCAATTACATTCTGTCTATTTAGGGTAGGGGAAGCAACACAAAGTTAACAATAATTACAACACTAATATAAAAGCAGTATTTATAGCACCTCTAGATTATTGTATTATCTATTTGTAATATTCTATTACAATATTTATGATTTGCAAAATTAATTATTTAATATTATTTTTAATTGCAATTATGTGATAAACCCGACATAAAGTTTTGAGTTTGTCCTATGTCATGTCCCAGTCCAGTTCCGCTCTGTCTCCCTTTCCTAATGGTTTTCTGCTGTGCTCTACAATAAAGACTATATATATATATATATATATAAATATAACTATATATAATTAATTAATTTCCATTAAATGTTTGTATATATCAGTGGGCATTCTCAATATTACAGTAGTAATTTTCTCGTGTGTATCAGGGCTTGACATTAACTTTTTTGCTCTCCAGACGCTGTGGCTAGTGGTTTTCCAAAATTAGCATTTTCACTCACCACAATTTTGTCGTTGGGAAATTACCTTTTATATGACTAAAGTTGCATACTAAAACTTATTTAAATTGACTTTCAGGTCTTTTTTGTTGTTGTTGTTGCCTGTTTAATGCATGCAACATCTTTCATTTTAAATTCTTATAGTTTATTCATCATTTGACTTAATTTAATAAGACACTACAGGGCTGTTACCAATTAAATGATATCTGTATTAACAAATCCGATTTTTCCACTGCAGAAGAAACAGAAGCAGCTGAAGTGGCATTTAGATACATTTACACATGTTGGTGTAAAATCAGTTTTTTTAATGTAAAAATATGAAATGTTGGAAAAAATGCTAAGGTAAGCTATGTTAAAGTAAATTGCCAATAGGTGACAGCAAGTGACTGTCTTAATGAATAAGCTACTCGTTTCAACTTTTGTATAAAATCAATGTCAAATTTTACAGTCTTGGTTTTCAGGTAAAACTGCGCTCTCTTGGTCGTGTCATGTAGCTTAGGCTATATGTTATAAATATAAAAACTACAGTTCTGCCATGACAACTCTCGGAGGGATTGGCATGGTAATGTATATGACAATGTTAACGCATTTGGTCTTGGTGGAATAGATCTGCTACGCTGCTGCGGCAGAGCAAGTACCGAGCCTTGCTACTGTCAATACATTCACACCATGCTGCTGTAAGCATGTAAGAAATACTACTGCTGCACATATAACATACATGAAATAACCCCCATAGCATACATGATCACCCCGTAGCAGATCTATACAGGTGGAGCTGGGGAAGGTGGAGGGTTTCTGAAGCAAACACTAGCTGTATATTTGAATGTTGTGCAGCGAGCTCATTGGCTACCGATGCAGGAGAGAACCAGTCAGCTGTGCCATGTGATAATAATGTCAATATGTCAGATTGAGTTAGACCTATCGGACTGCGCCATCTAGAGTTTCATGCCAGAACTTTGTATTTTTACAGCAGTATGTTTCTTCTGTGTGCGGTTGTATCCATTTGTGTTGATTTCTCCACGAGATCATCTCACACACAGACAGGCTGAGTGATCCTCAACTGGGGTGATTTTGTTACTGTCAATACATTATCCATTATCAATAGCTGTTTACACCAAATGTAATAAAATCAGAATCATTCTCACCGAAATTTCTGTGCTTCCTTATAGATGTTTTAATCAGACAAGTTGTCCAGTCGGGCGAAATTCTCTTTCACCGGCCTCTTCAAAAAACACTTGTATTCCCAGACAAGCATTATAATGTCTGTAATACTAATAATACATTAATAATAACTGTTAGAAAATTCAACCCGTCAAAGTGGCTAGTGGGAGTGACCGTGTTACCCGCCACTGCTGAAATTCACCCACATTGGCAGGTGTTAATATCAAGCCCTGTTGTGTGTGTGTATATATATATATATATATATATTTCAGTACTGTGCAAAAGTCTTAGGCCACTAGTATTTTCATCAGCTAAAAATGGTTCAAAGTCAGTCTTTTGCTGTAGTGTGTCAGTAGGAAATATCAGTTTACGTTTCTAAACATTAATTTTGCCATTAATTGTAATAATCCAGTGAAATTTTTGTGTGGAGCACAGGCTGTTGTCAGACTCCTTGTGCAAACAAAAATCTCACTAGATTATTACAATTAATGGCAAACAGAATGTTTGGAAATGTAAACCAATATTTTTTACTGACACACTACAGCAAAATATATAGATTATTTAGAAATAACTTACTTTAAACCATTTTTTAGCTGATGAAAATACTAGTGGCCTAAGACTTTTGCACAGTACTGTATATATATATATATATATATACATATTTATTTAAATATTCTCTGAGTATGATTCTCGCTTGGGGTGTGAGAGGTCCCGGGTTTAAATCCTGGATGAGCCAGGATTTACATTCCACCTACATTCCTAGGACATAGGACATTTTATAGGATATTTTTTATTAAATTACACATACATTATTTTTTAAAAAAAAAAAACTTTCTGCTACTGATTATATTCGTTTTTTTTTGTTTTGTTTTTTTTTTTTTTTTTTTACCACGGAATTGTGGTAGCAAGTGAGCCAGATGCTTCGGGGCAAGTTGAGGCACTGGACTATTTCGAGAAGTCACATTTCTCTGGACCTGTCATTTAGATCCTTATCATTTAATTTGATAGGAGACATTCTGAAATTTTTTATTAAATTAGAAGAATTAGTTTTACCTCAGTCTCCTTTCTCCTCCTTGCCTGGAGCAAACAATGTAGGTTAAAACTAACTCTTCTTACCCCACTCACCCCTTTAAAACGTCCAGAAGTACCTTGAAATAATAGTAATATTACAGTAATGCAAAGCCTCGGGTGGTTTATTGCTTTTGTAAAAAGATGATAAAAGTCACAGATGTTCATTAAATAGTTAAATTCATTAATAATTAGAATGAATAATTCTTACATCGAGTAACACAGTTCATTAGTTTAGCTGTAGGCTGTTTAGTGTCATTAGTGTCAGAGCTATAAGCAAAGATTCACCCTGGCAACTTGCATGTAAATATACTAAACGTTTAGTGATCAGTAAGGGCAGTACAGTAGATGTGCGCTCTGTGCAAGTTATAAAACCCTGAATGTGAGGGCGTATTGCTTCGCCACGGAGAGAACAACTCGCATTGACCTGTATTGCGCAAAGTAGGCTACCAGCACCGCTGGGGAACCTGGGTAACGATCTCCAGTCTGCGTCAGAGGGGCTTTCACTGCCGCCCCATCTCATCATCTGCCATAAAGACGGGGCAGGACTGAGGAGAGAGAGGGAATAAAACTAAGAGATCTCATGCTCCACTTTTTTTTTTTTTTTTTTACCTCAGACCATTGATTGTATCCATGGAAACCACAATGAAGCAGAGATGATGTTGTTTTTTCTAAAGTTGGCTTTTTTATTTATTTTTTTTTTGTAGTGACTAGAGGTCTTCAGTGCATCTTAAAAAAAATCACACGATTGAGAACATTCCCTTGGAATTCACCTTCGCAACTTATTTACCCATAAAACGGCAGAATTCAAACAATAAATAAGACAGGAGACACAACACTGTGGTGATTAGCTAATTCCCCACATCTAAAGGATCGTTTAGAGGCGTGTTAAGGGTTCAAGAGCACCTTGAAGGGATGGAGGTTCCCCACGAACATTAGTTCCCGTGCTAAATGACCTATATACTCAGTAAAACGGTGTCTGTCTCAGATGTCTCTGCGCGGCTTCGCTTACGTGCGTAGCTAAAATTGAACTTCAAACTGCACCAGGGGGCCTTTCATATCTTTACATAGACACAAGGCGGTAAAATTAAACTGTGCAATTTAGGTTGCCACCGGAAAATCCTCAAACAGTGCAGGTCGGAATATTTTACCAGAGGGAACCTCATTTCTCTGATATTGAACTATGATGGATGTGTGTCATTTTAAGACACAGATTCACTTGAAAGTGATGTTGTTATTGCAGTCTGTAAGGCGTTTAGTGTGGTGTAATTGAAAGAAATGCTGACATATTGGGGTGAACCTCTTGAAAAATGGCCAGGTCGGAGCTGTGGCATAAATATTAGTGTGTTAAACCCGACATATAAGTTTGAGTTCGTTCTAGGTCATGTCCCAGTCCAGTTCCCCTTAGTATTTATTATATATTCCCCCTTATAGAAAAAATAAAAAATGTCAGTGGCGATTGTCATTAAATGTTCATTCACTCCTATATAAGTTTGGTTCAGTTCCTTGTATTTTGTCCGTTCTTATGTTGTCACTAATGTCTTAATGTTAGTTTGCGTTGTGTTGGCGTGTGTTCTCCCTGCTGTTTGCTTGTTCCTGTTCCCTGTTTGGATTATTTTCTCTATATTATATATATATATATATTTTTTTTTTTTTTTTTTTTTTTTAACAGTATAATCAAATAATTAAGGCTTGGGGTGCGAGAGGTCCCAGGTTTAAATCCCGGGCGAGCCCCTAATTAATGTTACATTTTGCTCATCTAGGATGGACTAATATTAACAATAATTATAACATAAAAGAAGTATTTGTAGCACTTCTAGATTATTTTATTTTCTATTTGTTATATTCTGTTACAATATTTATGAATTGCAAAATATTAATAAATACTTTTCTTTTTTTTTATTGCAATTATGCGAAAAACCAGACATACATTTTTTTTGTCCTAGGTAATAATAAAGACTATAAAGACAACATATATTACAAACAAACAAACAAACAGGTCTCATTTTAGTAGTGATTCTCATTAAATGTGCTTTACTAAAATACAAAATGTAGATATTTTATTTACTTATTTAAATAATCCAGGGGTGTGATTCTAACTTGGAGTGCAAGAGGCCCCAGGTTCAAATCCCGGATGAGCCCCCAATTAATGTTACATGCCGCCCGTGTAGGCTAGAGGAAGCAACACTAAAGTTTACAATAATTATAACCAGTGTTGGGGTAACGCATTACAAGTAACGCAAGTTACGTAATATTATTACTTTTTCCAAGTAACTAGTAAAGTAATGCATTACTTTTTAATTGACAAGAAAATATCTGAGTTACTTTTTTCAAATAAGTAACGCCAGTTACTTTTCCCCCCCATTTATTGATTAAAAGCTCTCCTGTCCCCATTTTGAGAGAAATCGGGAGTAAGATGTTAGTTCTAGAATAAATGTGAACATGCATTAATTCATCTCACTCACAAAAAACAGATTCAGTATTCCTCAAAATGAATAAAAACAGTGAAATTCAACTCAGAATATGATGCAAACCTGCAATAATTAAATATGTTAAATAATAAAAATATCCTTTATGCATTAATCCCATTTTATTTATTTTTATTTTATTTTATTTTATACATGTATATAAATATAAATAATCTAGGGCTATGATTTGTGGGTTTAAATCCCGGACGAGCCCCCAATTAACAGCACTAAAGTTAACAATATTTATAAAACTAACATAAAAGCAGTATTTGTAACACCCTTAGATTATTTCATTATGTATGTTATATTCTCTTACAGTATTAATGAATTGCAAACTATTAATAATTACTTATTTAGTAATATTTTTACTTGCAGTTATGACTATTGAAATGAGGTAATGGGATTTGCAGGAGTGTAATTTATCAAAGTTACATTAAAAATAATGCCATTATGAAACACAAGAAATTGTAAAACTCCTTAAAAAGGCCTAATTTTCTTAAGCAAACTAAAGTTTCTTGTTTCTTTCTTTTGATTTTGTGCAGAAATATGACCTGCGCTGCATTTCTCAGTGACCCCATTTTTTTTCCTGTCATCTTTTGCGATGCTTCTCTGAAAATCAGATTCACCTATTAGTCATTTCATTCTCAAATTTGTAACGGACTGGTTATCCATGTTTCAAACACCGGCTTTTGTATGAATTTTAAATGTACTGCTTATGAAAAACTCATTTGATGTAGAGTTGAGGGACACTGGGATGGTGTAATACTCATTTGTTTGCCAAGAAGGAGAGAATTAGTTTGTGTTTAATATCTTCAAAGTCTGACTATAGGAAAATATTATCTCTTTCATATCAAAGCGGTCCGGGTGTTTTGGCTGTCTTCTTTATGCTCAGACCCAATGCATAATCAAATATTTAAATCACTAATAATATCTTAAAAAGATCAGAATGGAATACTCTGACAGACTGAATCAGGTTTACCAGTTCTTTACTAAGTGCTCAGGCTCACAAGAAAAAGGCGCAGGGAAAATTCTCCTCACCAGTGTGCAGGTGAGTGATGCTATCTCATAATTGCAATTATTTTGAATTTTGAAGTTTGAATCTGCTCCCCCTCCTTCACAGTATTCCTGAGGTTGTTCTTTTGAGGAGGGCGACAGTCTGACAGCTCAATTTGGTGGCGACGCCCCTGAGACCCCCCATTAAACCATGCTGGAGGTGACATCATAACTCTCCCATGATCCCCGAACAGGCCGCAAAGAGCAGAGAGGACAAACCAGAGCCGATGAATCAGTCTGCTACCTTCCCCAAATGCTCACAGGATGACCTCTATGTGCACAAAATATAGACGGAAGTCCATCTGCTGCCTTTATATTGTGCTTATTCATTATTAGTGCTTATTAAAGGGATCGTTCACCCAAAAATGAAATTTACCTCATGATTTACTGATCTTCATGCCATCCTATGTGTATACATTACTTTATTTTTTCAAACGAATACAGTCTGAGTAACAGCTTTTGTACCTTTTTTCAATACAGATTGTTTAAAAGCAGAGTCACAATAATGTACAGGAAAATAACAGAATCAGTGATTCTGCTGTGAAGAAGTTGTAGCAAAACAATTGTGTCATTATTCAACTCAAGTCAGTTCAGTATTTGATTGAGTTCAGTTCAACTGTAAGTTCATTAATTATTGAAACAAGTTCAGTCATAAGCACCTTTACAGAAAACAATAATGTTGATATTCAGTTCAGCTGAATTGTACGTTTAAAAGTAACGTGGCCGTAGCTTTTGGTATCTGATCACAAATGACTGTTGCTGGTAAAAATAAAACATCATCCATCATTCAGTTCAACCGCAAATCAGGCTTCTTGCTTCTAAAAATGAGCATTATGCAAAGGGAAGTGTTTGTATGTAAATTGCTGTAGTGCATAATACATCATATCATGAACAAGATGAACTATTATCAATGCATTAATCAAACTTGCTCAGGATGCTGAAGGTTTCTGACATTTTTCCATATATCATTTTTAATGATAACGCTAAATGTGGAGCTGAAATGATGTATGGAACAGTGAAACTCACTGTAATATTAAAGTCTCATCTGTGACATTTTGTCTGCTGACAGGAGACAGACCATGTGACTTCCTCTGACTTCACAGAGTGCAACACACTGTAAGTAAAAACAATGTTCAGAAATTGATTTTTAATGATAACTTAAAAATGACCTACTGTGAGTTCTGAGGTTGGTAATCAATGGTAATTGCTTTTTGAAACCACCCGTTTACAATATTTCAGATTATTTTTTAAATAATTATACTGTAACAGCTGAATTTGTGGTGAAAATGATACTTTACAGAAAATTCCACCAATCAAAAGAGCTTGAAAGGAAGTCTTAGGAAGTCTATTCATAATATAAGCAAAAGACTCAGCACAATAAAGTTTTTTTCTTTTGATTTTGTGCTGAAATGACCTGGCTACGTTTCCCAATGGTACCAATCGTAATTACCCAGAACACCCTGGTGAGATTTGCACAGGGAGCAAGCACTACTCACATTGTCTACTCACAGAAAATGTTGAGTATTTTGAAGCTTCATTATATGGATATTTTAGATTATACCAATCCTTTTTTTCTACATGCTAATTAATGGGCATCTAAACTTTGCCAGTGCTTGCTGATGATTAAGTAAACTTACAGTTGGTTTTAGTTCACTTTTGTCATCAATCAAGCTAGCATGCGTTATTAAACCTCTCATGCCCACTTACCCAGACATTTAAAGTCTGAGCGCTGGGGTCTGGAGCCGAGTACACCTGATGGATTAGGACAGAAGTGTAGAGTGATGGAGAGGATGAGGGAGGCAGGGTTATATTTGGCCTGTCTAAACGAGAGGAGATGTGGATTGCCCTCTGCGCAGATTTGTCGTTCCGATGTGGGGTGGTGGCATCTCTCCAGGTTTCCGTTATGTGCCACTGACTGCGGTAATGAGAGTCGTTTATATTGTCATTTGTTTACAAGGCTTGCAGTGACCATGTCTGCCACTGCCAGACAGGGAGCAGAAGGAGACGCTAATATGAGGATGCGGTTATGTTGAGTCTGTGGCGGTGTCGTTAAAAATGGATCAACAGAATAATGCTTAACAAGGACAGTAAGTTCAAGAGAGTAATGATTTGTCAATTAGCAGATGCTTTTATCCAGTGTGACTCACGGTGACTCATCTATCTGTCTATCCATCTAGCTGTCTCTCTATCATCTATCTGTCCGTCCGTCTGTCCATCCATTGTCTATCTATCTATCTATCTATCTATCTATCTATCTATCTATCTATCATCTACCTATCTGTCTGTCTGTATGTCATTCTGTCTATCTGTCTATCTATCTATCCATCTAGCTGTCTGTCTATCATCTATCTATCTGTCCGTCCGTCTATCTATCTATCTATCTATCTATCTATCTATCTATCTATCTATCTATCTGTCTACCTATCTGTCTGTGTGTATTTCATTCTGTTTATCTGTCTATCCATCTAGCTGTCTATCATCTATCTATCTGTCCGTCTGTCCTTCCATCTGTCCATCCATCTGTCTATCTATCTATCTATCTATCTATCTATCTATCTATCTATCTATCTATCTATCTATCTATCTATCTATCTATCTATCTATCTATCTATTTGTCTGTCTGTATGTCATTCTATCTATCTATCTATCTATCTATCTATCTATCTATCTATCTATCTATCTATCTATCTATCTATCTATCTATCTGTCTGCCTGTTTGTATGTCATTCTGTCTGTCTGTTTATCTATCTATCCATCTGTCTATCTATCATCTATCTATCTATCTGTCTGTCTGTATGTCATTCTGTCTATCTGTCTGTTTATCTATCTATTCAGCTAGCTGTCTATCATCTATCTATCTGTCCGTCTATCTATCTATCTATCTATCTATCTATCTATCTGTCTGTCTGTCTGTGTGTCTGTGTGTCTGTCTGTCTGTATGTCATTCTGTCTATCTATCCATCTAGCTGTCTATCATCTATCTATCTATCTATCTATCTATCTATCTATCTATCTATCTATCTATCTATCTATCCATTTATCTATCTATCTATCATCTATCTATCTATCTATCTGTCTGTCTGTATGTCATTCTGTCTATCTGTCTGTTTATCTATCTATTCATCTAGCTGTCTATCATCTATCTATCTGTCCGTCCATCTATCTATCTATCTATCTATCTATCTATCTATCTATCTATCTGTCTGTGTGTCTATCATCTATCTATCTATCTGTCTATCTATCTATCTATCTATCTATCTATCTATCTATCTATCTATCTATCTATCTATCTGTCTGTCTATCTGTCTGTCTGTCTGTATGTCATTCTGTCTATCTATCTATCTATCTGTCTGCCTGTTTGTATGTAATTCTGTCTATGTCTATTTATCTATCTATCCATCTATCTATCTATCTGTCTGTATGTATGTCATTCTGTCTATCTGTCTGTTTATCTATCTATCCATCTAGCTGTCTGTCTATCATCTATCTATCTATCTGTCTGTCCTTCCGTCCATCCATTTGTCTATCTATCTATCTATCTATCTATCTATCTATCTATCTATCTATCTATCTATCTATCTATCTGTCTGTGTGTCTGTCTGTCTGTATGTCATTCTGTCTATCTATCTATCCATCTAGCTGTCTATCATCTATCTGTCTATCTATCTATCTATCTATCTATCTATCTATCTATCTATCTATCTATCTGTCTGTCTATCTGTCTGTCTGTATGTCATTCTGTCTATCTATCTATCTATCTGTCTGCCTGTTTGTATGTAATTCTGTCTATGTCTATTTATCTATCTATCCATCTATCTATCTATCTATCTGTCTGTATGTATGTCATTCTGTCTGTTTATCTATCTATCCATCTAGCTGTCTGTCTATCATCTATCTATCTATCTGTCTGTCCTTCCGTCCATCCATTTGTCTATCTATCTATCTATCTATCTATCTATCTATCTATCTATCTATCTATCTATCTATCTATCTATCTGTCTGTCCTTCCGTCCATCCATTTGTCTATCTATCTATCTATCTATCTATCTATCTATCTATCTATCTGTCTGTCCTTCCGTCCATCCATTTGTCTATCTATCTATCTATCTATCTATCTATCTATCTATCTATCTAACAAAATACTCCTGTAAACCTCTGTACACTGGAAAAAGTGTGATTTAGTATATGTCTGCTTAATTTTTCTTTTACAGTTTTTCTCAGTCGCTTTGGTGCATTTCTCACAACACTATTTACATTTGCACAACAGTTAATGCATTTCTCAAAACAATTAGTACAAACTGCAAAACCTAGTTGATAACCTGCAAAAGCGTGTCACTTGCTCAAAATGGATAGCTCATTCCTCAAAAGCAAGTATTCATGTCAATGAAAGTGTCAGTGTCATCAAGATGAAAAGTCCTGACACCACTGTTTATGAACAAGATAGTCAAATGGCTTTGTCATGTTTTCATTATGACAGTTTACTCTGTAAATTTTTTTCAATGCAAAAAAGTCAGATTTTGGTGACACTTCCTGAAAATGCTCAAGACAGCACTATATACTATTTGCACAGCCATTTGAAAACTACAGTAAAGTTAGACATTACTGTATTTAGTGAGGTATCTGAGTACAAGACACTGAATATGTATGTTTCACATTTTTACTGCATATGCTCTTTGCAATTCTAATTTATTCAAAGCATTGTGCAAACGAATAAATACACCCTTATTTACAACAAACATAAACTCCTTTGGGTAGAGCTGTGCACAACTGTAAACAATATTTCAGTACATATTGGAACTGAACCTACAACATACATAGGTCTGTAAATCATTCATGCACATTTGCAGAAATTGTTCAATTTAGAAGACATTTTCAGGAAAAAAAAAAAAAAGATTTAAACATTTGTATAAAATTTGCTTGACAGATTTTGACAACTAGTTCAACATTTTTGTATGTAATGACTCAAGCAATGAAATGAGGACTATTAGTTTTATATGGAATGACTATTCAGCATTCACAAGTTTAGTTAATTTTGACTGACATGACATAAGCAAATGATAATGTTATAAAACAGCAGAGAGTTGTATAAAAGCAATTGATGCATGTCCAAAAGCATTTGCAATTTATTGGAAAGAATGAGAAACTGCTACTATGATGTGCACAAATGACTAAATGTTGTGGAGGTTGAAGTAAATGTTGTGCAAATGTAAATAGTGTTGTGAGAAATGCACCAAAGTGACTGAGAAAAACTGTAAGAGAGGTATTATTTTTTTCGATTTTTACGCAAAATAGAATGGGTTTTATTCATACTGGACACCAGAGGGCATCCTCGTTCAGAAAATCCACATATGCGTCAAAGAAGTATCACTGATGATGTTTTGTTCCAGCTTCCCTAATATGGATAAATGCATCACTATTGCTGTAACTGAATAAAAACAACATATAACGTTTTTTGAATGATGAAATGTAAGTACAATAGACACTCGTCTGCAATAATATATGCTTTATCTGTGTTCTTCAAGCCATCTTGTTTATAAGCCATTGCCTCATTCTGTGATAAGAATCCACATCAGATGACATAAGAAAGTTATTTCAAACACTCAGCTGATGTTGTGAATTAAAAACAAGTTATAATTTTTTTATAACTTTTGTTTTTATAACTCTTTTGTAGGACAGCAGGTTTAGAAAGGTTTATCATTGCATGTTATTATTAGAATATTATTATTATTATTATATATTAGAATGGAAGATGCTCTGCGTGTGTTGCTTTTTCAAATATAAGCAAGGAAGCGTTTCCTCATTTCAGCACGTGAAATCACAGGCACACATACAGCAAATTCCCAGAGAAATAAAACAAGGAAGTTATTTAAATGCAAAATTCATAACCGCGTATTGAGCGGTGAACGTGATTTCGCCAAGTACACCATGTTCCTGGATTAACATCCTTGTTGATCCTGGAACAACATTTCAATCAGCCAATTAGAACTGAGGGATATTTTTTCAGGAAATATCAGTTTTAGACTTAGGACAACAGTTTGATGCTTCTACACCTTTCTTAATTAGCTATCATTTCCCTCTGATTTTAGGAATAAATTGTGGTTATGGTTAAATTTAGGGGTAGGGATTGGGTTAAGTCTATATTTTTGGACAGTAATGTTGATCCAGGATCAACAAAACATGTTGATCCAGGAACATGTCTTACTTGGCAAAATCACGGCGACCGTATTGAGCCATGAATGTCGTACCGAATGGTTCGATATTATATTGAGAATTGTGACATCCCTACGATCTATCTATCTATCTGTCTGTCTGTCTGTCTATCTATCTATCTGTGTCTGTCTGTTTGTATGTCTTTCTGTCTGTATGTCATTCTTTTTGTCTGTTTATCTGTCTATCTATCCATCTGGCTGTCTATTATCTATCTATCGATCTATCTATCTATCTGTCTGTCTATGTATCTATCTATCTATATATCTATCTGTCTGTATGTCTTTCTGTCTGTATGTCATTCTGTTTGTCTATTTGTCTGTTTATCTGTCTATCTATCCATCCATCTATCTGTCTGTCTCTGTCTATGTATCTATCTGTCTATCTGTCTATGTATGTATCTGTCTGTCTTTCTATCTATCTGTCTGTCTATCTATCTATCCATCCATCTGTCTGTCTGTGTCTATGTCTGTCTATCTGTCTGTATGTCATTCTTTCTGTACGTCATTCTGTTTGTCTGTTTATCTGTCTATCTATACATCTAGCTGTCTATCTATCTATCTAATCTATGTATGTATCTATCTATCTATCTATCTATCTATCTATCTATCTATCTATCTGTCTGTCTGTCTGTCTATCTATCTATCTATCTATCTATCTATCTATCTATCTGTCTGTCTGTCTGTCTGTCTGTCTGTATGTCATTCTGTTTGTCTGTTTATCTATCTATCTATCCATCTGGCTGTCTATCATCTATCTATCGATCTATCTATCTGTCTGTCTATCTATCTATCTATCTATCTATCTATCTATCTATCTATCTATCTATCTATCTATCTATCTATCTGTCTGTCTGTCTTTCTATCTGTCTGTATGACTTTCTGTCTGTATGTCATTCTGTTTGTCTATTTGTCTGTTTATCTATCTATCTATCTATCTATCTATCTATGTATGTATGTATCTGTCTTTCTATCTATCTGTCTGTCTATCTATCCATCCATCCATCTGTCTGCCTGTCTGTCTGTCTGTCTGTATGTCATTCTTTCTGTATGTCATTCTGTTTATCTGTCTATCTATCCACCCATCTATCTGTCTGTCTATCTATCTATCTATCTATCTATCTATCTATCTATCTATCTATCTATCTGTCTGTATGTCATTCTTTCTGTATGTCATTCTGTTTATCTGTCTATCTATCCACCCATCTATCTGTCTGTCTATGTATCTATCTATCTATCTATCTATCTATCTATCTATCTATCTATCTATCTATCTATCTATCTATCTGTCTGTCTGTCTGTCTATCTATCTATCTATCTATCTATCTATCTATCTATCTATCTATCTATCTATCTACGTCTGTTTATCTGTCTGTATGTCATTCTGTTTGTCTATCTATCTATTCATCTATCTCTCTGTCTGTCTATGTATCATCTATCTATCTACCTATCTATCTATGTTTCTGTCTGTCTGTCTGTCTATCTATCCATCTAGCTGTCTGTCTGTCATTTATAAATGTATAAATATGTGCAACTTTGTAAGAAAATGTAAGCTGTGCAGTTGAGCGCCAGCTCACTGCGGCAGTTATCAGAGCGATTGTCCTTCTGTCCAAGTCTCCAGCAGCGCCTTCAGGCATCTGGCCGTGTCGTCCCCGTGTCCTCACAAATACCCTTCTACAACACCAGATGTTTCTACACACGTCGCCGACAGATAGACGGACCGATAGATTGCAACTTTGCACAAATACATTTTCACTAATGACCATCCAGCCATTCATTTCAGCGACCCTGTTATTCAAACTGCGTACAGTAGCAGCACAGTATTTATCCTGTTTCATAAAGACCCAAAATACTTTTATCCCACAGCTACCTTTGAACCAAGGGTTTAGTTGCCATGGAAATGGCGAAATGATCTTCTATTATATATATAAGCAGTGTTCAGAAGCAATGTTTTCCACTATGCATAGATAGAGAAAAAAAATAATAGTATGATCATCAAATGATCAGAAAGGAAAAACAAACCATTGCACAAGAACTAACAGCCTGCAACCAAACCCAGAGTCTAATAATTGGCTAAAAGTCAGTGTTTTTTTCTGTAATCATCGGCTGTCTGCTGCGCTCTCCCTCCGACAGAACCGTTCAAGGATGAAGATTACAGTAGGACAGCAGTTGCGAGATGTTTTGTAGGTTCAGTGGAAAAATCTAACTTGAATGTGTGGATATTTTCCATGATGTAAGCTGGCATGTGTGTGTTTGCATGTGAAAGGGACCAGAGGAGGAGGATCAGTGCATAGAGAGTAGCACAGGAGGAGGAGACCAACCCAGATCTGCGGGATGCTGTGATAAAAAGCCATGAAAAATGATCACAGGAGGACTGCTGAAATATATCACATCTGCTTTACGCTCCCCTCGGCATATACTGATCCACGAGGGAGTGAAAGAGAAAGGACACTTTAAACATATATGTGTCGCAAAGTTTCTCTATACACATCCACATCAGAACCTTCTCTCATCAGCACCCCGGGATTGACATCAAACATGAATGTTGGTTGTTTGATCCTGTTTGCATGTCCAGAAGGTTATTGAAAAGGTACATATTTAAGTTTTCTTGAGGCAAAACGTTTTTCTCTTTACTTTAGGACAGGCAACAAGAGCAAAAATGCACAGCAAATGGAAATAGTTCTCATTAAGTTCTAAAGTTCTACTAACTCAATGATCTTTCACTTTTGGAAGAGAAAAAATTCACAGAAGACTTTACTTTAGAAAACTTGGAATATGATATTTGCAGTACTTTAATGGTGTAACTGCTCAGACAAAAAAAACAGGATGTGTGACAATATTTCTCCTTTTTTGCTCTACAGAATAAATAAAGTCATGAAACAGCAAGAGGGTGAGTATAAATGATGGCAGAATTTTCATTTTTGGGTCATCTGCAAAGTCAGAGATCTCAATATGAACAAATCAAGTGATCTGAGATACTTTTTTTAAAGAATTAGTTCGCTTCCAGAACAAAACAAGATGTTCATGTCTTTCTTTCTTCGGTTGTAAAGAATTGTTTTTTTGTTTTTTTTTTTGAGGAAAACATTTTAGGATTTCTCTCCATGTAATGGACTTCTATGGTGCCCCCCAAATTTGAACTTCCAAAATGCAGTTTAAATGCAGCTTCAAAGGGCTTTAAACAATCCCAGACAAGAAAAAAGGGAAATAAATAATAATAATAAAAAAAAAAAAAAATCAATTGATATACTTTTTAACCTCAAACGCTCCTCTTGTCTAGCTCTGTGTGAACTGTTTTTTTTTCTTCTAGTCACTTATTTTCTCCTCCAACTTCAAAATCGTCCTACATCGCTGTTTTTACATTTTCTTTAAAGGGTGTTTGATCTTCATTGCGTGTTCACTTTGTAAACTCTGGGTTGGTACCTCTGCAGGACGATGTTGGACGATTTTGAAGTTGGAGGAGAAAAGGAAAAGGAGTTCACACAGAGCTAGATGAGACAAGCGTTTGAGTATAAAAAGTATATAAATTATAATTTTAAAAAATCCTCGGCTGGGATCGTTTAGAGCCCTTTAAGGCTGCATTTAAACTGCATTTTGGAAATTCAGATTTGGGGGCACCATAGAAGTCCATTACATGAAAAGAAATCCAGAAATGTTTTCCTCAAAAAACATAATTTATTTATGACTGAAGAAAGAAAGACATGAACATCTTGGATGACAAGGGGGTGAGTACATAAATTTTTGTTCTGAAAGTGGACTAATCCTTTAACTGTTTAATAAATATAAAATTAAAAAAAAAAAAAAAAAACAGCATTTGCTTGAAATTTTTGTAACAATATAAACATTTTTACTGTGACTTATGGTTAGTTAATGCATCCTTTCTGAATAAAACTATTAATTTCTTTCAAAGAAAAAAAAAAAACTCCACTGACCTCATACTTTTGTAGGATAATATATTTATATAGTAAGTATATATTTATTGTTTATATCACTAATCTATAATAGAAAACATAGTGTTGCTTGACTAGAACAACATTTTACATTTCTGGTCTCTGGTGTTTCTAGTCAAATTAACATTTTCCGAGCCAATAATGTAACATTAAACCTATGAAAATGGTTTTAATAGCACATGCTGCCATAGTTCCATCACTTTACAGTGTCACAATGACCGTCTTTTTTAGCAGTAACTCAGTAAGTCATACTGTAGGTTAATAAGTGGGTAGATGACATGAACATGTAATAAAAATAACAAAAACACAACAACATTAAACTAAAATGAAAACAGAAAATATAAAAATAAAAACTAATTCAACTTAAAAAAAAAAAAAAAAAAAAAAAAAAAAACTAGAACAGAATTTCTGAACTATGAAAGAGCACCCTGAAGATTGTCGTCTGGATTACCTTCTGTGCTCCAGTTGGATGTTGGCCCTGTTGGATCGTTGTGATGTCAGCGTTACTGATTACATCAGGATCTGTGAGCTTGAGGACCGATTTAAGTAACTATGGCAACAGACCGCAGAATATTACTAGCAAACTTACACTTCGCGTCACTCTGTTCTCTGAGGCTTTTGTAAGATTTACTATGATCAGCAGTTCTGAAGCCTCTCTGCTGCTGCATCAGGATTAGACATCAGCTGGGCTGCAGGTCTCAAATGGGTTAACCACATGTTCACACCACATCTGACCACATTCTCCATCTGTCATCTCCCTCAGGTCAAAGCACCCAAAACACTTCAGTTAGGAAACACTACAAGACATTATTAATGGTGTGTATTACTCCTAACACATATTGACCTTTAATTCAGAGAATTGTTTCTAAACATATTATGAATGTACAACTGAAAATATGTTACAAAGACTGAATTGTGAAGTTATACCGTTTTGCACCATTTTTGTGTTAAGGATGTTTAGGCATGCCTGCTCATTTGCGAGCTACTGTCATTACCGTCAGTTACTAAAGCCTACAGTTTGCTAGGTAGCTATGCCTTGTCACGTAAATGCATATTACCTGGTTGCGATAATTCACAAAACAGCTCTGTCTCCTTTTTAAGCATCTATTCAGGTAGTGGTATTTGACAGTTGAGAGAGGTGGCAGCTTTCCCGCGAGGGGCATGGCTTCAGTGCCGATAGCGGACACGCCCCCAGCGTTTGAGGGCAGAAAGTACTACTTATTTTTTCAAGATTTTCATAATTTACTTAATTTACTTGACGTTTTTTATCATTTAAATTTGACTGGGTAGTTAATAGCACATTTTTCTGTGGTGTGACAAACTCAGAACACATATTTAATGTTGATTTATACAGACTTTTACTTGATGTACAAAACTAAAATAAAAAATAACAAAAATTGCAATATTGTTATTACAATAACAATAACTTTCAAAAACTCTCAAATAAAATGAAATAATTCAAATAAATTCAAAATATTAACAAAAACCATATTAGTATTTCAGTGATAGCATACTAAAATGACTAAAATAAAAAATAACTAAAATAACATACACTACCAATAAAATGTTTTTGAACAGTAAAATTTTTAATGTTTTTTAAGAAGTCTCTTCTGCTCACCAAGCCTGCATTATTATAATCCAGCAAAACAGTCAATTTTTAAAAATATTTTACTATTTAAAATAACTGTTTTATATTTAAATATATTTTAAAATGTAATTTATTTCTGTAATCAAAGCTAAATTTTCAGCATCATTACTCCAGTCTTCAGTGTCAAATGATCCTTCAGAAATCATTCTAATATGCTGATTTGCTGTTCAAGAAACATTTATTATTTTTATTATTATATTTAAAACAGTTAAGTACTTTTTTTCAGGATGCTTTAATGAATATATAGATCAGCATTTTTATAAAATAAAAAAGATTTTGTAACATTATACAATATTCCTTTTAAAAGCTTGAAGTCAGTACAAATTAATTAATTAATTAATTATTATTATTATTATTATTATTTTTTTTTTTTTTTTTTGAGGGGTACGGGGGAGAAATTATATATAAAAAAAAAAAAAATTATATAAAAAAATCATGTGACTGGAGTAATGATGCTAAAAATTTAGCTTTGAAATCACAGGAATAAATTAAATTTTAAGATATATTCAAACAGAAAACCGTTATTTTAAAAAAGTAAAAATATTTCAAAATGGTACTGTTTTGGCTGTATTTTAGATCAAATAAATGCAGGCTTGGTGAGCAAAAACATTAAAACTCTTACTGTTCAAAAACTTTTAACTAGTAAAGTATGTTTATATAATAAGTATGTTTGATCTATTTGCTTAAAACAATAAAAAAATAAATAAAATAATTAAAAAAAATAAATAAATAAAGTCTTGTTACTTTCAAAATTCTTTTTTAAATTTTCATAAGAATGTACGATTGTACAGTTTAGCACTCATTATACAACGATATGTGAATGCCACTTTAACCAGTCATAATGAATTCCAGCGATAAAAGATGATAATTCTTGCTCTCCGTAGTGTAGTCGTGGTCTCGTCGAGCTCGAGCATCTGTGCCTGAGACTCATCCGGTGCAGAGGTCAAAGGGAATCAGAGGATGAATGTCAGCGTGCCTTTCGCCCACAGCAGGAAACACTTAAGTCTCTCTCCAGTTTCCAAAGAAACAGCAGTTCTTGTTTTATGCAGTGCTGGCATGATGCTGCGACCCTAATTAGTTTCTCCCCTAAAAATTGTTATGGCACCCTAAAAAAGTATTTTTAGCATGTTTTTCCTAATCTTAAATCTGATTTGAGCTAGTGCACTGAATCCAAAAGGATGAAAAAGCAAGTGCTGCGGCCGCGGGCTGGAAAACGGAGGAAGGTCTCATTAGTCTTTGCAGGTTAAATGACACGGGACGTTTCACCAATTGCAGAATGTATCACACATGCTCTAATGCCTGCAGACACATTTAGTTTGCGTCTGTGAAGAATTAGAGACATTTAGCAAATCCAATTGAACAAAGAGCCTCATAATGCTTCCATATGCAGCCATATGGAGAGCATTAGCTCTATACGGCAGAAAGCAATGAGTCATTTTATGTGTTCGGAGGTTAACCTTCATGGTAAATGACCACGCTCCGCAAACATCCGTAAAACTCTGACACTGTTTTTCCAGCACCTTTGCCAAGCATTTGGATCACAACGGTCGTCCCACCTGTGTCACGAGTACAGCGGTCTTCTGTCTACAGGTATAATCTACTTTTCATTAAGAGCCCCACTGGCCTGCTGACAGGAGCAGGTGTATGTGTGGGTGTATCTGTACGTCTAGGAGCGTAATCATACGTGAAGGTTTCGGACCGACGGCCCGTAAAGGTGGGGTTGCCGTACCTGGCGGTGCAATCTGGGCGCGCGGCTTTACCTGCTGTTAGGAGCAATTTGCGCTCCCTGAAATCAAGCGTCGAAGTACGTTGGCTAATGTGATTTTAATCCTCCTTGACCTTAAAAACCCAGCAGGGTCTCTGTTTTGATGAAGTAATACAGGAGACCCCATTGTTTCTGAGTCAGAGGAGACGCAGATGATCCTCCATATGTAGGTGTCTGATATCCAAACAATTCGGAGATGTTGGACACCTACATATGAAAAATGGAATAAACAAAAATGGGAACTCCAAACATCTGGAAAAATACCATAAGGTGGGGTAAAGCATACGTATCTAGGCCTAATTTTGTTTATTGTCAATGTGCTAGGAACGTGTATTATTATATTCATTTATATATTATATTAATTTGCATGTACAATTACTTAAAATATAATGTATTGATGTATGAAATGTTAAGTTCCTCACGGATATTACAACTACTTTTTTATGTCAATGGGGTTTGGCTTTTCCCCTTCAAATTCAGAAGCATGGAGCACAAAATTTATTTACATGACATTTACATGGCCATTCTATATTGTAAATATAATCAAAGGTAAATGACAGACAGTAGGAGGTTTAGAAAGGAAACTTTAAAAGAGAGGGAAAAATATAATTAGGGAAAATCAATAAACTATCATTTAATTTGCTGCCATAATTTATGTAAATAATTAAGTAATACACAAAAATTCTAATTCTAAAAACTCTAAACTGATTATGAGGATTTTAAAATGTAATATAATCTAATTACATGTACTTAATTTTTGGAATCTGATTACCTAATCCAGATTACCTTGTAATTTTGTATTTTTATTTTATTTTAGCTGGTTATCAAAATATCTTTCGTGTTCCACAGAATAAAGTAAGTCATACAGATTTGGAACAACATGAGGGGGATACTCTTTATATATTTTTAGTTTAATTTAATTAAATTACATTTTTTATTTATTTATATTTTATTGTTTTATTTTATTTATTTTATTTTACGTTTTATGAAAATAAGTCATACATTTTATTTTATTACTTTTATTTTGTTATGTTAATAATTTTATTTTATTTTATTTAAATGTATTTTTAATTTACATTTTATTATTTTATTTTATTTTATTTTATTTTATTTTATTTTATTTTATATTTTATGAAAATAAGTCACACAGATTTGGAACAACATGAGAGGGATAAAAATTATATTTAATATAATTTAATTTAATTTAATTTTTTTATTTATTTATATTTTATTGTTTTATCTTATTTATTTTATTTTACGTTTTATGAAAATAAGTCATACATTTTATTTTATTACTTTTATTTTGTTATGTTAATAATTTTATTTTATTTTATTTAAATGTATTTTTAATTTACATTTTATTTTATTTTATATTTTATGAAAATAAGTCATACAAATTTGGAATGACATGAGGAGGAGACAATGATATAATGATATTTTATTTTATTTATTTATTTTTTTTAATTTATTTTATTTTTAACATTTATGTTATATTTTATTTTAGAATTTATGAAAGTAAGTCATAGAAATTTGGAATGACATAAGGGTGAGAAAATGATACTTTATTATTTTTATTTAATTCATTTTATTTGTATTTTCTAAATGTATTTTATTATTTTATTTTATATTTTATGAAAATAAGTCATACAGATTTGAAATGACATGAGGGGAAGACAATAATATTTTAGCGTTATTTTTTTGTCTTGTTTTATTTTATTTTTTATTTTTTTTTTTTTATTTGTGTATATATATATATATATATATATATATATATATATATATATATATATATATATATATATAATTTTTATTTTATTTTATATTTTTTTATAATTAGCAAATATCTTCTTTTGTGTTCCACAGAAGAAAGCAAGTCATACAGATTTGGAATGACAGGGAGAAAAAATATAGAAATTTCATTTTTGGGTGGACTATAGCTTCAAGTGAGGGTTAGAGACAGACAAATATGCATAGTTTAGGGCAAACATATTGCAGCAAGTGCACATATATAGTTGTTATATATATAGTTATTATATTTACGCTTTTAATAGATAAATACTTATTATAGTCCTTCATTATTATCACCACCTACAGTATCCTAACTGTTATTTATTAGGGAAAACTCTGGTTACCATGGTAATTTTAAGCATGGATGATCTCTGTCGGCCCCCAGTGCTTCGGAAACGTCATTACAGCATTTGTGCCTCGCGACTTGCCGTAGTTTAAACATTAATCACATGTATGAGTTGTCAGGAAGAAGAAACAATAGAGGCTTTTAGGCCGGAGTTGAGAATACCAGCCATGGGCGATGAATGATGCCGCCGTGCGAGCGAAGTGTCCGCAGGTGACTCACCTGCGCGAACCGGCTCCGTGCTCGCGCTTTAAGGAGTCATGCAAAATAAACTCGTCGCGTCCAGAGCAGTGCGTGAAGAAGCAGGATACGTATCCGGAATGGAAGAGTAGCTGATACATACACCTGATCCGTGTATGCCATGGGGAACTGCTGGGCTCAATGTTTTGGGCTCTTTAGAAGGGAAGCAAACAGGATACAAAGAGGAGGAGGGTGAGTCATTCATGTGGCTTGTTATTTAATATGCATTTCTCAAAAAAGAAAGAAGGGAAGAAAACGGTATCTGTGATCTTTGGGAGCATGATTCACCGGCTGTCAGGTGCACTGCATTGGAAAACAGTCAGTGAACAGCTGAAACTCGCTGGATATTTTACAACAACTGACTATTAATACTACTGTACAGTTACATAAGTAGAATTCAGCTGATAGCACTCCCATTAGTGATGTTCACTGTTGTTTTGAAGCGATTCATTCTAATGATTCACTTGAGTCGATTCGCCTCGCGTTTGTAAATCACTTGACTCTTTGGAAGAACAGTGACTCATATTGTGATCAAGCATGTAGTTACACATTTAGTTATTGCTAAATTTATTGGATATATAAAAATACCGTAAATACAAGAACGTCTTCGTTTCACGCGTTCGAGTGATGATTCGAATCGTTTTTTTTAAAACGAACTGTCCGAACGAACCGATTCGCTTAAATGATTCAGACTTATCAATGCTACTCTAGTTTCCGCATTAGTTGATGATGTGATCTCAGGACCCCGCCCAGAGTCCCTTTGTGAATCCGCCCTGGGACGTCAGTCTTGTGTCCTGGTGTAATTTCTTTTAATAGATCTAAGATAGTACAAGACATATTTTATACCCTATAGTTAATATATATGTGACCCAGGATCACAAAACCAGTCATAAGGGTCATTTTTTTTTCAAAATTGAGATTTTTACATCATATGAACGCAATAAATAAGCTTTTCATTGATGTATAGTTTGTTAGGATAGGACAATATTTGGCCGAGATACAACTATTTAAAAATCAGGTATTTGAGGGTGCAAAAAAATCAAAATATTGAGAAAATCACCTTTAAAGTTCTTCAAATAATGTTCTTAACAATGTATATTACTAATCAAAAATTAGGTTTTCATACATTTACAGTAGGAATTTTACAAAATATCTTAATGGAACATGATCTTTACTTAATTTCCTAATGATTTTTGCCATAAAAGAAAAATCAATAATTTTGACCCATACAATGTATTTTTGGCTATTGCTACAAATAAACCCCAGCGACTTAAGACTGGTTTTGTGGTCCAGGGTCACATATTGTCTGTAACGTCTTAGATTATTACTGTTATTGTTTTGAGAAGTCTCCATCTGATGCTTCTCAGAGTAGATGATGGCAGTGGACATATGGTTACTTAAATCATGTTTTAAAATATTTTAATACACTTTTTTTCAGGAGTAAGCGTACGTTACCTCACATGCAACATGTTTGGCCTGATGACTTACAATTCCTTTTTTTAACATTAGGTCAAAGTACTTCAGAAGCAGCACAGCTGGTGAACACTATACCATTGAGGTGCAGCCATCATAATTTATTTAAAAATAAGGATAATCCTTTAAAAACAAATCTGCAGTTTGAATGACGTTTATGCATTCTGTTACAGTTTGAGAATCTTGTGGAGAGCGATGAGGTGAGGACAAACTTACAGAATCGCACTCACGGTTTTACAATATTCCTCTTTCGCTTAGACGTCAACACTTGTGTCTTCTTTTCCAGGGTGAGAGCTCACAAAGCTGCCCCAGGTATGATATTAAGAGCCTGACTGGTTTATTTACTTATATGTGGTTTGTGGACGCTTGTAAACTGTTTTTAGTACTTGAACACTTTTAGCACTGGAACATTTTCTCCTCATGATTAAATAGGCTAATAATTTTGCAGCATAATGAACTTTCTAAAACTGTTTTATTGTATCTTGATTTGAGGATGGTGACTTCAGTTTTGTTGTATCAGCATGAGCATTTTAAATTGCTTAAACTGTATCTAAATGTCACTTAAAGGTATGTTTAAACTGTTTAAACCATATCTACATTTGAGGTTAAAAGTTTACATACAGCTTGCAAAATGTTAATTATTTTACTAAAATAAGAGGGATCATATAAAATGCATGTTATTGTTTATTTAGTACTGACCTGATTAAGATATTTCACATAAAAGAGAAAATAATAGTTGAATTTATTAAAATTACTCTGTTCAAAAGTTTACATACATAGTGATAGTTGTTCATGAGTCCCTAGTTTGTCCTGAACTGCCTACTGTTCTTAAAAAATCTTTCAGGTCCCACAAAGTCTTTGTTTTTTCAGCATGAATTTCTGTGTATTTGAACTTTCCAAAAATGACTGTATGATTTTGAGATCCATCTTTTCATACTGAGGACAACTGAGGGACTCATATGCAACTATTACAGAAGGTTCAAATGCTCGCTGATGCTCCAGAAGGAAACGCGATGCATTAAGAGGCAGGGGGTGAAAACTTTTAAAATTTTAAGATTAGGGTAAGTTTAACTTTTGTCTTCTGGGAAACATGTAAGTATCTTCTATAGCTTCTGAAGGGCAGTACTAAATGAAACAAATATGATATCTAGGCAAAATAAGAAAAATGTACACATCCTCATTCCATTCAAAAGTTTTCACCCCTGGCTCTTAATGCATTGTTTTTCCTTCTGGAGCATCAGTGAGCATTCAAATCTTCTGAAATAGTTGCATATGAGTCCCTCAGTTGTCCTCGGTGTGAAAAGATGGATCTTAAAATCGTACAGTCATTGTTGCAAAGGGTTCAAATACACAAAAAGGCTGAAAAACCAAAGAATTTGTGGAACCTGAAGGACTTTTCTAAAGAACAGCGGGCAGTTTAACTGTTCAGGACAAACAAGGGACTCATGAACAGCTATAACTAAACAAAAAAAAAAAACACAGCTGTGGATCATTCAAATAACAACACAGTATTAAGAATCAAGTGTATGTAAACTTTTGAACAGTGTCATTTTTTTTGGTGTATGTAGACTTTTGCCTTCAAATGTAACTTAAAGGTATAGTCCACCTAAAAATGAAATTTTGGAACACAGAAGAAGATATTTTGGTAGCCAAATGATTTTGGGTCTCTATTTGGGTCAAAGGGACCCAAATAGATAGTGGATAATCAAGACTAGCCATTTTATGACCAAGTTAGGACTGTAACAATTAGTCACATTCCTATCAGGTTAGTTCATCATGTAGCATGAGGTCAGATTTTGATTGGTCGATGCAACTCTGAACTCAGCTCTCTCTCTTGTCATTGGTCCAGACCCATCAGCGAAGAGGAGATCGTTCACTTGAAGGAGCATCGCTACACTGCCATCTCAGACAAACAGACGCTGATTGACCAAAAGCTGAATGCAGAGGTACAGCAGGTCATCATATGTGAAATAAATCATTTCATGTGACTTTTAAATGGTCAAGTTCAAAACATGTTTACCTTTAAGTTAGAGCTTATGTTGAGTTTATGCTTTCATTTGTTGTTTTCCATTGCTTTGATTTTTCACCCCTGCTTTTGTTTGAGTTTAGTTAACCTTCCCTTTCTGTTGTGATTTCTGCCCAGTTAGTGGCAGAAGAGGAGAAGTTAAGGCTAGAAGAGGAGGCTGTTTTTGCAGCCCAGCGCGAGGCAGCGCGGCTCGCTAAGGAACGAAAGCTAAAGGAGGTGAGGCGTTCGCACTGAGCACGCCCAGCCCTTCTCTTAACCCCGCCCATTAACCTTCAGCCACACCCCTTTCATTTATGACACGCCTTCAGCTCTGTGGAATTTATATATAACAAGTTTTGTTCTATCAGGAATAGTTGCTTACATTTGTAAGTTATGAATTGTATATCATGTTTTTTTTTTGTTGTTAAAATTCTCATCTTTGAAATATGCTGTATATAGATTGTGACATGCAATAGTTTGCATTGGATTGAAGGCTTTTAACGTTGGTCCCTTGTCAAATATTGATCAGCGTCTTGTGAATAACCTCCGCACTTAATGCTGATAAATGTAAAATCAATCTGCTTCCAAGAAAACCTCTACCTAAAACGGAACTCTTATTTCCTCCTATTTTATTAGTGTTTTTCTTCTTAATTTGCCCTCATGTCCTGTTCATTTTCATTTCCTGTTGTTTTGCGTTCTACCATGATTTGTGTGTTTGACCATCTGCTAATATTACATGTGGTGTCTGTTTTCCAGTAGGGCACTAAACTTTGGCACAAACAGTTAGAAATAATTTTAGAAATGCAAGTTTTTTAAATATCAACACGATACTGTAGCGCTTTGGTGAAATATTATAAGAAGTGAGTCAGTTGTCACTTTTAAAAATGTACTTTCAGGGGAAGCCGCAGCAGTCGCAGAGGATCAAAACCAGATCAGAAGCAGAGAGCAAAGACCCTCGGCACAAAATGTAAGTTCGTTCTGCTCCGCAATGAATGTAAACGATATTTACTGACCCCCAAACACCTAAGTCACACTTGCAATAGATGTAAAATATTAAGTCAGGTGTCATGAAAACAAATGAATTTTGACTTTTCTTCATTTAATTTTGTGGTTATATATCAATACTGCAATGGAATGATAGTAATAAAAATAGTAATCAGGGGTTCAAGTGCATAGCACTGAAACCATATTGGAATTTGTTAGAAATGGATCAGCAATTTTCACGTAAAGCTGATTATTCAGAGCAAATTGTAAGTCGTAGAGACTTGAAACTCTGAGGGATGGTAGTACTCACACTGCCTGCCCCAATCTGCCTGACAGGGCGCTACAGCGAACAAAAGTAGAAAATCGTAATCATAATTATAACTGATTCGATTGTGTTTGTTTTTGGGTATTTCACTTTTTTTTTTTTAAAAACCTACTTTTGTGAACTAGTACTAGGTTTTTCACTCTGAAGAGTGAATATCAATAATTATCAAAAAATAGCTGATCTTTCGACTCGCCGTCGCAAAGGGCGACAAAACGTTCGAAAGGGGCATGGCCACTTTTAGTAAAATGCCTATAACTGCTGAACGGAATGAGATATCTCCGCCAAACTTAAAACACTTATGTAAGAGCTCAATCTGAGGTCACAGGAAAAAAATCAGCATGAAAATTGGGGGTGCACGGTCTTGATCCAAAGTGTCACAATTGGATAAGGACATTTGCTTATCTCAAAAAACATGGCTGCCTCTGGCTGATGAATTATGAGCACCTGTTAGACAAGGTTAATGGAGGATGAATGGAACAAAACTTGGTGGCCCTGTTTGACTCGCAGGACCCAAAGGTCTGAGAGACATTTGAAAATAAAAATCGGCCACTGGAGGGCGATATCTCATTTTTCAAGGGTGTAAATGATTGTGTGCCATGTGGTTTTCACACATATGCACAATATTCTAATCATACGATAGAACTCCTCATTCCGGACAACTTTGTCTCTAGAACTTTTTTTAAAAGAGTGAGAAAATGTGAGAGAACTACTTGTTTCGAACTTGTCCTAGGTTTCTTCGCTCTGGGAAAAAAAACACTGCAGTGCAATTCTCTGGACTCTCTAGGTCAATAATTATAAAAAAAACATGTTGAAATGTATCCTTTGGAAAGCTATAACAGGGTCCTTTAGAAAAAGGAGCCTGTCCAAATATACCCTAAAGCCTATAAAGCCTAAATGAAAACTCAAAACTTCTCGAAACCCGCTGAGTACATGCGACAGGTGATTCTAGACAAGCGTGCAATGTTTCACGGACCACAGCTGGTGCTATAACAGTCATAAATGTTTAAAAACATCATATTTTTATGGCAGATTACCTGTATTTGCCCCCAATTATTTTTATTTATTTATTTATTTTTTCAATAATTGATTTAGGTGGTTACAGACTTGCTAAACAATGTATTTTTCCATATTTGCTTAAACGCCTTAAAGCACTTGAACCCTGTTAAAAATCATGTTACAAATTTTTGTGTCAGGGTTCCACTGGTAAATTTGCATTTCAGCGACTAAATATGATGTTACTGGGCCACTTCAACCCACGGACATCAAAAACTACCTGTGGCAACAGTGTAAAAGTAGCCCAATTCTTGGGGAAAACCGCAGACTTGGCAACACTGACTGTAATCACTGCTTGCAGCTATATATATATATATATATATATATATATATATATATATAATTATTCATAATATTACTACTACAACAACAATTAATATACAAATTACTAAAAAAAAAACTAAATAAGAAATATTACTTTTGTAATTTTTCACTGTAAAATAAAAAATGAGTATTTAAGACAAATAATAAAATAATACGAATTTAGCTTTACATTACAAATATGTACTGCATATTTTTGTAAAAAAGCTTCTGTAAAAAAAAGAATGTGGGTACAACTTCCGGTGAGGCAGTCGACGTAGTATACCAATGGTATTTAGTGTGCTAATTAGCGAAGAGGCTAAATGTTTTTTTAGACCATTGTTTAATTTGTAAAGATGCACACCTTTATGAGAGATGTCATTACGTTCTTATGGACAACATATGCTTTTCGAATTTGTGTTCCCACATCATTAGCAAGTTTAGATCGCTAAATCTTGAATGACTGCCAACTAGTGAAATGACATTTGAACCGAGACATCAGAGCTTGTGATAAAGGGCATGCCAGATGAAGCCTCAATTCAAGGCTTGTTAACGTAGAAATCACTTTCGTAGAAGCCTCACTTTCTGTCCAGTCATGTGCGTGATTCACTTTGTGTGTCCTAATGTTTGACCCCCAGATCTTACTTTGCGAGTACATTTTCATCGGGACCTATTTAATAATTACATTTTTAAATACCCAGTCATACAAGTAATATGAAGAATACAAATTATTTCAGGAAAATTAAATATATCCCATATGCAATTAATATATGTGTACATTATTCTTCTATTACATCATATTGATATTCGTCCTGGCATTTAACGGCACTGTTCAATGGGTAAATTAATTTATCAGAGTCAGAAATTCAACAAACACACACACATGGTTAGGCTTTTATTTGTGCATATAACATGGACCGATCTATGGACATTGTGGTGAATGCTTCTTCCGATGGAGCTTTAGTCTTTTGGCTGCTTTGTTTTTACTAACCACCAGATTGCGCTGTTTTCGACACTCTCAAAGCTTTGAATCTTTTTCTGAAACAGTCAGAGGAAAGTTTCAGTGCTTCACGAGGCTTCATTTGCCCGTCATTCCCGTCAACTGTTGAATGAATGAGTGTCACGTCCCGCTTGTTTACTTTGAACTGGAAGACGCTCCCACTTTTCGCGCAAGTCTTCATGGGGTGTAGGAGACTTGTGGATACTGTACATATTTTTATTTATATATTATTTAGTATAGCATAATTAGTTTTAAATAATAAAACTTATTCTTACTAGTTCCATTAAAGCAGTGTTTTGAAAAACTAGGGTTCATGAGGGATCTGTAGAGAGAATAGCTAATAAATGTAGATATTAAATAAAAAATTAAATTAACAATCAAAACACTTACTGGAAAAAAAGATGAAATATTTAGTTGTTTACCTTCATGTCATGTTACCAACACCAGAGAACTGTCAACATGTGAGTATGTTGTTAAATTATTGAAATATTGACTTATAACTCAGTGGGTGCTAAAAGAAAACATTGTTGAAGGGGTTCGGCTCACCAAAAAAAACAAAACAACGTGTTAAAGTGTGCTAGTGGTTCATGGTGTGTTTTTTGTTTTTTTTTAATTGTCAGAAACTGATAAAAAAATCACAGTGATGTTGCATCAGATGGAACCGCCGCTTCTACAGTTTTACTGTAACGAGGTTCATAAGACTGTCATGCTGTCCACAGTCTCTCTACACGCGTTTATGGTGATAACAGCAGTGTTTTGCAGATGGCTGATGTAACTGTGTGTGTGTGTGTGTGTGTGTGTGTGTGTGTGTTTCTGCAGCAAAGCTTCTGATGCAGAGTTCGAGGTGTACCTGCAGAGTGTGAAGGCTCAATCTGAAGCGTTTCGCAGTAACAGTGAGTTCCCATTAACACATTTCAATTACGATATTACAGAATATTTTTAGAATACATTAATATAAGTGAAACTGTATTCATCTCTAAATGCAAAAATCTCTGTTTTTTCTGTTTGTGTGTTAAGGGCTCAGCTCTGAGACAAATGTGGTGACCCCGAACACAGAGAGCAGCTGGGACTTCACCAGTAAGACTGACGCCACCTCACTGGACTTGGAGTGGGAGGATGAGGAGGGTGAGTCACTACACTGGACCTCCAGAACGCTTGCTTCCTGTCATGATTTAGTAATTATTTATTATACAAACTGTGCAAGTCACAACATGCCAGTTAGGCCAGTTAGGCAAGTTACAACAAGGTCAGTTAGGCCTTTAAATGCCACATCCAAGTCAGGTCTGTCTAGGCATTTTTCAACATTTCCATAACACTTTGTATTATGGTAATGCAATGTAAAGAAACAAGGAAAATTTGTATACTTGGTTAACTAAAACCAAAATTAAAACCATAGGGGAAAAAAAAAAATGTTACTTGGAATAAAATAAACATGAATAAAATAAACATTAATTTCTCATTTTTGTTTATTTTAATGTGAAACACTAAAATGACTAAAATTACAAAAAACACAACAAAATTAATGCAACTTAACTAAAATTAAAGCAAAAACAATCAAAAATAATATCCAATTTAAAATATAAACAAAAACTATAACAGTATATCAGTTTATTAATAAACTTCTAAAATCAATATTTTTGTCTTTTAACATCAATGCAATGTAAACTAAATATATGTTTTCCTTGTTTGTTAACTAAAACAAAGTAAAACCATAGAAAAAAAACATTTTTGTTACTTGGAATAAAATAAACAATTTCTCATTTTTGTTTATTTTAATAAAGTACTAAAACTAATAAATAACAATTACTACAAACTGCATACATGTTTTAAGACAAATAATAAATATGACAAACACAACAGAATTAATGACTTAATATTAACTTAACTAAAATTAAAGTGAAAACAATCAAAAATAATATCTAATTTAAAATATGAACAAACACTATGAGTATATCAGTTATACTAAAATACACAGGTTCATGTAAATTTTAACATTTATTAATAAAGTTCTGAAATCAGTATTTGTATATTTTAACATCAGTACAATGTAAACAAACAAGGAAAATTTGTATTTTTCCTCAAATTAGCAAACATCAATGAATTTTGTAAAAATATATTGCTCCTTGTTAGTTCATGTTATCTACTTTATTAAATATTACAAATGAGACCTTATTGTGAATATTTCAGATTTTTGTAAAGAAAAACATAATTCATAATTTACTTAATATGTGGCGTTTTACAGGAATGAACAGGATGGGTCCTGCATGGGAGCGTTCCAAAACAGAGGAGGACATTTTACGAGCTGCGCTTCGTCCCGGTGGGAAACAGCTGGACAGTGGCCCCACCTCCACCTCTGAAGACTCCAACGCTCTGGAGTGGGAGAATGACTTTGTCAGCGCACATCCCGAGGACAGCGGCGATCATGGCGACGAGGACTTTGAGGGATTTGTTAATCCAGTACTGGACACGCCCACTGAGGAGGCGGGGCAAAAGGCCAGCTCTGACCAACAGGAGAGATAGTCTACAGCAAGAGACAGTGAGACTACATTAACTTCAAATGTCTCATTCAAATTCAGTGTGAAATGACTGCAGATGGTCCATTTAACTCTAATGTGTAAAACTAAATTCAGAATTCTCAGTGCAAGTGAAAATACAAGGAACAGAAATGCTTCATATGATTTCTACTTTGTGGGTGAATATCATGAAAATCCGGTCATGATCTGTCCCAAAAAAATTATATATTTAAATTAAATTAATTTTTTATTATTATTATTATTATTATTATTATTATTATAGAGAAGTCTCTTCTGTTCACCAAGCATGCATTTATGTGATCCAAAGTACGGCAAAAATATTAAAATTTAGAAATATTTTTACTATTTAAAATAACTTTAATAATTTAAAATGTAATTTATTCCTGTGATTTCAAAGCAGAATTTTACAGCATCATTACTCCAGTCACATGATCCTTCAGAAATCATTCTAAAATTCTGATTTGCTGCTAAAAAACCTTTATTATTATTATGATCTGAAATTAGAAATCTTCTGTTACGTTATAAATGTCATCTATAAATATATAAAATATCATCACTTTTGATCAATTTAATGCATCCATGCTAAAAATCCAAATATTCAGCATTTATCTGAAATAAGTAACATTATGTATGTTTTATGTAACTTTTTGATAATAGTAATAAAAAATGTTTTTTGAACAACAAATCAGCATGTTAGAATGATTTTTGTAACTGGAGTAATGATGCTAAAAATACATTTTAAATATTTTAAAATAGAAAACAGTTATTTTAAATAGTCAAAATATTTTATTTTATTTTTTTTAATATTCAAATAAATGCAGGCTTGGTGAGCAGAACAGACTTTAAAAATCTTATTATTCAAAAACTTTTGACTGGTAGATATATATGGAATGTTTTAATTTGAGATTTTTTTGTCATGCTGTAATTTCTACTGTATTGCAATAAAAAAAACAATGTTATACAAGAATTTCTTACTTAAATTGGCAAATCAATCAATCAATACAGTAAATGAAAGCATGTTTCTCATTTAAAGGGGTAGTTGACCCCAGAATTTTGTCATTTACTCACACTCAAGTTGTAGCAAATCTGTATCGGTTTCTTCTGTTCAATAGAGAAAAAAAAATAGACTGAAGACTGTTGGTAACCAGCAAGTGTTTGGCTACCATTATTCTTTAAAATATCATATTTTGTGTTCAGTTCTTACAGGTTTGGAACAACATGAGGGTGAGTTCATTTTTGAGTGAACTTTTCCTTTAAATATATATTATTTTTGCATTACATTACATTGGGAAAAGAGCTGAGTGGTCACAAAAAAAAAACACTTAAATGTTAATGGACCTAACAAAAGGCTTAATTTTCCTTACGCAAAATCTAATTTCATTCTAAATAAAATATGACCTGGTCATGTTCTTAAAGAGATTTCATGAGATTCACTCCATTAGGTCACAGATTCATTAAGATTTGCTTTCCACAGATTAATTTGCTCCTGTTTTGACTTCATAGATGCATCTGTAATTGATTTATATTCATTTCCTTTTGGTAACTGGGTTAAGTTTTTAAATGAACTCTGAAAGTGTCTTGCGTTAGTACTTTATCTGATTAAAATGTGTTCAGCCTTATTTCAGAAGTTTTCAATGGAGAACTGAATAAAGTGCAATTTTAGGAGATGAGGGAAATTTCTTAAAAGCAACTGATGTTTTCCACAACCATTGTAAGATTTTCTTTTATTATTATTATTTATGGTTATTGTGATAAGTCACATCAGACAGGGACCATCTTTCATGTAATGTGTGACTGTCTGGGAATGAGACACTTGACAGTTTTAAGAGAAAGACTTCTCTCTAAAAATGTATTGCCTCAAGGAAAAAATGCATTGGAACACATTTAAGTGCTTTTAAATTGGTCACTGTTTATTTGTCTGTATGAATCTGTGGGTCTAAGGGTTTGTGGTGAACACTTCTTGGAAATGGCTAGTAAAACAGCCTGTAATTCACACATTTTTGGACAAAATGGATCTTGAAGAGGGAACATACTTTGTGGTGAAACATAAGTCTTCATATGCTACCTCTGGTTTTGATAATCCGGATGTTAATGAAAGAACTCATGTCTTAGTATGTCTAGAAAATATCAGTGATTTGATTTGCATATCCTCCTAATTTTTCAGAAACATGTCCAGTTTGTATTTCAAAAAGAAATATTTAGCATAAAGAAAATGAAGCTTTTCATTTTCATTTTATTTCATTATTTTTATTTTATTTGACACATTTCGACCACAAATGATTATTACTGTATTATTAAATCAAACATCTCATTCTCTTTCCTGTAATTTGGAAAAATATTGTCACGTGCCTTTTTTTCTTTCTTTCTTTTTTTTTTTTTTTTTTTTTGCATTGCATTGCATGGTGACATTATTTTTATAAAAACTAAGCACATTTTGATCACTAGTTCTTTATATTTTATTACCAAAACGTCTTATTTTCTTTCCTATAATGTGATAAAAAATAATAAAAATTGTAATGTCACTTATACTAATGGCACACAAATAATCACAATGGTCTTAAAATATGTGTATATTTTCTTTATTATTATATTTTTATTTATTTATTTTTTTTTCCATTTGGTTTTGGGGATGTTAGGGGGGTATTAGCTGATTTGTTCTGTTAGAATGAAACAGTGATCAGTCGATCAGGAATTTGTGTCAGTCTCTGGATGCTCATAAAATTGACTGTTTCTTCTGTTTGCCATATTGAACACCCTCTTCCTCTGACCCCCATATTTCCCTCAGATTGGTGTCTGAATTCGACTTAATGTTTTTAAATGAATGCCTATCTGTATATAATGGATTGTAAAGACACTAAAGGCCTTTAAGAGTGGAGGCCCAGGTCTGTAATCTAGTAGTGTTGTCTCGAACATCAGTGCACAAGCGCTTCTGTACAGCACAATCATGTCACGTTATTTTCTTATTCTACCAGCACACCTCAAAAAAGACGTTTCATGTCATCTGAATGTAAAGTATGTGTGATCAATGCAGTGTTTGTTTTTGCTTTTTTGTCCTTTGAGGTTGTTGACCACACAGCTTGTCCTGTTTGAAGAGTTTGGGTTATGCAAAGATACATGAATGTTTGTCCACTGGTTGAAGTTAAACGCCTATGTGATTGTAAACATCGTGTGCAATGAAGACGTGTGCTTTTGGTAACGTATCTAAATTACTGCAGGGTTAGCAGCTTTAACAGACTCCCAAATGGAAATTTGAGACTATTTGCCATTATTACCTGGCCTTTTTGTATTATAGCAAGCGTGTATGTTGTGTGAATGAAATACTAAAGGATGTTCTTGATTTGAGGAAAATAAAAATCATTAAACCAATGTTGAACATTCCAAAAAAGAGCCAGGAGTTTTTCCCAAAGCGATTCCCAACTCTTCAACAGAACAATTTTATTTTCTGAGTGTTTGTAAAGCCTGTCATAGTTCAGAAAAAACTGAATGTAACTACAGTTTTCATAATTTCAAACTACATTACATGAGACCTTGGGTTAGATCTGACTGCTAATAAACAAATAACGTCATTACGTCCCGTCTGTCTGCGTTTTTATGAGGGAAAGTGAATTTGACGTAATATGGTCTGTTTAGTTTGGGTTCAGACTGTGTATATTCTTCTGCGGTTAAAAATGGTCATTTAATTTCCTTTTAATCTCCTGCCTTCTTTGTTTCTATCTTCACTGTGGTTATATTTGGCTTGCTTTATTAGTTTAGATTTCATAGGCTCTCTAGTGGGTGTGTTGACATAACACTTTTGACAAACTAGTTTCTTTCAGTTACTTTTTCTGCATATTTTATCCATATTAGTCTCATTGCTTTGCCCTGTTAACAAAACTTCACATGCCAGGTATTGTTGTTTTCTTCTTCCCATGTTGCATTAGCTGGTTATCCACATTCTTCTTCTTGTAAGAGCGGGCATGGCCATTTGTAAATTTTATGCGTCTGGCTTCCGGTTTCATCCGCATCCAGCTAGTACAAAACAGCTCGTTTTGCTGTTTGATATTGCAACTTTTTGTGCCTTAACATATTTTAATGCATCTTCTTAATTATGGGCACACTGGTTTGTAGTGCAAACAGTTTTACAGTTTACTGCACGATATAGCGTTTAACCAGAAGTCTCACCCATAGGCAGGGTTGCCAGGTTTTCAAAACAAAACTCGCTCAATTGCTACTCAAATGCAGCCAAAAATCGCGGTTCGAGGGGGGTGCCAAGTAAAAATCACGTTCGGGGGTGTAAACCAGGGTTGCCAACTCTGACACATTTGGGGTGAGACACACGCTTTCAGGCTCTGTCTCACGCTCTCTGCCCATGTAAATCTCACGTCAAACTGGCAACCCTGCTTGCGATTTTAAATGAAGTCAGCTTTCAAATGTTGTAAGTAAGTTTAATACTAAATTTAATACTAAATTCAAACGATACCGTTTTAGCGCACTTAATGTGGCGTAAATCGTAAAATGTAGCGCTTTTAACGCCAGAGCCATTGTAAAACAGAGCTGCGACAAGCTTTGATCTCGCCGGCGTCGCCGCCATGTGGTCACGTGATTCACGGAGCTCCGCAAACAAACCAGCGTTGACATTTGAATGTGTTTAAGTAGGACAGAGAAGACAGCTTCAATATACAGGTATTTGCAGCAATTTTTGGTAAGCATTACAGCATATGCATTGATTTTTATGTCGATGACATTTACAGCATAATTTTATTCTGGAGAGTGATGGAGAGGCAACCCTTACGAAATATTAATCCTCTACGGTACGCAATATGATATCAATGAGGAAAAAATTATTTGTGATGTTTTTCCAGCTTAAAGTTGGACACTATAACAATATCAATAAACATTTTTATATATTTTTTATTTATTTAATTTTTAAAAGTTTGTTGCCTCAAGGCAACATTGTACCACAATGGACAAAATTAAACATTTGATATTTTCATGCAGAAAAAAATTAATCAATTTATTTAAATCACCAGTTTCTTTAATCAAACATTTGAAGGAATAGATTTATCACACTTTTGATGTTTTGCACATCTCATATTTAACAAAAAGTAAGATTTCATACCTGCATGTTGCTTTCAGGCAACACTGTACCATCGTGGATCACAAGTATAACCAAACTATCATATCTGTTATCATACCAAAACATTATAATTAGTGTTGTTTCAAAGTAAAAAGAAATAAAATTATCATAACCTTATGCTAATATATAACTTTTCCTTACAAGCATGCACATACGCACACAAGCACATGCATGTAAAATCTCCTTCCTCACTAATGACTCCTCACTGCTTGTGAAAGCACTTCCTCTCAACAGAATATGTGCAGATACTGTATATGAATTACAATTTTTATAAATGCATTACAATATCATGCAAAAATTCAAATACATTTAGATAATTCTAACTTTTTTCTTACAAATATTATATACATGTATGCTATGCTATATGCCTGGTATGGCCATATGTGATTCCATTACGGTACAATGTTGCCTTGAGGCAACATGCAGTTTTTTGTAATTTCCTATGATATATTTGATGATATATTATGAAAAGTTTTTGAAAATACATCTTTACTAATCAGTGAAGGTGATTCAGATTTTTTGTTGGCAATTATATGAATGAAAATTGATGAAAACTGCACCTTTCTCTGGACAAAATATGGAGTCATGTGACATGTGCACATGTCCTGAAAGAGGGAGCAAAATAGACCCCTATGGGTCATGTGACCACTTTTTTGCAATTTCATTTGTTAGTATTTGACTTCTTCTTTACTAAGATAGCATTGATTCATTAAATGGGTGGCTCATTTTATTTAAAAAAACAAAAATAGGGTTAAACATGGTTTTATTACAAATAAAACCAAAAAAAACATAGTTACTATAGTTAAACCATGGTAACCACAAATTAACCATGGTATTTGTAGTAATACAATGGTTATACAAATGGTAATTAATGCACCAAAAAAAAAAAAACCCATGGTTTCTACACTTTTACTATAATAAAACCATGGTTAATAAAAAGGGTTACTCTCAGATATTGCTTACTTATAATGTGACCATGCATGTTCTATATTTTAGTTTAATAATATTTATTTAATATTTTAAGGAGATCATTTAGTACTAAATACTATTTGTCCAATAATTATGGTCCATTAATGACTTAAAAAAAAAAAAAAAATAATATAAAAATAAGGACCAAGGTTAAACAGAGAAAAAGGTTTTAAATTCCAATGCAAAGAAGCAAACTGGAGTAATTTTGTGGTCAGAAAAAAAAAATTGTAATGCCGTGGTTTACCCACATTATTTATATGTATGGCTCTTTACTAAATATACATGTATCTAGAATATTGCAGGTCATACCTGTTTGCTTTTAAGTTTTTCATTTGAATAAATATTTATAAATGATTAAACACTATATTTTTAAATTTAACTTGCATCCTTTTTTAACGATAACACAATGAATGCAAGCAAATACTGAATTTAAACCAAGTTTAAAATAGTGCTAAAAAGGCATTCAGCTGCATTTGTATCCCCTTATATGTAGAGTATATACACATATAAATAGATATGGAATCGAGATTGCCACCCCACCCCTCCCCTCCCCCAAACCCAACCCACCACTCCAAAACAAACAAAAATTTTCACTCCAAGCTAAACTTAAAAGTTGGCAACCCTGGTGTAAACAGTGGATATATGAGATCTCAACATTCTCAACAAAATCCAGAGAAATTCTTATTTTCTTTTATGCTTGTTCATTTTACACCACAATTGTGTTTTGGTAGTAATATTTTTGATTGACCTCTGATTGATATCTATCATACTATGTTAGTAAATTTCATTGGTCAGGCGCTACACTTACTATAATGACACAAATTAACCTGCAGGTGGCGATGTAGTTTCACGAATTAAATCAATGAAACAAACACGCCTGCCGAACGGCAAGAGCTCTGGGCATCCCTGTGTGAAATACAACTAATGAAAATAATGATAATGAATAATCAAATGATTTATTATATCATATATAGTTCAGTTAACCACAAAAGCAATAATTTGTTCTGCATTTGCTTCAATTAGTGCAAATGAATTATAGGCAGTTTTGCTGCAGGCGATTGAGGGTTCTCGGTTGGAGGTCACAGAGTTCTCTCTTTTCTTACAAGCGCAGTGATACAGGGATTTTTGTCTCTTTCACACGACGAAAGCATCGGCCCAGGGGAAAGAGCCTTGAGGTAAAAATAAATTGCTCTTTTTCTCTCCTGTCTGCAGCTCCAACAACACACGCTCAGAAGGGAAACCAAAATGAAGATATACGACACACACACACACACACACACACACACACAATCACACAGAGAGAGAGAGAGAGAGGCTGACATTAATGGTCTTATTTGATCAATAGCGTAATTGTGGTCTAATGAAATGAAACCAACGTCAGTTTCAGTAACAGATATTTTATGATGTGTTATTCATTTCTTCCATATGAAAGTGTACAGCCTCAGATCAGTGCTTGAGGAAGGGAAATGTACCGGTAGAGATAAAAATGTGTTACGCTTTTCTAATTTCCTGCTGTTGTATGACTAATGATTTAATAGTGATATGAAGAAACTAAGGAACTTGAATGAAAGCATTCAGTTGCCTTGGTTGGTGACTTTTTGACATCTATTGTTTAAGACTGTTAATGGTATAGTTTACACAAAAATGAAAATCCTGCCATTCAGAGAATATTTTCTCACCGTTTTGTCATTCCAAACAAATGACCTCTTCACCGGTCATCACGTGAATAATATGAGGCGGAAGATATCTGGAAAGAATTTCAGCAAACAACAACCTCCCGTTAAGATTCCTGCTATTGTTTATTGTTGTAAGTTTTTGTTTTTAATCATTACAGGACCCTTTTCACGGACTGTGATCACGCGTTTCAATGGTCATCATCATCATAAGTCCTTGAAAGTTTTTTAATATTTTGATAAAAAAAAAAAAGTACTTTTATAACACTACACTTTGCATTATATCAACTTTTCAAGTTACAAAAAAACTATTTTTTTCTAATTACGCATCTATGGGAGGTATGCTAAATTTGACATTGTTCTCTCCTTTGACTGCTGATATCAGTCCCTCATTTTTTCCCTTTGATTAAAGGTTTTGAAAACACTATCATTGATTTTTCTTTTGCTATTTGAGCAAATGGGAATGCAAAAAAATATATTTGTGGTGCACTCCCATACTGCTCTCGGATGTTACCCAACTATGACGACTTACCCTATGAGAAACACGGAAATGTGAGAAAGGTCCATTACAGCTAAGTTCAGTGGCAAACTGAAAATAAACATTTCCTTTTCTTGATCCTCCTCTGAGATAGTTATATAGAGGGGAAAATAGCAAGCACTGACTGATTTCTTACTAAAAGAAACTGGCTGAAATACAAAAACACACTTTGGAGACAAAAAAAAATCAATAAAGATGTTTTGATGGGTTTATGTGAAGCTGATCTGCCTGGTGTGGCATAAAAGAAGGCCAGGTAAGATCTAAACAGACACAGGCTGTGTTCGAAATGGCATATACTTGCTTACTGTACACAGTGCATACTGCCTACTATTTTTTGAAGAATAGTGTGTGAAAGAGTATACAATAAGCAAAATATTTTTCAGAGTAGTATGCTTGTCATATGACAAATACTTTAATTCAGCACAGCTGTCAAGGTTGTTACATTACAAAGAAATGTGCTGACAGCTCTTTTTACAAAGGCTTGTTAAGGCTTCATACTAGTAAGCAATGCTATATTGCCCAGTTTAACTCATTTCATAGTTTATGAACTTTACATATTGGACAGAACTGCAAATAATGATAAATTATGTTTACACTAAAATAGCGGCATTTCTTTAGCATGTAAATAGTAGTTAGGTGGAAGATATGTATTCTTCAGTACTGTAGTACATTATAAAACAGCATGCAATAACATATTGAGTGTAAATTATCATATACAGGGTGCATCTCAATAAATTAGTATGTCATGGAAAAGTTCATTTCAGTAATTCAACTCAAATTGTGAAACTCATGTATTAAATAAATTCAATACACACAGACTGAAGTAGTTTAAATGTTTGGTTCTTTTAATTGTCATGATTTTGGCTCACATTTAACAAAAAACCACCAATTCACTATCTCAACAAATTAGAATATGGTGACATGCCAATCAGCTAATCAACTCAAAACACCTGCAAAAGTTTCCTGAGCCTTCAAAATGGTCTCTCAGTTTGGTTCACTAGGCTACACAATCATGGGGAAGACTGCTGATCTGACAGTTGTCCAGAAGACAATCATTAACACCCTTCACAAGGAGGGTAAGCCACAAACATTCATTATCCAAGCATGTTAACAGAAAGTTGAGTGGAAGAAAAAGATGCACAACCAACAGAGAAAACTGCAACCTTGAGAGGCTTGTCAAGCAAAATCGATCAAGAATTTGGTGAACTTCACAAGGAATGGACTGTTTCCACAGTCTGTCATGATTTGGGGTGCAATGTCATCTGCTGGTGTTGGTCCACTGTGTTTTTTTTTAAAACCGGAGTCACTGCACCCGTTTACCAAAAATTTTTGGGCACTTCATGCTTCCTTTTGCTTATCAGCTTTTTAAAGATGCTGATTTCCTTTTCCAGCAGGATTTGGCACCTGCCCACACTGCCAAAAGCACCAAAAGTTGGTTAAATGACCATGGTGCTGGTGTGCTTGCTAGGCAAGCAAACTCACCAGAATCTATGGGGTATTGTCAAGAGGAAAATGAGAAACAAGAGACCAAAAAAATGCAGATGAGCTGAAGGCCACTGTCAAAGAAACCTGGGCTTCCATACCACCTCAGCAGTGCCACAGACTGATCACCTCCATGCCACGCTTAATTGAGGCAGTAATTAAAGCAAAAGGAGCCCCTACCAAGTATTGAGTACATATACAGTAAATGAACATTACGAAGTCTTACGAAGTATTCTAATTTGTTGAGATTGATGAATTGGTGGGTTTTTGTTAAATGTGACCCAAAGTCATCACAATTAAAAGAACCAAAGACTTAAACTACTTAAGTCTGTGTGCACTGAATTTATTTGAACTTTTCCATGACATTTTAATTTGAGATGCATCTGTATATGCATATATGTACAAATACATGATACATTTATAATTGCTATTCCTCACCTCCAGTTCACTCACACATTTGAAGATGAAACATCACATGGAGTGTATTGCATTCTGGGCAACCGCAACAGTATCCCATGCAGTGTCTTCAGATGCATACATCAAATTTCAGCAAATGTAGCAGGTAATCCAAGTGTTCCATGCATACAGAAGAGAGTTGGATGGTAGTATGTCATTCAGAACACAGCTTCTATACTGATTTCAGTGTATTTGAGTTATTTTTTAGCAGATTCTGACAAATATAGTAGGTCATCCGGGTATTCCATGCATAGAGAAAATTTGCATACTATGCACAGTATACATACTGAATACTGTAGAAATAGTAAGAGTAGTATGATAGTATGGCATTTCGAACACAGCCACAGAGTAACAAAAAAAGCATGCTGAAATTAATTCTACAGGGATCTAGGTAGGGTTGGGTATCGTTAGAATATTATCAATTCCGATTGCAACTCATTGTGGCCAATTCATTGTGGTGGTAAAAAGGGGTTAAGAGTCAAATTCTGACAAAAGAATGAAACCAGAGATTGTCTTACTACTGGAAGATGCAAGGGTCTGTAGTAAGTACCATTGTTGGATCACATGAGGCACCACAGCCAATCATACAGTGAGTTCTGGTCTCCTTCCCTGCATACCCACATTAGCCATTACACATTTTTGGCTAAAAGTTGCAGGCTTGCCTTCCGGTGGCTTTGACTGAACTTTTAGAGTTCTCTCAACCAATCTTCATCTCAAGTGTGACACATCTTAGTCTACTAAAGAACAACCTGAGAACTTAAATTTTCACCTTATAATAACCACCAGCACATTTCTTTTTAACTGTGAGCAGGATTCAATTTAACTCTTAACTACTAAAGAAAGTTTCGGTGTTTGGTATACGAAAGCCCTTCCTTACTGTCTAGTTTGATTTACTATGCAATATATAAGCCACATAATGCTAGCAAAACAGTGTGCTGACCTATAGTATTATCAGCCAGCTAACAACAGCAGTTATGGATTTTAAGATTACAATCATATCTGTTTAATAGATAGCTTGGGGACACACAAGATTTAGTCCAGTGATAATAAATGTTATATTTATTTTGGACTCTGTTTTTTCTCTTTGTGTGCACAATAACTAGGAGTGAAACACTATAGAGACAATCTAGCCAACCCTCTCCATTGATTTTGTATTGTGGAAAGCTGCCTCCTTGGCATTTCTGACTTATAACAAAAAACATTGTCTAAAAGCTGCTATGTGACCAGGTGTACAGTTGAAAAACCCAGTACTATGTTTCTTTAATAAGCTGTCGACGAGGGTCGAAAAAGTGAGGGTTTGAGGACACAAGAGTAGAGCACAATCTGTTAATTACTCTGAGAACTACGCCCACTGGAGGGAAATGTAATCGGCGACAGGAAAAATTCATTATTTTTAACCATGTCAAAGGATTATTTCACCACCCTGTGCGAACCTGATGAGAAGATATATTGAGAAACTACATTTTATTGGTCTGTGTCAGTGCCCCTATTTCTTACCTTCTTTCTGTTGGAGAAATGATCCAACTGAATGGCCCAATGTAAAATACTCTGACAACTATTTGATCGAATTACCAGGTAACATCATTCAATCCACCTAACAAAGATCAAAACACATAGCTTAGATATATACAGTGGGTACGGAAAGTATTCAGACCCCCTTAAATTTTTCGCTCTTTGTTATATTACAGCCATTTGCTAAAATCATTTAAGTTCATTTTTTTTCCTCATTAATGTACACACAGCACCCCATATTGACAGAAAAACACAGAATTGTTGACATTTTTGCAGATTTATTAAAAAAGAAAAACTGGAATATCACATGGTCCTAAGTATTCAGACCCTTTGCTGTGACACTCATATACTGAACTCAGATGCTGTCCATTTCTTCTGATCATCCTTGAGATGGTTCTGCACCTTCATTTGAGTCCAGCTGTGTTTGATTATACTGACTGGACGTGATTAGGAAAGCCACACACCTGTCTATATAAGACTTTACAGCTCACAGTGCATGTCAGAGCAAATGAGAATCATGAGGTCAAAGGAACTGCCTGAAGAGCTCAGAGACAGAATTGTGGCAAGGCACAGATCTGGCCAAGGTTACAAAAAAAAATTCTGCTGTACTTAAGGTTCCTAAGAGCACAGTGGCCTCCATAATCCTTAAATGGAAGACGTTTGGGACGACCAGAACCCTTCCTAGAGCTGACCGTCCAGCCAAACTGAGCTATCGGGGGAGAAGAGCCTTGGTGAGAGAGGTAAAGAAGAACCCAAAGATCACTGTGGCTGAGTTCCAGAGATGCAGTTGGGGGATGGGAGAAAGTTGTAGAAAGTCAACCATCACTGCAGCACTCCACCAGTCGGGGCTTTATGGCAGAGTGGCCCGACGGAAGCCTCTCCTCAGTGCAAGACACACGAAAGCCCACCTGAAGGACTCCAAGATGGTGAGAAATAAGATTCTCTGGTCTGATGAGACCAAGATAGAACTTTTTGGCCTTAATTCTAAGCGATATGTGTGGAGAAAACCAGGCACTGCTCATCACCTGTCCAATACAGTCCCAACAGTGAAGCATGGTGGTGGCAGCATCATGCTGTGGGGGTGTTTTTCAGCTGCAGGGACAGGACGACTGGTTGCAATCGAGGGAAAGATGAACGCGGCCAAGTACAGGGATATCCTGGACGAAAACCTTCTCCAGAGTGCTCAGGACCTCAGACTGGGCCAAAGGTTTACCTTCCAACAAGACAATGACCCTAAGCACACAGCTAAAATAACGAAGGAGTGGCTTTACAACAACTCCGTGACTGTTCTTGAATGGCCCAGCCAGAGCCCTGACTTAAACCCAATTGAGCATCTCTGGAGAGACCTAAAAATGGCTGTCCACCAACGTTTACCATCCAACCTGACAGAACTGGAGAGGATCTGCAAGGAGGAATGGCAGAGGATCCCCAAATCCAGGTGTGAAAAACTTGTTGCATCTCTCCCAAAAAGACTCATGGCTGTATTAGATCAAAAGGGTGCTTCTACTAAATACTGAGCAAAGCGTCTGAATACTTAGGACCATGTGATATTTCAGTTTTTCTTTTTTAATAAATCTGCAAAAATGTCAAAAATTCTGTGTTTTTCTGTCAATATGGGGTGCTGTGTGTACATTAATGAGGGAAAAAAATGAACTTAATTGATTTTAGCAAATGGCTGCAATATAACAAAGAGTGAAAAATTTAAGGGGGTCTGAATACTTTCCGTACCCCCTGTATATATATGAAGGGTTCAGATGTTCAGAAGTTGGGCCTACACTCAACATGGAAGCCTAGAGCTACTGAGCATATGGTATGTTTAGAATTACATTTTCATAAACAAAACATAAGTTTTAGTTAAATTGTCTTATTAAAATTTGCAGCAATAATACTTGGGTAACACTGTTGACAGTCAATCCACTCTTGACTCAGGTTTGCTAGTTGAACCAATATTAGGGGAAAGAGAGAACATAACTTCTAGTGTTTCATCCATGTGCTACTAGAGGAAATTTCATCATACTGTGCAAATTATGTGAGAATGGGACAAACCATTCCTTTGTTGGAGGGGGGGGGGTGTTCTAGTGGGTAACTTAGTTGACAATGGTTTTTCGGACACAAATAAAACAAGTTTTAATCACAATAAACACTTATTATTTTTGAAGCAAACACCCAAATGTCTTGATAACCTAATCTAACTGAAGGCAAAACTATGAATTTTATTTATATTTGTGGTAATTTTCATGCTTAAATGCACAGTAGAATGAGCAACTTTACAAAATCGGACAGCTGAATACCAAGGTTGTATGTGATATGAGTATCATTTTTGAACAAAAAGATATGGCTTTTTCAACATATAGTAGTGTGATTGGGAAAAATATAATTGTGTACTAGAAAATAAAGTGTGGTGCTTTATACTAATGAAAATATATTTAAAATGTACTTCACAGACATGATATGTACCCACAATTATAGAATTACCCATAAATAGGTTATAGAAATGTAGTTTTTTTTTTTTTTGCTTTTTTGCTTGCTTTGTAGCTTGTTTACTGTACACCTTGTCACATAGCAGCTTTTAGACATTGTTCTGTTTTTGGTTATAAATCAGAAATGACAACGAGGCAGCTTCCCACAATACAAAGTAAATGGAGAGGCATCACTGTTAACTCTCAAGCGTTGCCGAGGTCCATTGCGTCATGCCATGCACTTATTATTTTAGACACTTCATATCTGTAAATATCGGTTGTATACCAAATGAAGAGGACAAAGGCCAAAATTAGTAGTAATAGGTTTTCATGGGTTTAGGGTTTTCATAGGCTGTGGCACAATAACCTTTCATGGAAATTTATCAGGGAGGGGGGGGGTGGGGTGGATGTGCTTGACAAGGAAGCAGGCTTATGTGTTACAACATTTTTCGTTTTTAGGCTATTCGAAAAATACCCAGTAATTAAGTAAATGTAGTAAATTAAACTTAAGTAGTGTTGTAAAGGTAAATGTTTCAACTTTATATCATGTTAGTTAATCTATAACGGGCAATGGGCAAATTAGCCTAATGTTCTATTAACTACACACAAAATCCGTCCATAAAATAAAATAGTTTTAATACGACTGACTTTGTATTTAACATGAATTTAATAAAAAACATTGTTAGTTACTAATTATAACACTTTCATTGTACAGAAACACAGAAAAAGACATTTACATTATCAAAGAACATTGTTATTTCAGTATCAAGACTTCGGTCTCATAAACTCCCATTATAATCACTGAAGCTGTCTGCACTGTGAAATGAATCTCTTACTTACATTTTACGCCATTTTGTGCGTAGTTGTTTCTGATGAGAAATCGCCTGAGAACAGAATTCAGTCAGCGAGCGCGCGCCCTGAACAAAACAAAGCATTTCAGTGATGACTCATCTGAACACCTCTGATTGGACACTGCATTCATAAGCTCAATGGAATCGTGAGTAATTGGTTATAATGCACGGCGCATACAAATATTAATCTGCTATTTTTTGTCTTTTGGAAGCTGCATTAAAAATCCACTTGGCTTAAAAATCTGAGGGGGGATGTGCACCACAGTGCCCTCCACAAATATTGGCACCCTTGGTAAATATGAGCAAAGGTAACTGTTTAAATAAATGTGCATTATTTATCCATTTGATCATTCATTAAAAAAAAATACAAAATTGAGGGGGGGAGGAGACGTTGAGGGGCCAAAGAATGGTCTCTGATCTCTTGTTAGGTGTTCAAAATTCAGAGCTGTTATCTTGGGAAAAGGATTTTGCCATAATTGAGTGCCAATGATTGTGGCCAACGTGAACTAGAGAAAAACATTTATTTCATAATGAGATTTCTCCCCCCACTTTTTATCTTTTTACTTCAATGAAAGATTAGAATTGTATGATTTTTTTAATGGAAGATCCAAAGGATAAACAGTGCAGCTTTATTTCCATAGCTGCCTTTGCTCATATTTACCAAGGGTGCCAATATTTGTGGAGGGCACTGTATTTGCACTGTGCAAATAGCAATTAAATGTTATTTACACTAAGGCAAAGTAGCCTATTTTCTTTGTGATAGATTCTATTTACACTAAGTGAAAATAGCAGTATATTTTAGCAATATGCTATTTACACTAAGTGCAAATAGCTAGATTCTATTTACACTATGTTAAAATAGCAGGATTTTCTGCTATTTATACTACTTATTCCAAATAGTGGCAATTATCTGCACCTCATTATTGTAGTACATTATAAAACAGTATGCAACAATAATGTATTGAGTGTAAATTATAACTTTAATTTAAATTATTAAATGGATGCCACCTTATTAGGACAATACAGCCCTTCCTACGCTCACCCTAACCCTACCTAATACTTTATTTGAATTTTTTGATTATTCATTTCATTTCAATTAAAAATAAATTCCTTTTTTGATGTGATGTGAGATTTGAAAAGGGAGGAGAAAAAGGTTTTGCAAAAAGCAGATTCTAACCTGGGTCGATCACTTCAAAAGTCCTGTGACATGAACTCATCTACGCCACTGAGACCGTTGTTTCATAATCGTCTTTAGTAGTGTTGACTAGCCCAATCACACGTTGGTGTAAATAGTAAATAGTTTCATATAGTTTCAAACAGTTTCTGTAATTAGCCTCTGCCGATATTTACAGATACAGAGTGTCTATTTACACTAAGTGCAAACAGACACTCTGCATCTGTAAATATTAGCTGTATATGAGATTAAGAGGACAAAGGCCAAAATTAGCAGTAGTAGGTTTTCATTGTGTGTTGTGACACAATAACCTTTTATAGTCACACACACAAAAGCGACTGACACAAGAACTTATCAAATTTGGCGATTATTCAAAATACTGTTCATGTCAACACCTAAAACAAAATATTCACTTTATGTCTCTGTGTGTCCAAACTACACAAACTGTACAAGGTGTGTAAGCACACTGGCAATGCAATAATAGCTGATTATGCGAACAGCTGATTATATTACAAAGACCACAAAAACAAATGGAGATAAACAGCAATAGTGAGTAGTGAAAAGAATCTGTTTTTCAGTTTATTCAAAAAAGTAACCTTTTTTTCCCTTATAGGTGTAGACCCTTCCAGCCTACCAAAACCTCTAAGGTAAGTTATTTATACGAAGGGCCAGAGTTTCAATGTAGTTTAGGAATCCTGTTCTGTCTTCTGAATAACCTGTACTGCTTAGACTTTCCCAAATAAGAAATAATCAAAGCAGACACAGAGCTGATAAGTGTATTAATAAATGTATTGATAAATGTATTGATGGACAAATTATTGTACAAACGGGCTGAGATGACCTGAAATCAAACTGTTGAATTGTCAAAGTTTTTTAGATGGGATATCCCCAGATGCTTGTCTGTCAAAATCTTAACTAATCACTTTAAAGCAACCTAACCTGCTTGCTAATTCCACATTTTGTCCTTTGTTTTTGTATGTTTTTGACTAACTCCTGTAGTCGAGAAGTTTCCTTAAAGCTACATTGTGACATTACAGACTCCCATTTGAGCAGTCTCAAGCATACATCCAGCTACTTTCTTTACCCAAAACTGACTTCTTGTGCTGAATATGCGTGTTCATCTGAATGATCAAACCACGATAAACTCCAATAATCTGATGGTCTCTTGATTTCCCAGGCTCATCATAGCTCAGTCTGAGGAATGGCTTTATCCTTTTCCTGAGCGGGGACTAACAGGCTTCTCCTCCCTTTTGGACTCATCAGTGGGATTTTCTCCTCCCTCTACTTTGGATTCCTCAACTACTGCTAAAATCCCCTCTTCCTCTCTTTCCTCCTCTACCGAATTTGAGTCCTCCTCAACTGATACATCAGCTACTTCTCTATTATTGTACTCCTCTTCAATCAGATCTAACAGATTTTTCTCACTACCTGTCTCATCCTTTTCAGCCTCAGGGCAACACAAATGCCCTTCTTCTTCTGAACTAGAGAATTCATCTTGGGTGGTAACAACAACAGTATCAGGTTGAACAGTCAAATACAGCCTCCAGCCTCCCAGCCTCCCCAGTCTTTCCTCCCACTGAACCCAGACCTTGTAACAGGCCTACAGGAAGGTTTCTGAGTGCCCCCTGGACTTGACAATCTGACAAACTCACCAATTCGGAGTAAATGATCCCTAAGCAAAGTTCGCTCCCTGCCTATCCCACTCTCCGGTTTCAACTGATGCACAGGCAAATTAGGAAAATTCTTAACCACCGCACATCCTGATTTTGCTGAGTTAGATGTGTTCCTGGGTCAACATATTTTGTTGACCCTGGAACAAAATTTTAATCTTGACCACATTCCTACACCTAAACTTACCCATGAGTAATCCCTAAAATCAGAGGAAATGATAGATGAATGACACCGATGTACAACCACCAAACACTGATTGTAAGCTTAAACTTCACAGAAACTATAAACTGTTTTTTCAAATCTGATTGGTTAATTACAGTGTTGTTCCAGGGTCAACAAAGATGTTGATCCAGGAACATGTCGTACTTGGTAAAATCAGGTTCTGCCTTAACCACCATGTAGGGAATCGGGTTATGAATCAACACTCTCCCTCTCCTAAAACTTGGTGCTTTATCCTCGCATCGTAGTGCTTCGTATTCTTCAAATGATTATTGAGAGCAGCCTTCGAGGCATGCTGATAAGACTCCTGTAACCCTGCTTTCATGCGCTTAACACACTAAGAATAGTCAGTCTTTTTTTACTTTGAGACGGAAAGCCAAAACAAATGTCCACTGGCAGGCAAGCTTCTCTACCAAAAACCAGCAAGTATGGTGAGCAGTGGGTGGCTTCATTTTGCGTACAACTGTATGCATGCACTAATGATCCATAATGTTGACTCCACAGACTCTTCTTTGCAGGATCCAGAGTTCCCAACATCGACAGGAGGGTACGGTTGAACCTCTCCGGTTGTGGGTCTCCCTGTGGGTGGTAGAGAGTTAATTGAACCCTCAAAGTGTGACTCATTTGTCCACCCTGGTCCCATTTACAGAGCTCAGCCAATCTTTGGAAGAAACTGGCATTAGTTCCCACAATAAGTAGCACTTGGTTAGGGTCATTTGGTTCAGGGCAAAACCAATGCCGGAACCAAAGGAGTTTCAGCAGCTCCAACAAAAGTAGCAGGAAATTCCTTTTCCACAACTACATAGTCTACCAACCCCTCAGTAGGGTGAATAGGCACCTTGGGTAAGTACTTATGGTACCACTTTTCGAAAACAATGGTCATTTGTGACCCACTGTCCAGTATAGTGGCACAGGGTTGACCATTCCCTTTGATGTCGATAGTGGCTGATGAACTCTCAAGACCCTTCTCTCTACCATCCATATCATTCCGGTTACTTACCACCCCACTTTTCTTGAATTTGGGCACAAGACCTATTAATTTCTGAATCACCAGTGCTTGGTTTTCAGGGGCATGACATCTTGGGGCTATGTGCCCCCCTTCCCCACACCTATAACAGAAAACCCTTCACTGTTCCTACCTGACACTCCCTGTCTGTACCTAGTGGCAGCATCGGACCATCGAGATTCAGGGCTATATCGAATTTCCCACCCTACACTCAACACAGATACCTGCTGCTGTAATTGATGAATTTGAGCTTTCAGAGTCTGCACTTCTGTATCTAGCTGATGGTCCATGTATTCCTCCTCTGGCTTTTTGGCAGCTTCTCCTACCTTCCGTGAGGAAGAGGGCACATTCTCATTACCAAGCATCAGATGCAACTCTCTTACTTCAGCTTTATTTCCAGTTATTTCCGACTGAGTCGTTTTCCCTTTCTCTTTGGCTAGTCAATCTGTCTAGGTACCTCAATGTTTTCGCCTAGCAGATTCATTCTCTTTCTCCTCATGTATTTCATTAAGAAGTTTAAGAAATGAGGGGGGATTACCCCTCCTCAGCCCTCCTTTCTAGTACTTCAATGCAATCCAGTGCAGAAGCATCGGGAGTAGAGAGTCTTGCGGCTTTAACAATCTCCAATGCTGGACCTTTGACACTATCTGTTAACCTTTTTCGCTTGTCCCTGTCAGAGCTTTTCACATTCAGACTCACCTGCATCAGGCCTGTCCTCTTTGTCAGTCACAATATAGGCACTTCCCTGTGCAGGAAGAACATTCTCTGGAACTCTTGTGGGAATTACTGTATCTTTTCACAACACTCACATTAAGGCATGTTGTGGGTCAATACACTCCTCAGAACACCAGTCACGTAATTCTTCCATAGCAACTCTGTCAAAAGAAAATAATCTACACAATAACGCTTATTAAAGAGAGAAAAATAACACAGAATAACACAAAAGATTTCATAGATTTCATTTTCATAGTGGCCTGGAACTCAAAAAACCCCCCAAACATTTATAATATAATTTAGGTACGCAACACTGCATGCCCAATATGATTCCCTAAATGTCAACACAACTGCAATGTGCCACTGATTTTATACAATAGTAGTTCAATAAACAAGAAATTTAAATTAAGCGACTTACATTTTAGACACAATATTGAATTTCATTGCAGAAAATAGTTCCAATCAAACCCACAGCAGAACTTATGCATGTCTCCCAGCAATACAGCGGTGTTTCATTAATGAATTCACGTGTTTAAATGATTCAAAAACATACTCACTCATTAAAACAGTCTTTTGCCGCCACCTACTGGTGGTATGGTTTCATATTTAAAAGTTTGAGTTTGCCTAATATATGTGTGTACTTTGTGTAATTATTATGTATATATAAATACACACAAATTGATGTATATATTTAAGAGAAATATGTTATTTATTAGGGGTGTAACGGTACACAGGTGTCACGGTTCGGTATGTATCTTGGTTCGGGGATCACGGTTCGATACGATTTCGGTACAACAGGAAAAAAAAACAAGCAAATCTACTATGCTTAACATTCTAAGTTTCTTTTCATTTTTTTTTTTTTTTTTTTTTCCACCTAGATGTGAAAATACTAAATATTATATCAAATTATAATGAATTTCCTGTATTCGTTGTAAGGCCTCATGCACCGAACCGTGATGCCCGTACTGTGACAGTTCGGTACGAATACATGTATCGTTACACCCCTATTATTTATGTACAATGTATATATATATATACAGTGGGTACGGAAAGTATTCAGACCCCCTTAAATTTTTCACTCTTTGTTATATTGCAGCCATTTGCTAAAATCATTTAAGTTCATTTTTTTCCTCATTAATGCACATACAGCACCACATATTGACAGAAAAACACAGAATTGTTGACATTTTTGCAGATTTATTAAAAAAGAAAAACTGAAATATCACATGGTCCTAAGTATTCAGACCCTTTGCTCAGTATTTAGTAGAAGCACCCTTTGATCTAATACAGCCATGAGTCTTTTTGGGAAAGATGCAACAAGTTTTTCATACCTGGATTTGGGGATCCTCTGCCATTCCTCCTTGCAGATCCTCTCCAGTTCTGTCAGGTTGGATAGTAAACGTTGGTGGACAGCCAGTTTTAAGTCTCTCCAGAGATGCTCAATTGGGTTTAAGTCAGGGCTCTGGCTGGGCCATTCAAGAACAGTCACAGAGTTGTTGTGAAGCCACTCCTTCGTTATTTTAGCTGTGTGCTTAGCATCATTGTCTTGTTGGAAGGTAAACCTTCGGCCCAGTCTGAGGTCCTGAGCACTCTGGAGAAGGTTTTCGTCCAGGATATCCCTGTACTTGGCCGCATTCATCTTTCCCTCGATTGCAACCAGTCGTCCTGTCCCTGCAGCTGAAAAACATCCCCACAGCATGATGCTGCCACCATCATGCTTCACTGTTGGGACTGTATTGGACAGGTGATGAGCAGTGCCTGGTTTTCTCCACACATACCGCTTAGAATTAAGGCCAAAAAGTTCTATCTTGGTCTCATCAGACCAGAGAATCTTATTTCTCACCATCTTGGAGTCCTTCAGGTGTTTTTTAGCAAACTCCATGCGGGCTTTCGTGTGTCTTGCACTGAGGAGAGGCTTCCGTCGGGCCACTCTGCCATAAAGCTCCAACTGGTGGAGGGCTGCAGTGATGGTTGACTTTCTACAACTTTCTCCCATCTCCGGACTGCATCTCTGGAGCTCAGCCACAGTGATCTTTGGGTTCTTCTTTATCTCTCTCACCAAGGCTCTTCTCCCCCGATAGCTCAGTTTGGCCGGACGGCCAGCTCTAGGAAGGGTTCTGGTCGTCCCAAACGTCTTCCATTTAAGGATTATGGAGGCCACTGTGCTCTTAGGAACCTTAAGTGCAGCAGAAATTTTTTTGTAACCTTGGCCAGATCTGTGCCTTGCCACAATTCTGTCTCTGAGCTCTTCAGGCAGTTCCTTTGACCTCAGGATTCTCGTTTGCTCTGACATGCACTGTGAGCTGTAAGGTCTTATATAGACAGGCGTGTGGCTTTCCTAATCAAGTCCAGTCAGTATAATCAAACACAGCTGGAAAATGAAGGTGAGAACCATCTCAAGGATGGTCAGAAGAAATGGACAGCACCTGAGTTAAATATATGAGTGTCACAGCAAAGGGTCTGAATACTTAGGACCATGTGATATTTCAGTTTTTCTTTTTTAATAAATCTGCAAAAATGTCAAAGTTCTGTGTTTTTCTGTCAATATGGGGTGCTGTGTGTACATTAATGAGGAAAAAAAATGAACTTAAATGATTTTAGCAAATGGCTGCAATATAACAAAGAGTGAAAAATTTAAGGGGGTCTGAATACTTTCCGTACCCACTGTATATATATATATATATATATATATATATATATATATATATATATATATAATAGAAATTCTATAAAAATTATAATAAATGCATATACTTCAATATTTCTTAAATATATACATGAATGTGCTTGGATTTATATACACATAATTACACACAGTAAACACACATATATTAGGCAAACTCAAACTTTTATTTTGTATGCTTGCCAGCCCTAATTTAAAAGTATCAGTCCATTTTTCACAATGTTTATTTGTATGTTTAAAAAATATTTTAAACATTCATTTTATAAAATTCTTTATACATTTGAAATTTTGCAGTGTAAATGCATTTATAGAGAATATCTGTAGTTTAGTCCAGATTGGGGAAATTGTAATGTTTAATAATTTTTTATTATGTAAATTTTTTGCCATTGGGGGAAAAAAAAAATGACTGCATGTGGAGGTTTCACATTTTAAGTGTCTTGATTTGTTACCTATAGAAAGCAGATCAGAAAACATTAAATTAAAAATAGTGCATACGATTATCAATAATAGAGCTCCTTCATATTTTAATGCACTTCTAGACCACAGTTACCATCCCCAGAAGTGGCTGCCCAACAAAGATCACTCCAAAGGAAGATGTTTAATAGTTTCAGAGGTTGCAAAGAACCCCAGGATAGCTTTTAAGCAAATAAAAACATCAGGAGAACAATGAACAACCATGGTGTGCATGGCAGGGTTGCAAGGAGAAAGCCACAACTCTCCAAAAAACACTGATGCCTGTCTGCAGTTTGATAAAGATCATGTGGACAAGTCAGAAGGCTATTGGAGATATGTTTTGTGGATGAATGAGACCAAAATTAGACCATAATTTTTGGTTTTAATAAAAAGTGTTATGTTTGGAGAAAGAAAAACATTGCATTCCAGCAGAAGAAGAGCTGTATCCCATCTGTGAAACATTGCGGTGGTAGTATCATAGTTTGGGCCTGTTTTGCTGCATTTGGGCCAGGATGACTTGCCATCATTGATGGAACAATAAATTCTGAATTATACCAGAAAATTCTAAAGGAAAATGTCAGGAAAGCTGTCCATGAACTAAAACGTAAAGAGAAAGTGGGTTGATTCAATCAACTTTAAGGACTTTAAGAAATATCTGAAGACGTTTTGCTTTATATTTATGCAGAAATACAAAAAAATTCTAAAGGGTTCACAAACTTTCAAGCTGCACTGTATGTATGGGGAAATGTTTTGCCATTTTACATATTGCATTGCCATTTTGCATTTTAAATTAAATATTGCTGGTCATATTCTTTCATACAGTCTCATATTTACTGTAGAAAATGTAAGTAGTGGTTGCCTGTACAAAACCTGAATAATGAATGCAGATAAAAAATTTGTTTAAATATTTTTGACTCACCCTCAGCCAGTGGACAAAGGTGACGCCAAAAAGAAATGCCCCCTTCCTGTGTGTACTGTTCTATAGCTTTTTCTAGCAGAAACAGGGGCACCCCACAGGTAATCACAAACACCAGGTAAGGTATCAGGAACACCCCTGAAAACACAACAGTGCAATAATATATTATTATAATGTCACAGAAACGTTAGGTATGGTATTTAATTGTTTATCTCAACAAATATTTGTGTATTTAGTCTGCTTCATACCTCCTCCATTCTTGTAGCACAGGTAGGGAAATCTCCACACATCACCCAGTCCAATTCTGTCACACCGTTTTGACCACTTCCCTCTAGCTGGAATGACAACCAAAACACAAAATAGGTAATGGGGCAGGACATTATATTATCAGAATGTTTATTTACACTAAGTGCAAATAGCTTACTTTGTTGGCAGAGGCTACACTAACTCCGCCTGCCAACGTGTGATTGAGCTAGACAACATTACAAAAGACCATTGTTAAACATCATCTCCAGTGGTGTAGATGGGAAAGCGTGTTGTGCGCTTTTCACCGCACTTGACCAGGGTTTGAATCCGCCATGTTGTACACATGGGTGTCGGAAGCAAAATAAATGTGGGTGGGTCCTTCCCCCAAAAAATTACTGGAGTATGTGCTATTTTCTGTAGTCTGGTCCCTTTTAATTAACGGAATAGGTCACCTTGCTGGCAGGGGTTATGTACGTTACCTCTGCCCACTAATGTCACATTACAAAAGACGGCTGTTAAAACACATCCCTGGTGAAAAAAACAGCATATGCTGGTAGGTATGTTTTGATGCTGGAATGCTGGTTAGGTAGGTTTTGATGCTGGTTTAAGCTGGTCCTTTGCTGGTTTAAGATGGTCCTTTGCTGTTTTTTGCTGGTCCTTAGCTGGTTTAAGCTGGTCCTTTGCTGGTTTATGCTGGTCCTTAGCTGGTTTAAGCTGGTCCTTTGCTGGTTTTTGCTGGTCATGTTGCTGGTCAAGGACCAGCATGAACCAGCTAAGGACCAGGATAAACCAGCTAAGGACCAGCATAAACCAGCAAAGGACCAGCTTAAACCAGCATCAAAACCTACCTAACCAGCATCCCAGCATCAAAACATACCTACCAGCATATGCTGGTTTTTTCACCAGGGATTTCCAGTGGCATAAGTAGTAAAGGGAGTAACTAGTGTTTTTTTTAATGCGAAGGACCCAAGTTCACGTCTGCGAACATTGGAAAGGCACATTCTGTATTCTGTAACATTGGAAAGGATATTTTCACTTAGTGTAAATAGCCGCTGCCTTAAATAAATATGTTTACGGCAGTGGCTATTTGTACTAAGTGTAAATAACGCTACTTAGGCTATTTACACAGGCACACATTTTACCTGAGGCACACCAAGCATCATATTAAACAACACATTTTGTCATTTTAGACCCCCCCCCACTGACTATTTGTTTCACAAATGATGCCTTTGATCCTCCTACACCGCAGAATTACAGCAGTCTAGAGAGCAGGATCTGGAAACAGAGTGAAGAAATGAACAGAACAGAAGGACAAATGCAGGAGCGAGGGTACTGGGGCAGTAAAGCTGAGTATCTTCTGGCTGTGGCCGGGAATGTGGTTGGTCTTGGTAACGTGTGGAGGTTTCCTTACCTCTGCTACAAGAATGGAGGAGGTATGATACAGCCTAATTATAGATTTCATTATAGCTGCACATTTATGGAGCTAGTATGACAAAAATATGTGCATTTGAATTGTGTAAATTTGATTTATTGATGTGTCATTTAACAAAACTAAATATTATGTGGCATTTAACAGTTCCAAATTAGATTTTTTTTTTTACTTAAATATTGAACATATTAAATTAAACACAATACAATTTTTTATGGCTGTTTTTTTAATAGACATCTATTTTTAAACAGCAGATTTTTTGTTCGGGAATTCTTAGACTGCAGATATCCAGATTATACAGCTTTAAGTTTTCAAGATGAAGAAGAAATTCAGATGTAGCACTGCATTACAGTGTGCTGCGCTATTATTAAACTATGCTATTCTATGACATTAACAATGTAATTTCCACTGTTTACAATCGATGTTTAATGTTCAGAAATGAATATTTTGAAAAATGTAAAGCATTTTGGCTCGTTTATGTGTCTCGTGTTCTATGAGAGCTGTGTTTGGAGAGAGGAGAGTGTTTCTCTGAATTTCTGAATGTGTTTCATCAATTTGCCCTCATTGTTTTAAACTATACCATATAGCTGTGTGTTGTGATCAGTGCCGTCCCAAACATGGTTGCGATGTTCATTGTCAAAATCCAAAATTAGATTATTTTTAATTTATAAAAATGGCCATTATTTTGTTTTAAAAAGTTAGGAATTTTATTGACAAATTTTTAGCTTATTTTGTATATTTTTTTCCAGGGCATTTTGTCACATTTTCTTTCTTTTGAGGTAAATAATGAAAAACGTATACACTTTAATTGTGAAACAAAGCAACATATTTGTACTAGACAAGTGTGAAATTAATGTGGATAAAAAATTATACTTTAAACCCCACGTGGATTTACACAAACTGAGAATTCAAAAAGTGTTAGGTTGTGCCCCACACTCCTATAATAAATTAAATTTTTATATTGTGTTTACAGTTTAGTTTCTGATGAGATTATTTCTAAAAACTGTGTTCTCATTTAACAAAACTATTGCATTCATGCATTCAAGGATGGCTACAATGCTCAGTGCTGCAAATACGCATTATTAAAAGGAACATTTGTTCACCATGTAAAAAGTGTACCAATATTTTAAAAGCGTTTAAAATTCAGTTCCCGGAGGGTCACAGCCATGCAGAGTTTATATTCAACCCTAATTAAACACACCTGATCCAGCTAATTATGTCTTTCCAGCTTATTTGATAACTACATAGTATGTGTGTTGGAGCAGGTTTGGAATTAAACTCTGCAGGGCTGCGGCCCTCCAGGAACTAAGTTTGACAACTGTGCTTTAGATAATGTATTATTTATCTTGCGTGTTCTCAGGGGCGTTCCTGATACCCTACATGGTATTTGTGATTACCTGTGGGATGCCTCTGTTCCTGCTAGAAACCGCTATGGGACAGTACACACAGGAAGGGGTTATTACATGTTGGCGTTCCCTTTGTCCACTAGCTGAAGGTGAGAGTCATAAAAAAATAATTAATAAGTAAATATTAATTTACTCCTGATTGATTATTTTTTTCTTTACAATTTTTTTTAAAAGATTAAAAACACTTTTAATGTTTTTGCTTAATGCAAATTTTACATTCAAAATTATATTTGCCTTAATGCCTTAAACTTAGACTAGTTATTTGGCCCACTCAAATTTGCATTTGTCCTGGGGCAAATTGATTCCGGTTTTGATTATTTTTTAGTCTGTGTATCTGTTTCCTTTTGTCAGGTATTGGCTATGCAGGACAGCTGACATTGCTGTACAACTGCACATATTACATCATCATTCTGGCCTGGGCGCTTTTCTACCTCTTCTTCTCTTTTAGTTCCCAACTTCCATGGGCCAGCTGTAACAACACCTGGAACACAGGTGATAATCTGCAAAATGAATAAACATTACATGAAAAAATATTATCTACTCATAATTATAGCTGAAATTGCTATTAAACAACATGAAATAAAAAAAACAAAAAAACTCTCTGTCTTAGATGACTGTCTAAATCATGCTGAAACAAATTTGACCCTCAACTGGACAACACTGATTCATTCTACACCTGCAGCTACTGAATTCTGGGAGTAAATAAACACAAATAGATTTTAACATTAGCAATAAGAAGTCTAAAACTTTTGATTTTTATTAAAATAAAAAAGAAATAAAAGGTTTTTATTGTTTCTGTCTTTCTGATCACATTGTACAGACGCAGAGTGCTGTCTCTCTCTGGAGGTATTGAGGAGGTCGGTAAGATCAACTGGGAAATTCTTCTGTGTCTCATTACAATGTGGATCATATGTTATTTCTCCATCTGGAAAGGAGTCAAATCTACAGGCAAGGTAAGCAAGAATATACGGTTGAGGTTGAAAGTTTGCAAAAGTTTCTTGAACAGTTAAACAGTTGAACTGTAAAGGAAAAATCATTCAGGTCCCAAACATTATTTAGTTTTCAGCATTTTTGTGTACTTGAACCCTTTCCAACAATGACTGTATGATTTTGAGATCCATCTTTTCACACTGAGGACAACTGAGGGACTCATATGCAACTATTACAGAAGGTTCAAATGCTCACTGATGCTTCAGAAGGAAAAACTATGCATTAAGAGCAGGGGTGGGGGTGGAAACTTTTGAACGAAATGGAAATGTGTAAATTTTTCTTATTTTGCCTAAATATTATATTTTTTCGTTTAGTACTGCCCTTTAGAGACTACAGAAGATAGTTAAATGTTTCCCAGAAGACAAAATAAGTTAAATTTAAAATTCAAATTCAAAAACCGGCTCTTAATGCATTGTGTTTTCTTCTGGCGCATCAGGGAGTGTTTGAACCTTTTGTAATAGTTGCATATGAGTCCCTCAGTTGTCCTCATGGATCTTAAAATCATAGTCATTGTTGGAAAGGGTTCAAATACACTAAAGTGCTAAAAAACCAAAGAATTTGTGGGACCTAAAGGATTTTTCAGCAGAACTGTTCAGGACAAGCAAGGGACTCATGAACAAAACAACTATCACTAAACAAAATCTAAAAAAAAAAAACAGCTGTGGATCACTCGCACAGTGCTACAGTACTAAACACAGTATTAAGAATCTAGGGGGGTGTAAACTTTTGAATTGGGTCATTTTTATAAATTCAACTCAATTATTTTCTCTTGTGGACTATATGTAAACATCCTTTATGTGAAATATCTTATTCAGGTCAGTACTAAATTAAAAATAACATGCATTTTTTATGATCCCTCTTATTTTGGTAAAATAATTAAAATTTGTAATGATTCTGAAAAGTGGATGCAAACTTTTGACCTCAACTGTATTTCAGATAATATTATAGTCTATATACCCTGTTTGTATGTATATACATTGGGCATAGACCATTTTTCATCATATTTTTCTGTCTCATAAACTATGGCCACTTATTTTTTGTTTATTTAGTTTATTTTTTAAGATGTTTGTTGTCATGGATTCATGTTTTATTCTGCTCCAAGTGTCAGTATTATTATATTATTGTATTGTGCTTGTAGGTGGTGTATTTCACAGCCACATTTCCTTACGTGATGCTGCTTGTGTTGCTGATTCGTGGGTTGACTCTCCCTGGAGCTCTGCAGGGGGTTGTGTTTTACCTGTACCCTGAACCGGCCCGTCTCTCTGATCCACAGGTAACCCCACCATATGTTTTTTTTTGAGTATGAGTATTCTATGAGTAACAACATATTAAAGTTTTAAAACATGATACTCTTAATATATACAAATTGGGTTTCTGTGTGTTCGCTTAGGTTTGGATGGAGGCAGGAACTCAGATCTTTTTCTCATACAGTGTGTGTTTTGGCACTCTTATTTCACTAGGCAGTTATAATCAATACAACAACAACTGCTACAGGTTAGTACTGGTACTAGAAAATTAATTTAAAAAATGAATGAGTGCACAAATGAATAGCTAAACCTGTTGTGTTTATGTGTTTTTATAATCTACGTCTACCAGGGACTCTTTGTGGCTCTGCCTTCTAAACAGTGCCACCAGTTTAGTGGCTGGTTTTGCTGTGTTCTCAGTCCTGGGGTTCATGGCTAATGCACAGGGCGTCCCCATTGAGGAGGTAGCAGAATCAGGTATTAAAACACTTCGTAAAACACAGGAGGTATTATAAGGCAAGTGTAGTTGAAATTAAAATAACGACTAAAAAGTTTCAGTATAAATAATTAGATTTTGGTCTTTCTCTGACAGGTCCAGGACTAGCGTTCATAGCTTATCCACAGGCAGTAGCTATGATGCCTCTTCCTCAGTTGTGGGCTGTTTGTTTCTTCATCATGATTATTTTGTTGGGCCTAGATACACAGGTGAACTAAAAGTACTAAAACTAAAATCTGTGAGGTACATGTTATATTTCTTGCAGCTTTTAACTACAGTGCCTTGCGAAAGTATTCATACCCCTTCATTTTTTCATGATTTGTTATGTTGCAGCCTTATGTTAAACTGCCTTAAGTTTTCTTTTTTCCACATCATTCTATACTCCATGGCATACACCATAATGACAAAGCAGAAAACAGGTTTGTAACAACTTTTGTAAAAAAATTTTTTGAAATGATTCAACAATTTATATTGTTGATAGTTATATTAGTTTAACTAGTAACCATGGTTTTTGGTTTTATTTGTAGTAAAACCATGGTTAATTTTCATAAGGGTATCACTTGTAGATGTTACTGCACTTCAAGTGCAGTTAAACTGTGGCAAATTTATTTGAATGAGTATGATTTGGAAAGGCACACATTTCTCAGAAAGGGCCTAACAGCTAAAAATGCATATCATAAAAACGAAGCCCTGAAGTCAAAATAACTGCCTGTAGAGCTCAGAAACAGGCTTGTGACAAGCTAAAGATCTGGGGAAAAGTTCAGAAAAAAATTCTGCTGCATTGAAGGTTACATCTCCATTATCCATAAAGGAAGATGCTTGAAACAACTAGGACTATTTCTAGAGCTGGCCCCCTGGCCAAACTGAGCAATTGATGGAGAGGGGGCTTGGTTATACTGGTGACCAAGAAGCTAATTGTCACTCTAGTTGAGCTCCATGATCATATATGCAGATGGAAGAAACTTACAGAAGGACAAACATCACTGCAACACTCCACTAATCTGGTCTTTATGGTGGTGTGGCCAAACTAAATCCTCTCCTCAGTGAAGGCACATGAAAACCCACTTGGAATTAGCAAAAATCACCTTAAGGAGCCTCAGACTGTGAGAAACAAAATTCTCTGGTCTGATGAACTTTGAATCCAAGCATCATGTTTGAAGAAAACCAGACACTGCTCATCAGCTGTAGAGTACCATCTCAGCAGTAAAGTGTGGTGGTAGGAGCCACATGCTGTGGGGCTGTTTTTCAGTGGCAGGTACTAAGGGACTCATCAGAGCAGAAGGAAAGCTCAGTGCTTCAAAATATTGAGATAGTCTTAATGAAAACGCAGTCCAGAGGATTCAGAACCTCAGACTGGACAGAAGGTTCACCTTCTGACAGGACAGTGACCCTAAGCACACAGCAAGAGTGGCTTATAGACAACTCTGTGAATGTCCTTGAGCGGCCCAGCCAGAGCCTTGGCTTGAACCCAATCAAATGTTTCTGGAGAAATCTAAAAATGTCTGCCAGCCCCCATCCAACCTGACAGAGCTTGAGAGGTAAAAAGGTGAGGCGAAGAATGGCAGATAAATGCCAAATGCAGATGTGCAGAGCTTGTAGCATCATTCCCAAAAAGTCTTGAGGCTGTAAAGGTACTTAAACTAAGTACAGAGTTAAGGGCATGAATACTTACGCAATGTACTTCTTTCAGTATTTTATTTTGCAAAGTTGTCACATATCTGTTTTTTTGCTGTCATTATGGTGTATGGAGTGTACACTGATGTGGGAAAAAAGTCATTTAAAGCAGTTTAACATAAGGCTGCAACATAAAATGTAAAGGGGTATGAATACTTATGGATATATGGGTATGAATGCAAGGCACTTATTATTATTAGCACAATGAACACTAAATGAATTTCACTGATATTGGTGGATAGATTCTAGAATATTATGCTCAATAAAACTGTTCATAGTTCTAATAGTTCATGGTTCAAATACAGGGTTGTGCAATCCTGCTCCTGGAGGGTCAACGTCCTGCAGACATCCTTTCCTAGAAGTTTCTAATGAAGGCCTTGATTAGCCGGTTCAGGTGTTTATTAGGGTTGGAGCTAAACTCTGCAGGACAGTGGCCCTCCAGAAACAGGTTTGGACATGCCTTTTCTAATGCATTTGTGCCGTTTCCTTCAAAGTTTGTTGGAATGGATTGTATAATTACATCAGTGATGGATATGTTCCCCGCGGTGCTGCGCAGAGCTGGTCGTCGAGAAATGATTCTGCTGGTCTTCTGTCTCACTTGCTTCCTTGGACAACTCATCATGGTTACAGAGGTCAGAGGAGTGTGTATGTGACAGAGAGAGACAGAGAGAAATTAATGTTAACAATGAAATTCCAAAATGCTTAACTGCTAAACTGCTAAACTATAATTAAAGCGTATTTTGAACCTTGAAAGTATTACAGTAAAATTCAACCTTTTTCCAAATGTACTACTATATCTAGAGTTGTAATGATGTATTGTGATCTGCAGGGGGGGATGTATGTATTCCAATTGCTAGACAACTATGCCTGTAATGGAGCCTGTATTCTCCTGCTATCTGTGTTTGAGTCTCTGGCCATGGGTTGGATCTTTGGTGAGTTGTACCTTAACAGAGATTCTGTTTATAATGAAAAGAGAAGTTAAATACAAAATATCAAAGGCTGCAAATGCATTTGTTCAATTCTCCTCTACAGGGGCTGAGAGGATGTTTAACATCATTGAAGACATGACAAATTCACGGCCCAATTATATATTCATACTGTGCTGGAAATACCTGACTCCTCTCGTATCCCTGGTAGGTATCTACATTAGGATTCACAGATGCAAAAAGTCAATAAACAACCTACCATTTTTTTCAACTGATTTTGAGAGTACTAATTAGAAATTAGCATGTTTTGTGCCATCTAATCATGAAATCAACTTTATAAAAGTCTATAAACAATTAATTAATCAAGCCTCTCATTACTATCTATGTGAACATTTTTATTGATTTCATACAAATTAATACAATAATAATATTAATTTGTAACATTTAGTAATTTTCCATTCTTTTTTCACAGCATATTTATTTTCTCTTTGGTCCATTCTCAGGTGTCTTTTGTCTGTTCTGTGGTCAAGTACAAGCCCCTCACTTTTAACCGTTGGTATGTGTACCCAGACTGGGCATACATACTAGGCTGGTTACTGGCCCTGTCTTCCATTCTGCTGGTGCCTGTATGGGTGCTAGGCCAAATGTGTGCTGGGAAAGGAAGCCTAAAACAGGTAAAGATATTGCATTCAAGGTATGCATTTAATCAATTCATGCATTTCCCTTGGAAATCAACAAGGAACAACAGTTCAAAGAGGGACTTGAACTTTATCCGAAGCAATCCAAAAACACTAACCAAAAGTAAATCTACCTTAAATTCTAATGTTTTTTTCTCTTTGTCTGTGTTTCTTGGCAGCGTTGGCGCCGCTTGTGTAGTCCTGACAAAAACCTTCCTCTTTGTAAGCAACAAGCTAAAATCCAGGCAAAAACTTTCCCCGCAGAGGTGGAAGACTTAGTTCAGAGCAACACAAACTAAACCATTACATATTTGGAAACTAAAATATATATATATATATATATATATATATATAAGAACATACAATAGTTCAAACTTTTGGTTAAAATCAATTTTTATTACATATATATTAAATATTATTTTGGGTTTGTTTCCTTTTTATTTACAACAGTATATTACTCCAAAAAAATGTAAAGAATTATGGTCTTTGCTCCCAACATTGTTGTCTTTTCATCTGATTAGAACTAGTTACAAGATAGTTGTTGTCTTCAATGAATTTAAGTGTATTTTAAATGATTTTGTCTTGAGTTACCCGATTGTATTTGCTTTGACTTTTATTTGCTTTGAGATTTTGTATCTCAAGAGTTTTATCTCCTAGTTAAATAAGGGTTAAATATAAATTTTGGCATGAAACTCTAGATGGTGCAGTCCAATAGGTCTAACTCAATCTGACACAATGGCATCATTATCACGCGGCACAGCTGATTGGTTCTTTCCTGTATCAATAGCCAATGAGCTTGCTGCTCAGCATTCAAATATATAACTAGTGCTTGCTGTAGCAGTTTTCAGCATGCTTCAGAAACATCTGAAATCAAAATCTAAGATAAGGGTTTGCTCTTTTGATCCATATCACTGTGTATATTGCATGGGCTGCCTAATTAAATAAAAACTGACAAGCAGCAGGTGCTCGTGTTGAAGTGGCGAGTGGCAACCGTTGTTTTTTTTTTTTGAGAAGGGGCGGGAAGACGCACGCCATCATCGCATGACGCAATGACTGCATAACACAAGTGCTTTTAGAGTATAAGAAAAAAAAAAAAAAACTTTGAGATACTTATATAAATAAAATTGAAAAAAAAAAAAAATTAAAGTATTTAAGTAAATGGTCTTGGATTGTTATATTTACAGTACATTATGATATAATCCTTTATGATATATATGGGTTATTCTATAATTGTGCATATACATCTCATGTCCGTGAAGTATATTTTTAATATATTTTCATCAATATAAAGCCCCAATACTTAATTTTCTAATACACAATTATATTTTTCCCAATCACACTACTATATGTTGAAAAAGCCATATCTTTTGTTCAAAAATGATTTTGTAAAGTTGCTCATTCTACTCTGCATTTAAGCATGAAAATTACCTCAAATATAAATTCATTTAGTTTTGCCTTCAGTTAGATTAGGTTGTCAAGACATTTGGGCGTTCGCTTCAAAATAATAAGTGTTTATTGTGATATAACTTGTTTTATTTGTGTCCGAAAAACCATTGTCAACTAAGTTACCCACTAAACCCTCCCCTCAAAAAGGAATTTTTTGTCCCATTCTCACATAATTTGCACAGTATGATGATATTTCCTCTACAAGCACATGGATGAAACACTAGACGTTATGTTCTCTCTCTTTCCCCTCATATTGGTTAAACTAGCAAACCTGTCAACAGTGGATTAATTGACTGTCAACAGTGTTACACAAGTATTATTGCTGCGGTTTTTAACAAGACAGTTTAACTAAAACTTATATTTTGTTTATGAAAATATATTTCTAAACATACCATATGTTCAGTAGTTCTAGGCTTCCATGTTGAGCATAGGCCCAAAACACTAAAAATATCAACTAAGTTTCTTCACATTGTAAAATTCTTAATGGACCCCTAATTATAGAATGACCCATTAAAACACACACACACACACACACGTTTGTTTTTGTAAATTGTGGGGACTTTCCATAGACTTCTATAGTTTTTATACTGACCAAACTATCCCCCAACCCAACCCTAACCCTAAACCTACCCCTTACAGAAAATATGTCTGCATTGTTACATTTTCAGATAAACATCATTTACTATTTTTAATCTTTTTTTTTTTACATTGCACCATGTCAGAAATTTCAGGTTTTACTATCCTTGTGGGGACATTTGGACATTTGGTCCCCACAATGTAGCAAGAACAAGTACACACACACACACACACACACACACACACATGTCTGGTTTATTATCTTTGTGGGGACTCTCCATAGGCGCAATGGTTTGTATACTGTCCACACTGTATTTTCTATCCTCTTACCCTAACCCTACCCCTAAACCTAACCCTTACAGAAAACTTTCTGCATTTTTACTTTCTCAAAAAATCTCATTCTGTATGATTTATAAACTTTTGTACCCATGGGGACCGCAGGCTGGTCCCCACAATGTCAAAAATTTCAGGTTTTACTATCCTTGTGGGGACATTTGGTCCCCACAATGTAGCAAAAACAAGTACACACACACACACATAAAATACATAAAAAGTTATTAAATTGTTAGGGTTATAGTTACCCATAACTGTATATAAATTAATCAACCCAACGTTTTTGTAACTATAAATATAGCCTAATATAGCACAAATGTGGCCCATATGGGACCCACAAATAAACAATAATGGGCAACCTAACTGGGGCCCACAAGTTTATCCAAGCTGGAGCTCACATTCATCCTATCAAAGTGCCCACTCTGAGCCCATGCCAAGTTGATAGCCAAGATAAATCCCATGTGGGGCCCACATGGACAAGTTGGCTGGGTTACTGCATTTTTCTAGTTATTTGCCTAGTGGCTAATCTTGCCTCAGCTCTTTTTAAAGATTAATCACTAATGATAATGAATTTATGTTCCTTCTCTAAAAAAGTGCTGCTGAAGGTAAAAGGGTCTGTAATGCTAGGGTAAAGGAGTGATGCTTGGGCCTTTGGGTTTTTTTTTTTTTTTTTTTTTGCTGATGTCTGTGAGCTTGTAATAACTGAGATCCATTATAATGCCTGCAGTCAGACGTTCTCAGCTTCATTCTCATTCTCTCAGTTTCATTCTGTCATGCTGGATAAAATATAGATGGGCTCTGAAAATCCATCCATGTGGATGAGAGTGGGATGGCACAGCTGTGATGGCCGAGAGGTTAAGGCGTTGGACTCGAAATCCAATGGGGTTTCCCCGCGCAGGTTCGAATCCTGCTCACAGCGACACTGGATTGCCTCCAGAATAATATTGATAAATGCGAGTAGGTGGAGCTGGATGCGACGCATTTAGAGAGTGTTTTCACAGCAAATGTAGTTGACGTGATCTGACAACAAGCGTTTTAGACTTCATTTACACCTATATTTAGCACTGACCACTTGTGATTGGATCTAAAAAGAAAAGCAGCTTAGCAAATGATATGATATAATGAATGTAAACGATGTAATTTGTATGTAGCCTATATATTTTTAAGTTTGAATTGCTTGTGCATGTTTCTTTTTTATTTTCTTAAAAAAATAAGTGATAAACAGTTACATTTGTGCATTTAGTAGACACTACATTTTCCACAATATTTTATATTTAAATAAGCTTATTTTTTTCAAGCACTAATGATGGAAGAAATAACACCTGTCTGAGAAAAACATTATAAGTATCCTCACATAGATGCATTTATGCACTGAATGCTTGTAATTGCTTTACCACATGCAAGCTGCCCGCACTGGTTTAGCTTTGACTCAGAGATCAGACTCAGTAGGAACGGCACTGGGAGTGTGTGTTGAGTGCACAGCATTATTCAAGACTGAAGAGAGTTCAAAGATGAGGGCCATGACATGGAAGCTAAATATAGAACAGACTGTTGAAAGTCAAGAGCCTTTTTTCCCCTCCCAGAGAGACAGAGAGGAGGAAAGAGACAGCTCTCTCTCTCATGGTCTAAAGGTGAGAAAACAAGAGGAACATTCATCCTGCAGTACAGTCACCGTGATCATTAACAAGTATTTATATTTATGAAGTTCAAAGCAAATGCCATCAGCAGGTCGGATTCTCATTCTAGAGCACTTGAGGGATTTTCTGGTCTCAAAATCACAGTCCATGTATTGTTCAAGATTTCAGGACAGTTTTTATATCTGGGAGTGTAATGCTGCAGAAGTATATAACCAGAAGTAAGAGCAGTTATATGTCATATAGGCTTTATTAATACGTCTTTGTTTATAATGCATCTTTTTCTCTCTGTTTTGGCCTTCTGTCCACATTAAGACAATGTTTTTGTCAAGGAAAACTGGGTTTTTTGAAAACGCTTTCCAAAGTGGATAAATTTAAAAACGCTGTTTTCAAGTTGTAGTGTGGATTGTGAAAATAGAGGCTTTTGAAAATGATGACCCATGCTTTGTCATGTGACACATTGTACAAATAGATATCTATATTTATACCTGTTATGTGCTATTTACTTTCACACTACAGATGTGTTACTTTGTACACTCTTCATATCACAGTCCTACAAACATGACAGAAAATATACTTGTGATTGCTGTTTGCAGCAAAACATGAAGGCAGTTTCAGGGGCCGTTTACATAACATTTTCAGCCAAAAACAGGAAACGTTTTATGAGTTTTGCCTGTTCGTTTACGCGGCAATGGCATTTGGGGACTGAAAACATCATTTGAAAACTGTTTTAAAGTGCAAGTTTTTGAGAACTCCACCATGATTGTTTTTGTGTAAACACCCAATATGGGAGTCTTTGAAAATGGTGAGGACATGCGTAGTATGTATTAAGTACTGTATGTAGACATGTTCAGTACCTTTTAGATTTTGAAGGCAAGCGCAAACAAACAGTGTGCCAACTACTGGCCTGGCATACGTAATACAGCATTTTTGGCAGTTTTCATGGATATGGACAAATTGTTTTCAAAAAGTTGTTGTGTATAATAAAAAAAAAAAGGGAAAAAATTCTGTTTTTGACTACATTGTTGTTGTGTAATGTAGCCTTAGAGACATACAAATGTAAGTGAGTGCGAACTGGACGCATCAGTGAATAGTAAGATATTTTCATAAATAAAATGATACTGCCAGAAGAATTGTCTAAAAACGTATCATATCTGTTCCATCTATATCGTCTCAGTGAGTTCTTTTTGAGGGTGTAGGCATGCACACTAAAGAATTCTACATTTCCTGACGTTTTGGTGTGGATGAGAAACATTTTGGAAAAAAAACGCTTGAAAACGCTAGTGTGGATGGAGAACGTTTTAAAATGAAAACGCTGTTTTCAAATGTATCCAGATTAAGGTAGATGTAGCCATAGTCTCCACCAGAGACAGTTAATTGTGTTATCCAGTGAGAGCTGAAATGCACCAATCAGAGCACTTGACTACACATTGATCAGAGCTGCTTTTATAAAGCTGATTTTTTTATAAATTATAAAGCTCCATTGGTGCATCAAAGTTGCAAATTTAATGTATGCACAAAAATGTAAGTATCGCATAAAACATTTGCGAATAAGCACCATTTCCATCCAACAAATCAAAGGGAACAAAACCATCATTTCCTGATAAACTGACACTATATATTATGAAGAAAAATAAGAGAAACCACTGAATATAGTAATTTTCGTATATAATTACTTGCGCCTCAGAGTGAGCAGACGAAACACAATAAATGTGATAATTTTTTTCAGTGGATGCTTACTGTTTGGGAACACAGTTGTGTAAGACAGTTCTGGGACAGACATCTCCCATTATTTGAATTAACCCTTTTTGGCAAAAGTCAAAAACCACCTCAAGCAAGCGTAAAACATTTTATTTGAAATTTGGAGTTTCCATCAGTTGTTTCTGATGTGATACTTCAAAATGTGCATAAAAACAGGGTGATGGAAACAGCTTATTTATTTTTACTCCCTGCAGTATGGTAATTTAATGTTTCCTTTCTTGATTGCCCTGCTCTCTGGGGGTTTGCTTTAAGTGGTTAAAGATTGGGCCTAATTTTGGACTCTCCAGTGGGTGTTTGTGTTCTCACTGCACCTTTGAGGAAACCACTTTCATTTGAGGTTGTTACTGGTTTATTTTGGAGTTTATCTCCACATTATTTTATGTCTGTCTAAGTGCAGATTGTTTAACAAAATGCTTAAAAAACAGTGACTTGATCACTATGCATTATACAAATGTAAGGTGTTTCAAACTTCTACCTTTTCATATGAAAACAGAGAATGAAACATTTTACTCAATGTAATGTTTAACATATTCTCCTTCTCTTCCTTAAAGGGATAGTTCACCCAAAAAATAAAAATGACCCCATGATTTACTTCCCCTCAAGCCATCCTAGGTATACAGTGGTGTGAAAAACTATTTGCCCCCTTCCTGATTTCTTATTCTTTTGCATGTTTGTCACACTTAAATGTTTCTGCTCATCAAAAACCGTTAACTATTAGTCAAATATAACATAATTGAACACAAAATGCAGTTTTTAAATGAAGGTTTACGTTATTTAGGGAGAAAAAAAACTCCAAATCTACATGGCCCTGTGTGAAAAAGTGATTACCCCCCCTTGTTGAAAAATAACTTAACTGTGGTTTATCACACCTGAGTTCAATTTCTGTAGCCACCCCCAGGCCTGATTACTGCCACACCTGTTTCAATCAAGAAATCACTTAAATAGGAGCTACCTGACACAGAGAAGTAGACCAAAAGCACCTCAAAAGCTAGACATCATGCCAAGATCCAAAGAAATTCAGGAACAAATGAGAACAAAAGTAATTGAGATCTATCAGTCTGGTAAAGGTTATAAAGCCATTTCTAAAGCTTTGGGACTCCAGCGAACCACAGTGAGAGCCATTATCCACAAATGGCAAAAACATGGAACAGTGGTGAACCTTCCCAGGAGTGGCCGGCCGACCAAAATTACCCCAAGAGCGCAGAGACAACTCATCCGAGAGGTCACAAAAGACCCCAGGACAACGTCTAAAGAACTGCAGGCCTCACTTGCCTCAATTAAGGTCAGTGTTCACGACTCCACCATAAGAAAGAGACTGGGCAAAAACGGCCTGCATGGCAGATTTCCAAGACGCAAACCACTGCTAAGCAAAAAGAACATTAAGGCTCGTCTCAATTTTGCTAAAAAACATCTCAATGATTGCCAAGACTTTTGGGAAAATACCTTGTGGACTGACGAGACAAAAGTTGAACTTTTTGGAAGGCGCGTGTCCCGTTACATCTGGCGTAAAAGTAACACAGCATTTCAGAAAAAGAACATCATACCAACAGTAAAATATGGTGGTGGTAGTGTGATGGTCTGGGGTTGTTTTGCTGCTTCAGGACCTGGAAGGCTTGCTGTGATAGATGGAACCATGAATTCTACTGTCTACCAAAAAATCCTGAAGGAGAATGTCCGCCCATCTGTTCGTCAACTCAAGCTGAAGCGATCTTGGGTTCTGCAGCAGGACAATGACCCAAAACACACCAGCAAATCCACCTCTGAATGGCTGAAGAAAAACAAAATGAAGACTTTGGAGTGGCCTAGTCAAAGTCCTGACCTGAATCCTATTGAGATGCTGTGGCATGACCTTAAAAAGGCGGTTCATGCTAGAAAACCCTCAAATAAAGCTGAATTACAACAATTCTGCAAAGATGAGTGGGCCAAAATTCCTCCAGAGTGCTGTAAAAGACTCGTTGCAAGTTATCGCAAACGCTTGATTGCAGTTATTGCTGCTAAGGGTGGCCCAACCAGTTATTAGGTTCAGGGGGCAATTACTTTTTCACACAGGGCCATGTAGGTTTGGATTTTTTTTTCTCCCTAAATAATAAAAACCATCATTTAAAAACTGCATTTTGTGTTTACTTGTGTTATCTTTGACTAATAGTTAAATGTGTTTGATGATCAGAAACATTTTGTGTGACAAACATGAAAAAGAATAAGAAATCAGGAAGGGGGCAAATAGTTTTTCACACCACTGTATATGACTTTTTTTCATTCAGATGAATACAGTTGGAGTTACATTTAAAAAAAGGAAAAAGTCCTGGCTCTTCCAAGCTTTATAATGGCAGTGAATGGCTGTTGAGATTTTGTAGTCCAATAAAGTGCATCTATCCATCATAAAAAGTGCTCCACACAGCTCCGGGGGGATTTATAAAGGCCTTCAGAAGTGAATCGATGCATTTGTGTAAGAAAAATATTAATATTTAACACTTTATAAACCATAATCTCTAGCTTCCGGTGTTCAAAAGAGAGTGGCGTTCCAGCAGATGACGTAGTATGTTGGTGAACATTCAGTGGAGAGAGCAAAACAAAACCTCGTTCACAAATTAGAAGTACAAAGGAGGATTTCAATATAAGCCAAGCGGAGACTGGTTTTACTTTGCTGTAAACAAAACTTGGTTCTTGTGAGACTAGCATATACTCACTGGAGCTTAAGTTACACCTACTTCATTTAAATATTTAATTGTTTTTTTACACAAACGTATAGATTCACTTCAGGAGGCATTTATTAATGTGAAGCACTTTTTATGATGGATGGATGCACTTTATTGGACTTCAAAAAACCAACAGCCATTTTTGGGTGAACTATCCCTTTAAGAGCTGATTTATTAATGGTTCTTGAACTCAGATCATCTTCTCTTGCTGTGTTTACCCCCACAATGAAATTTCATCTCATCCTCAGCTGAAAACCCATATGTTTACTTGGTTATTGAAATATTTATGCAATCTGACTCTTTCGTCTGATTGCCATCTATTCATACGACATTTGTTAGGAAAACTGCGGAAAATGTATAATAACTCAATTGCAATAAATCATTTCCAATGCACTTTCCAATAAAGGGAGAACGGATGCATCCAGAATGTGCAAAATGAGCCCACACTGACTGTTCCAATCACAATCGAGATTCCTTCTTGAAAACATGCTTGCCTTAGCACCAAAACGTACACTGTTTGTTTACTAGAAGTCAAAATAATAGAAAAATCTTATGAAACGCTGAAAGTGATTGAAATAAACAGACACTGCTGAAGGGGTTTCTTGTTTGTTTACTAAAAAGCCTTTGGCTAAACATTTTACTCAAAGTTTTACTGTTTGTTTTAATTATGTTGCTCAAGTATTTAAAAAAAAAAAAAGATTTTCATATTACCAGGCAAAGTTGCCTCACTTCAGTCTTTCCGTATTTTTTTGTTTCTATATAAAAAAACTGCCTTAATTTTTTTCAGTTCCAGTTGTTTCCTAGCATGCATTGTGAAGTGTCCTTTGGAATAAATAAAAGAGATACTTATGATGGTGGAAACTCATAAAATGGATTTGATTACATTGCGTTGAACAGACATGAAGACACAGTCAGACGTCATATGACAGCAGCTTCAATGTTTGACGCAGTTGTGTTGTTCAGGTAGATCTGCTCTCTCCATTGTCACTCATATCAGAGACAGACTGTGCAAGACTATAAATCACACATTCACAGGCATGATGGAGTTGATCATGACCACCCAGCTGAATATGAGACGTATTCCATTCATCAGTGACAGACGGAGAGGAGGAAAAATACAAGAGAGAGACTCTGAAACCAAGATTAAAGGAGAAACACATGGCTTCCAGGCAATGCTGACATTTTTTAAGTGGCTGCTCGACAGAACATCTTGTGTTAGTGGCTGATGATCATGTTTTGTTTTGTTGTGTGGTTTTGTTCAGTTTTTGAAAATGATGGCATGTCACACATCCTGTCCATGTTGACATCTAGTTTGGTAAGTTCAAGTAAAAGTCTGTCTAGGGAATTTGACGGCCTCTGACGTCAATGAAAAAAGATAAGAGAATCGTTTTTCCTCCCTTTTAAAAGCCGATAAGCCTGTTTATTTTCCTATCTTGGCAATGCATGATTAAAATGGGTTGCAAAGGCTGTAATGTGCTAATTTTTAAAAACCATTTCCTGCTGAAACTCATTTTATCATTATACATGATATTTTATATATATAATTGAAATCAAAAGTTTACATACACCTTGCAGAATCAGTAAATTGGTAATTATTGTACAGAAATAAAGGGAATAACATGCATACAAAATGCATGTTATTTTATATTTAGTACTGACCTAAATAAGAATTTTCACATATATAGTCAACAAGAGAAAAAAAATACATGAATTCATAAAAATGACCCTATTCAAAAGTTTACATACACTTGATCCACAACTGTTTTTTTGTTTTGTTTTGTTCAGTGATAGTTGCTCATGAGTCCCTTGCTTGTCCTGAATAGTTAAACTGCCTGCTGTTCTTCAGAGAAATCCTTCAGGTCCCACAAATTCTTTGGTTTTTCAGCATTTTTGTGTATTTGAACCCTTTCCAATAATGACTGTATGATTTTGAGATCCATCTTTTCACACTGAGGACAAATGAGGGACTCAAATGATAACTATTACAGAAGGTTCAAACAGTCACTGATGCTCCAGAAGGAAAAATGATTCATTAAGAGGCAGGGGGTGAGAACTTTTGAACAGAATGAAGATCTGTACATTTTTCTTGTTTTGCCTAAATATCATTCCTTTTTTCATTTAGTACTGCCCTTTAGAAGCTACAGAAGTACTTAAATACTTAAATGTTTCCCAGAAGACAAAATCAGTCAAATTTACCCTGATCTTCAAATGAAAAATAATTCTTTTTTTCTTTTTTAAAAATTAGATACACGTTCATTTTCCTATCTTAGCTGTGCATGCAAAGGTCATTTCATGCTGACTTTTCAAACTGATTTCAGGCTAAAACTAACTTCTGGGAAATAAAAATGATTTATTTGATGGTCTCTGACAGCTTGACAAAAAATATGACTATTGTTTTCTCCCTTTTAAAAGCTGTGCATGATTAAAATTAGTTGCAAAGGCCATTTCATGCTCACTTTTTAAACTGATTTCCTAAAACTCATCTGTTAAAAAAAAAAAAAAAAAAATCAGTGCTGTACCAACCTTCAACATCTGGAGGCGCTGCCGTGTCAGCTTTACTCAGCTTTTCTTTTTCTAACCATCTCATTTAGCAGCTGGGCCGTGTGATCACTTTTTCAGCTCAGCCTTGTTTGGGAACTAAAACATTCGAGACATTTCCATCAGGATTCATTTAAGCTGATGTGCACCGAGCTATTGCCCATAAAACACAAACCACAGTCCTCCTGAAGCCATCCAAACACTGTGCGATTTGCTTTGTGTTTATACTGTAAAATACCAATGTTCAGTTGCACTAGTGCTGCAGAGAACCTACATGCTAAGAATAGAATTGTCAACAAAGCAATAAGCATTACATAATGAAGGGATGAGTCAATGCGTTGGCCTCTAGATGGGTGGTCGCCCGTACAGGCCCACAGCGGGAGGATCTACTTACGGCGTCTCTCAGGAGAGTCTCCTGCGCTATTCAGCTCCTTATCAGAGCATCTGATGTTTACAGTCTTATATTTCATGCAGCCATTTGGCTTGCCTTTTATATCACTGCAAAGAGATAAAGATATAGCATGGACAGAGAGACTGGGAACTGACAAAACAGGAAGAAACAGTCTGGAATAATGCAACACAAGACACAATTATTAACTTTATAAAGATAAAAGATAGAGAATATTGTATAGGAAGAAAAGAAAGGCTAATTTAGAAAATGGTTCAGTGCTATCAGTAAAATCAGTTATTTTTGTTTTCTTTGTGCACTAAAAGTATACTCGTACCTTCAAAAAAAAAATCACAGTTGAACCACATGGACAATTTTAAAAATGCCCTTACTACCTGTCTGGGCCTTGAACGTGTCAGTTGCATTTCTGTCTATGCAAGGTCAGAAAGCTCTCGGATTTCATCAAAAATATCTTACTTTGTGTTCTGAAGATGAACAAAGGTCTTATGGGTCTGGAACGACATAAAGATAATTAATGACAGAATTTTCTTTTTTGTGTGAACTATCAGTTAACACTTGCAAAGGTAATGAAAAGCATCGAACGATGGAACATCTATTTGGTCAAAAGTCCGAAATATTAAACAGGATTATCCCACATCCGACAGAATGCAGTATTAGTATTGTATCAGTGTGACACTGAACAAATCGATTTTTAGTTACTGCTTAAAAATGAAACCGCATTCCCTTGTCAAAAGAGCGATTTTTAAGAAGTCACCTGTGCCTCTGTAACCGTCCTCATGTCTCATAGAGCTATGGATTGAGACACAAGGTTTTATTAAAGAATGGCTTTTCTTTTGACGTGACGACCTGATGGGCCTCTTCATTTAAGACTGAAACTTAAGTGTTCAGTCTCTTCTAGACCTCATTCTGTGCTTTGTGACAGTTTGAGGCCGGCACACATGCAGGCATTCTGAGCAGAGATGGTTTAGTTTAGGAAACGTTTATCTTTGACATGTTCACATAAACAGATACTGTACACTGTGTCTTTCTTAAAATATTGTGGCTTTTAAATATGCATGACTTTTCCAACCTGATCTCATGATGAAAACGTAAGACGCAAAATATTGTCATGTACATTTAATGAGATATTCAATGTAAAATGTCCATTGAGTGGTGCTAAAAGAGTGTCAACTTAAAATAATTTGTTACCTGGCTGCCTTAAAATTTTAAGTTCAGTCAACTCAAAAGAAAAGTTTATTCAACTTGAAATGTTGCATTATACTAAGTGACAACTTAGATATTTGAGTTGATTCAACTTTTTTAAGGCAGCAGAGTTACTTACCAGCTGTTAAGTTTAACAAACACAAATATTTAAGTTGTTACTTAGTACAACTTAACATTTCAAGTTGACTAAACTTAGAGTTGACTGAACTTAAAATTTTAAGGCAGCAAGGTAACAAATTATTTGACATATCATAAAAATCTGACTTTTTCTGTGTTTAGATGCTATAATTGGGTCCCCAGTACATCTACCAACCCAAAAAAATGTGAAACAGAACAACCCAGTAACTTCGTTTTGGTAAGCCTTTTTCTGAAGTATTTAAAACAAAAATGAGCGCGTCAGATTTTTCTCCCGCCATGACGTGGAAAGGGGATCTTATTATTCCAGTTCTAACGCCATGGAAAAAAAGGTTCAAGCAAAGCATGCTAACTGCACAGACGAGCAAAGAAAACTATTTAGAGTCCCAGCCTCAAAGGAGACAAGAAAGCAGTGCATTTATTGATTTATTTACTGTATGTTAAACTGCTGCCACACAGATCTAATATAAACATGCAATTTCTTTCCCAGCTGTTTACCTTCACAGACATAATGGACTGTTTTTGTAACTCGTGTGTTTTTAACATAAACTTGTGTGTATTTGACAGTTTAAGCGCAATAAGACATGAAAGAGAACTTAGTTTAGTACTTACATGCCGTGTGACAGCCACTTTCTGTGTCCATGCTTCTGTGTGCATGCTTTGGATTATATTATCAGTTTAACTGATATGGCTTTAAAACGCATGATTTCAGCATGACAGATATGATAATCAAAAACAAACAGATGTTTTTTTTTTAAAGGTAGAGTTTCTGAGGTAAGAGCTGTAAAGGTACAGCCCTTTTCTGGAAAAGGGGGCGGGGAGCAGCAGCTCATTTGCATTTAAAGAGACATGCATGAAAACGACGTGTTTCTACTCCCCCTCAAAATAGGCATTTTCAAAATTATATAACAAATGATCTGTGGGGTATTTTGAGCTGAAATTTCACAGACATATTTTAGGGACACCTGAGACTTATATTACATATTGTAAAAAGGGGGCATAATAGGTCTCATTTAACTGTACTTACACAATTGTGGTGGGAACAAAATTTGAAAAACAAAATTAAGCTGGATAATGAAACTATTGTCTTCTGCAGAGCTGCTTTTGAAGTTGTATCATAACCAATAAACTTGCAGTATTATATAAATAAATGTGACTTAACTTATCATAACTGTGATTGTACTTTTATTGTTAATAAGAATGTCAAGCTGTTCAAAATACTTTGAGAAAACTTGAATAGCCTTGTTATGCATCACACAAATGAAAAACTGCTCTTTCTATAAAAACTAGTAAAACATTTGTTTGTGAAACTGACCCTTTAAATGCTAATGAATGAGAGAAAGACAAATACTGAAGGGCAGATGGTGTGTGTGTGTGTGTGATGGGAAGAGAAGAGCAGAATTCCTGAGATCTGGTCTGTCACAGGAAAGGTTATACTGGCAGTGGTTTATTTCCCCACAGAGCTGCTGTGAGTGCGATGGTCAGCAGACTCACACCCTGCCTGGTATAAAACTAAATCTGTCTGTCACCTCAAATGACCCCCGTCTTCTTCTCAAAAGTCACTTGAGAGACTATTTTGCAGGCTGTTTCTTACGTTTCAGGACAGATTCCACTGCTGCCATCAAGGCTGGAAATGACTTTAAAATGCCAGTCCTCTCAGAATCAGTATGGAGGTCTTGTTTGCTATTAAATTCTATCAGTAACCTGCACCTGTTCTCACAGAGTTTATTTTATTTCTCAATGGCACCAGTATCTGATAAAGATGCACAAATTTTAATCCATAAAATCTGAACCCTCCAATACAGATCATTGTCTTCTTCACAAAAACTCTGCGTCTTCTTTACTTTTACACACACACACATACACACACACACACACACACATACAGAATCCTGATAGCCATCTCTGCCCTCACTAATGCCACTTTATCCTTTAAAAGCAACAGGCGAAGGACAGAGGCACAAACATCCCCTCCAGAGTGATGAATTAATAACCGGGGTTAACCTCTTGCCCGGAGACAATGAGAAATATAGCACAGGGTTTAGACATCTCCTGATAACACGCCACTCTGATTGCAGCCGCTGCTGACAGACAGATGAGCTCCATGTCTGGACAATAACACAGTGTCAAACAGAACCGTGCTGAACTACACCATGTGTGTAGGTAATATAGAACATGAAGAACATGGTTTTTGTTCTCTTAGAAATAATCCAGATAAAAGAAAAAGAAAAAAATTAAGGAAGGACATGACGTGTGGCCAAGTATGGTGACCCATACTCGGAATTCGTTGGGGGTTGAAGGGTTTCACCTCAGTCATGGTATTGAGGGTGGAGAGAGTTCTGGTTATTCATTCCCCCAATCTCTGCCAGACCTGAGACTCAAACCCGCAACTTCGGGTTACAAGTCTGGCTCTCTAACCACTAGGCCCCACTGGCCCCATATGAGACAAATTCACACAAATTAAACTATAGTATGAGACAAATATTAAACCTGCTTAACATATAAATATTTATTTAGATAAATTGTTATAATATAATACATTATTTTATTTATTTTGCATAATAAATCAACACTTTAATTTAATAATTGAATACTAATTTCTAGAGGTCGACCGATTAATCAGCACCGATAGTTGATTGGCGGAACTATCGGTTATTGGCAAAAATCCATGCCAGTTTTTTCCAGGTTGGGTCCGTTGATGGAGCGGCTGAGAAGGTCGTCATTATACAGCAAAGTCCCTAAAGTCTTTGTTATACAGCACCAGAGCGGCCTCTAGTAGCGGAAATCACTGACAGCACGTACAGTTTGTTTAGACACGTGACACTGTGCGCTGCACAGAGCGGGACACATCAAAGGCGGATTTAAAACATCGACAACAAAACGGTGTGTACAGTATATTGTAGTGCATGTTTTCATGTCATTACTAAGCGATGAATTTGTTGACTAGATGCTGCATTAGTGGAGAAAGGTTTGGTGATCAAATAAAGTCTTGTAGACTGCCCCTTGAATCGAATGTGACGCGTCCAGTGTGTGTGATACCGGACAGCTGTGAGTTCTTCTAGATGCCGCGCTGCACTTTTGCCCGTTGTGTGACTAACATATTTTTATATTTTGATTAGATAACCACATATGTTCTAGAATAGAAGCAGTTAAATTGTAAAAGTACACAATATCCATATGTATGTAATATCAATGCGGCCTTTGTGTAGATATTTAAAGATGGCCTAGCTTGATTGTTGATGTAATGGTAAGGCTTTACAAAATTAGTTCATTTGTAACATTAAGATTGATAAAAGCTGTAGAATAGAAGTATTGTTCATTGTTAGAAAGTGTTAATTTTAGCATTTACTGATATATTTTAAAAATTGTAGTTGCTTTTGTTAACATTAATGAACAATGAACTAACTGTAATGATCAATATATAATTAATATTAATATTTTATTCATTTACAAAGTATGGTTCAGTAGGCTACTTTTTTTTTTTTTTTTTTTTTAAATAGTAGAGCACTATTTATTTTCCATTCAGTATCCATTTTAAAAACTATCGGTCGATGTATCGGTATCGGCCAGTGTAGTTATCGGTATCTGTAAAATCATTAATTCATTAATTCACTCATTCATTCATCCATTTATTCACTAATTCATTTGATCATTCATTCAATCATTCATTCTTTTTTAATAAAATAAACTATGTGATTATTAATATAATTATGTATATAATTATTTAATTAATTTAGATATTTAATAGAATTTCATTTATTTTACATGATAAAATATATAATTAATGTAAATATAAATATATTATTTTATATTTTATTTCATATTTTATAATAAATGAATTATTTAATATACTAATTAATTTATTTATTACGTTTTTAATCAATTGGATCATTGTTTATTTTATAAAGTATGTAATTAGTTTATTAATTTATATATTTATTATAATTTTATTGTATTTTATGTAATACATTATTTATTTAATACATTTGTAAAATTAAATTATTTAATTAAATTATATAATAAAGTATATAACTATTTTTAGATCACATATTTAATATAATACAATTATATGTTTGTTCATTTATTTATTTAATGTATGTAATTAATTAATATATTTAATATAATAACATATATAATAAATATATAATTCAATATACTTATTAATTAATTAATTACTTTTTTATAAATTATCCAATTATATATATATATATATATATATATATATAATTATGTTTAGTTTACATGTAATAAATAAATATTTCAATACACAAATTATTTTTTATAAATTAAGCAATCATTTATATAATGCAGAATATAATTAATTTATTACTTTTTATATTTAATATTTATTTGTTTAAAATTTTTATACAATAAAATTGTATTGTTTTTTATATAATAAAATATAGAATTATTTTAGTTTACATATGAAATATAATACAATGATATGCGTATTCATTCATTCATTCATTCATTAATATAGTTAAGCTATATAATAAAGTGTGCAATTATAAAATTTAGATATTTAATATAACAATGTTATATATTTAGCATGATATAATATATAATAATTATATATTTAATATAATAAGAGATGATTTTAATAAATTATATAATTATTTCTATAATAAATTATATCAAGAATTTATTCATTTATATATTTAATAGAAATTTATTTTATATAATTAATTATTTATTCATTCATTCATTTAATACTTCTTTTTTTACAATAAAATTATGTAATTTATATAATATAGTATATAATTTTTTTTTTACGTTTATATATTTAATATAATAAAATGATATGCTTATTTAGTTTTTTTTTTTAATCATTATGTTGAAAAACAAAATGTAAAGACTGCCATGAAAACAATCACAACAGTTCATTCATAATTGACAATTCATTCAAAACACATTGACCTGGTTTCACAGACAGGGCTTAGTTTAAGCAAGGACTAAGATATTTAAGCAGCTTTCATAAAAATGCCTTAGAAGATGTTACAGGTGTGCATCTCGAGACAATGAACAATGGCACTGACATATTTTAAGATATGTCAGAGCAAGATATTTTCAGTTGAGACAGCTCAAACATCCATTTAGTCCGGTATTAGCCTTAAGCCTGGTCTATGAAACCGGGGGATTATCTTGGTAATTAATATTTTCTAAATAACAGTTTGTGTCTCATTTTAAGCTACCAAGAAATGTCAGAATGTCAGTGTAGATCAGACACACTGGCCAGAAGTCATTATTCATTCAGTGATTCTGATAAAAAACTGAAATATTAATGGATAAATACAGAAATAAATGAGAGATGTAAAATGTGGTGCATCTGAACACACCCTCCTGTCATCTCCTCAGGCCACACAAAAGCACGCTTCCTTCGTGCAGAATAACCTGTGTTTTGACAGGCAGGATTTTCTTCTCACCTCTAAAGCAGAGCGTCTCATGCTCGCTGTTCTTTAGTCTTCACACAACAGTCTGTTGTTTTCAGGCCGTGTGGCAGAATGCAGCTGAAAGGAAAATGCCTGCGGGGGAGAGAAGAGAGGAGCGGAGAATACAGTGAGTTTAGACAACCAAAGAAAGAGGAAAAACTCATGCTGTCTCTGCATGTCATATTAATGCATATCAGAGACGCACAACTCTCCAAAGCTATTTTAAAACATCCTTGGAAAAAAGTTTCAGAAAGCAGCATGTCATAGTGCAGCCTTTGAGTGACGTTTTGATGCAGTGATATTATCGGTTTACCTCATGCATCTAAAAACATGTAGTTCTTAAATCTCAGTACTGTTACACATGAGAAGGACTTGACCATTTAGTGATTCTATCTATCTATCTATCTATCTATCTATCTATCTATCTATCTATCTATCTATCTATCTATCTTCAATAAATATTTATTTAATTATTTATTCTCTGTAAAATTAATTAATAATTAATAAATTAATTAATTCTTTTTTTTTACAAATGATTTGTTTATTGTCATTATTGTCATTTATTCTCTTTAAATGTATTTATGCTCTTTGCAAATTATATTTGTATTCATTTATATATATATATATATATATATATATATATATATATATATATATATAATATGTATTTATTTACTTTAAAATCAGTTTAACTAATTTGTATACTCTTTTAAAAATATATTTATTTTTGATTAATTTATTCTTTAAAAAATAATGTATTTATTCTCTTTAAAATTGTTTGTTTATTTATTTATTTATTTATTTATTTATTTATTTTTCCTAATTAAAATTATTAATTTATTCTCTTAAAATATGGTCTTTGCATTTTTGGTATTTATTTATTCTTGTATTTATTTGTGTTAAATCAATTTATTTATTTGTTTATTCATTTATTCTTCTTAAAATATTTATTTATTAACTATATTTATTTATTTATTTATTTATTTATTTATTTATTTATTAACTATATTTATTTAGAAATATTTATTTATTTATTATGTCTTTAAAAATCATGAATGTAAAATTAATGTTTCTCTTTTAAAAATGTATTTATTGTTTGAATAATTTATTGTCTTATATAAATATATTTATTTGTTCTCTTTAAAATTGTCTTTCTTTCTTTCTTTCTTTTTAAATATATTTATTTATTCTTATTAAAAATATTAATTCATTATTAATATTTCATTATTAATACTCTTGTTATTTTACTTTTTCACTGCTTTAACATTTCAGAAGCAGTTTTTGACATAAAAATAAAAAGGAAATGCATAAAAATTGAGCCTGAGAAAGAATATGACACTCAGCTGCAGTGGTGACATACTAAAGTACAGGTAAGACAAGAGTTTTTTTTGAAAATCATCCCATAAACCACAGGAAAAACCATGATTCTGCAGTTCCATCATCATATCTTCCTTTATGGCGTTTAGAAGTGTGTTTTTCTTCATAAAAGGTAATATGGAGAGGATTACACAAAGATCACTGCAGCAAACCATCGTCCACTCCCTCTCTGCACATTTTGCTGTTCATTTAGCTGCAAGACAGCCCGGGATCACATCAGTGCTGCGTCTGCTGGCTCAATCTGCTGACTTTTGCTTCTCTACACAGCTTTTTAAAGGGGAAAATATATCTACCTTTATCCTTTCAACAGGAAAATGCACCCTGTGCATGTGGTAAACTAAAAGAAAAAATGTGGAAGGGTTCATTTTTGCTGTTGTTGAGTATAGAACCTTAAGACATCAATGCAACAAGTGTAGGAAATTTTAAGTGACTATTCCTACTAAAACACTTTTTTACAAACCCAGTGAACTCATGAGCGAAGGTCTTTTCTATAGCAAGTGGATTTCCATGGCTGAGAAACATGACATTTTACAGCTCATCTAAAATTGATGGGTTAAAAAAAACAGCTCAGAAATGCCCTGTTTTGACAAACCCCTTATAATAATCAAGTATTTTCCTCTAGAAAATAAAGTAGTCGGTTGGTAGAGAATACGAGACGCCCCTGGAGGCTCCGTCTCACTGGAGAAACAAAATCCTACAACTCGCTGAAAGAAACCACTCTCATCAGCACAGACCTATTAAAACACAAACCCCATCCTTGCTTTTTTGTCTTCCTCTGCTTGTATAATCCAGCTCAGAATTCTTCAGGAAAACCGCTGTGGGAATAGAGAATCTTTGACGTTGCTGTTTTGCTTTCCTGAGGAAAAAAGATAAAAGGAGTGAAACAAAGAGGTGATCACTACAGCACATGATCTGCCATCCATGCTCACCAGAGTGTCCATATTCATTTATTTATTTGTTTAGTCATAGAATTCATAAATACAATTCATAATTTCTATGACTATTGATGTATTTAGTCTTGGCGGAATAGATCTGCTATGCCGTTGCTGTTGGTTTTTGCTGTTGTTGTAGATTATTGCTGCTGCAAAGCAAGTATAGGAACTTGTTACAGCCAATACATACGCTGATATGGTGCTGTGAGTATTTAAGACATACTGCTGCTGCACAAGTAACATATATATAATAACCTGTAGCGGATCTATACAGGTGGAGCTGGGGAGGTGGAGGGTTTTAGAGGTACTCTGTAAACGTGCTGTGAAATGCTTTAGTAAATGCTAATCAGCCTTTTAAATGTAAAACAGCATGCTTATTGACCTTAATGCTGTGAAAATCAGCAGTTTGTGTTAACAACCCATCAGCCTGCGCCATCTAGGCCTGGTTTCACATACACGGCTTAAACTAAACCAGGATTAGGCCATAGTTCAATTAGGTCATTTAAGTAATTTTCATAAAAGTGCTTAGAAAATACATTACTGGTGTGGATCTTGAGACAAAACTAAGATACTGATATATTTTAAGATCAGTCAGTGCAAGTTTTTTTTTTGTTTTGTTGAAACAGCTCAGATTTACCTTTTAGTCTAGGATTAGTCTTAAGCTTTGTCTGTAAAAACCAGTGGCTAGAGTTTCATGACAGAACTTGGGATTTAGCATTTTTGTTAACATTAAAACAATCTGGTATCTAACAAATTCTATAAATATTTTTACTTTTAAAAAACATTTTGTTGAATCAATTTCAAGAACTACAGTTTGGTGAGTATGCTGGCCATGCAAGAACTGGGATGTTTTCATCTTCCAGGAATTGTGTACAGATCCTTGTAACATGGGGCCGTGCATCACCATGCTGCAACATGAGGTGATGGTCGTGGATGAATGGCACAACAATGGGCCTCAGGATCTTGTCACGGTATCTCTGTGCATTCAAAATGCCATCAGTAATATGCACCTGTGTTAATTGTCCATAACATAAGCCTGCCCATACCATAACCCCACCGCCACCATGGGCCACTCGATCCACAACGTTGACGTCAGCAAACCGCTCACCCACACGATGCCATACACGCTGTCTGTCATCTGTCCTGTACAGTGAAAACCGGGATTCATCTGTGAAGAGAACAACTCTTCCAAGTGCCAGACGCCATCGAATGTGAGCATTTGCCCACTCAAGTCGGTTATGACAACAAACTGCAGTCAGGTCGAGAACCCGACGAGGATGACGAGCATGCAGATGAGCTTCCCTGAGATGGTTTCTGACAGTTTCTGCAGAAATCCTTTATTTATGCAAACTGATTGTTTCAGCAGCTGTCCGGGTGGCTGGTCTCAGACTTTCTTGGAAGTGAAGATGCTGGATGTGGAGGTCCTGGGCTGGCGTGGCTACACGTGGTCTGCGGGTGTGAGACCGGTTGGATGTACTGCCAAATTCTCTGAAACGCCTATGGAGATGGCTTATGGTAGAGAAATGAACATTCAATTAATTCCTGCAGTCAACATGCCAATTGCACACTCCCTCAAAACTTGCGACATCTGTGGCATTGTGCTGTGTGATAAAACCGCACATTTTAGAGTGGCCTTTTATTGTGGCCTGCCTAAGGCACACCTGTGCAATAATCATGCTGTCAAATCAGCATCTTGATATGCCACACCTGTGAGGTGGATAGATTATCTCAGCAAAGGAGAAGTGCTCACTAACACAGATTTAGACAGATTTGTGAATAATATTTGAGGGAAATAGGCCTTTTGTGTACATAGAAAAAGTCTTAGATCTTTGAGTTCAGCTCATGAAAAATGGGCGCAAAAACAAAAGTGTTGTGTTTATAATTTTGGTCAGTGTACTTTATAATCATAAGAAGGGGTGATCCACTGGCTCAACTTACCCCAGAGCTTTTGGCTCAATTTACCCCAATACTACCATTTTAACAAACTTGTATGATCCAAGAGTTTAGAGCAGGGGTGCCCAAACTCTGTCCTGAAGAGCTAGTGTCATGCATTGTGTAGCTCCAGCTTGTCTCAACACACCTGTCGGAAAGTTTCTAGCAAAGCCACTAGAAGCAAGCCTGCAACTATTAGCCAAGTATGTGGCAGTACGTGGGAAAGGAGACCAGAGACTGTTTTATCTATTTATTCATTTTTTTGAATGGATGACAATGGAGGAGAGGCTTCATATGCTGAATACACAGCTTTTTAAAGGCAACGGCATGAATTGACAGCCTATCTGCTAATCTTCAACATGTTTTACACTAAACAATACTTTTGGATATTACTGTTTTTACTATTTTTAAAGTTTATCACAAAAAACACTTCCGATTTATTGCTATGGTATCTGTAAACAGCGAATGAGTACTGTACAACTGTGACTGATATTCAATGACTTTAAGGCTTATGTGATTGGTTATCAGGGCACATGTGATCTAAGCAAGCCATTACGCTTTCTCCAATAGAAACCCTGTTGAAAAACCAGCATATGCTGGTTAGTTACGTTTTGAAGATGAGCTAGTTTAAGCTGGTCCTTAGCAGGTCATGTACTGGTCCTAAGCTGGTCCTAAGTAACTAGCTCCTGCTCAGGACCAGCTTAGGTCCAGCACATGACCAGCTTAAATCAGCTCATGACCTGCACATGACCAGCTTAAACAGCTTAAACCAGCAGCCATGCTTCAAAACATACCTAACCAGCATATGCTGTTTTCAACAGCAAAATGTAATACAGACCCTCATCTATAGAGTCTATAGTATAGACAGTCTCTGTTGTATGCCTAGTAAGAGCTTGATTAGCTTTTTCAATGTTCAAGGACTCATAATTCTTGTGTCTGAGTAATAACAGACAAATTTGAAACAAAAATCACGTGTTTGTGCTTTAGGAAGTTATAAAATGAGGCTATACTGTTAGCATGATGTTACTGTAGCTCTCACTTTGAACAGCAAAAAACAGTGGCTTTTATATTTGTGGTCATATCACCAATTTTGATGCCTAGAAACAAGGGGTGGCTCAACTTCGCCACAGACTCATATCACCCTGCTCTCCCCTATTCAATGTTCTGTTATGTTCAACTTTTTGTTATGTTATTGGTTAGATGCATTGATGACAGACTTAAGGGGTTTTAAGTGTCGTTTAGAAGTCAGAACACGATTACAATGAGTGCTTTTGAGGGGAGAGAGACAAAGAAAAAAAAAAAAAAACTAATTGCTGGATTTGGTTTCATAAAATCTGCAAATGGGCAGGCTTGTGTCTTAAAAGTACGCCCACAAATTCCCAAAGCACCATCTGCTTTTGTTATATTCAGCACTTATTAGTCAACACACGAATTCCACTGATTTCTAGTGTTGTCTATAAAAGACAGCACTGTGAGAATAAGGTGTAGCTTACTCTACAAATTGGAAGCTCATGCAGCATTAGTACTAAAAAAGATGCATATTTTGATAAATGAAGAAATATATTCTCTTATTTAAAAACTATGTTTCTGGTTATATATTTCATTCAACACCCATGTAGCATATATTCAATTTTTGCACCCATATTCCTGTGGCCTTAAGCCTGCCATATCAAAATCAGCCAAATTATGTAATAAGAGCACAACACAGCCTGAGGAAGTTCCACAAGAGACCATCATCTATGCTCCCCAGTGAATCTCCATACATTTGAACAACCTTCTTTCTGTTTTTGCCCTCGGCCACAGACAATTATTGGAATAGTTTCACTTCTATTGTCCTTGGGGCTTGGATACTCACTTTTAAAAAGTTTAGCTACACTATGGTAAAGATAGCATTTAACTGAGCTTTTAGCTGACTATCAGTGCTCTAATTTGGTCTTCGCAATGAGCTGGAAAAAATAATTTGCACAAATATTACAGTCACTTAGTACAGACCACATGGGTACATCTGAGTAGCTTTGAATTTAAATCTAAAGGCATATATTTAATTAACTTGTAACCATGCGTGATTTATTTTGACTTGTTCATGGGCATTTGTGCAGCATGTTCATAAGCAGAGTTTTCATTTGCGCTAAATAACAGTATAAATCTCTGGGAGAAAAGATACTCATTAGGTGATTCTGGTAATGGGCCATGTTCACGTGTCTCTTTTCTGGTGATGGAGGAAGTGGAGGGAACCTGTACATAATTGGCTGTGTCGCTTCGTTAGCCATTTTTTAATTAGCATAAACAAGTCTTATTCATCAAATGTTCAGGCTCATTAGTGACCCATCTCTGCTAATTGTTCAATGGCAGAGTGGAAGAACTGCGTGTGTTAGAGAGAGGAATAGAAATGGTTCCTATGGGACAACAGTACTGTTTCCCTGTATGATTATGATAGACGGGACATTACTCACCCTTTCCCCTCAACTCCCTGCTGGATGGGATCTTTGGTCTTCTTACCGTATCTGGGCTGACTAAATGGCTTGTGTGTTTATCATAAAATAAGAATAGAGACTGACTCACATGAAGGAAAAAATATCAGATCTCCTTCGAGACAGCGGTGAGATTAAATGGACAAATAAAACATAATTTAAAATCATATGAGGACAAATGGAAAAATAATGACAGTTTAAAACTGGTTCTCAAAATTACTGGTTGAGATTACATTCCTGTGCCAAACTCAACATCAGTGGTTGCCTAAAAAGATGTTTAGCATCCCTCAGGCATTTACAGTTCTTTTGGAAATCAACATACAAATTCCTAATTGTTGTCTTTGCATGTTAAACTGGGATAAAATAACATATATCCTATAATAAAAATTAAGGAAATTACTGTTTTATCTATCAAGAAATGATTGGATCATTTAAAAGTGGTTTCTATAATATGGGTTGGAGGAGGAGCTGAAAAATAAAAGGACTTAGTGACCTCAGCCAAAAAGAAAAGTTGTTTACGCTTCGGAACAAGTTCACGACAAGATGTGATGTTCAATCTGCATTTTGATTGGGATTTTCAGTGAATCTTTCTGCAGGGTATATATTAACCAGCAGGTGGCGATTCAATGAGTCATCAATCAATCGAATCGTATTTATTCAAATTCAAGTGAATGCCTATATGTGTGAGTCACGGAATCATTTAATCAACCCATTAGATCAAAACATCTGGTTCGTTCCGAAATTATAAGCACGTGTTTGAATCATTGAATCAACCGACTCGTTCAAACACTGATTCATTCAGAAACTACTGTGTTTTGCCTGGAGACTTGTCTTTGGACCTGTTCGTTTAAATGAACAAAAATACCTAAGGTGAGTGTTTCATAATCGTTTTATGATGGACCACTGAGCTATAAAATTGTCCTTATAAGTGCGTGTTTGAATCATTGAATCAACCGATTCGTTCAAACACTGATTCATTCAGAAACTACTGTGTTTTGCTCGGAGACCTTTCTTTGGACCTATTCGTTTGAATGAACTAAAATACCTAAGGTAAGTGTTTCACAATCGTTTTATGATGAACCACTGAGCTATAAAATTGCCCTCTTGAGAAAATTACCTCAGAAAAAAGTAAGATGTCAGAGACAAAGGTTTGCAAAACGATGTTACAATGGCTCACAGACGTATTAGTTATTTATAGAGACATCTTTTCACTGATTCTTGAGAAGTGGGACAAAACAGGGTTCAAAATTGAAAAAATAAAACCTTGTACTCAGATAAACGAAACTACAATTATGTATATGCTTTGATGCAACCTCCCAACTTTTCATATTTTTATCAAAATGTGCTTTTTACCTTGGACTGTGTAATATAATTTTAAGTTTATCTTTAACGGCAATCAAGATGTGTTTAACATTTAAAAACACATTCTCATGCTAGCAGACAGATTACACTTTCACATTTGATCAACAATTCCACAACAAATATAAAATATCATAATGAAATATTATCAAAATATTCATCTGACAGAGTTAACATATCTGAATCTGTAGTCATTTTAACTATCAAATACATTGAATCAATCACTTACTGTATTAAAAAAAAACACAACAAACACTGTTATTGTTTATAAAGCTTTTATTCAAGATACACATTTAAGTATTTTGATATATCATTGGAACACAAATGATCTATTTTAACGAATGTCTGACGGTTTTGACAAAAAGTGGGGACGCCCCTGAAACCTTATATAACATGCATGTGTCACTGAAAAACTTGCTTTGGTATGAGATATTAAGTGTTGCTTTTGATAAAACAAGCTAATTTTTATCATTAACAATATATTTTTATCCATTTTATAGCGTATGAATGATTAAACCCTTCTCTGTGGACACTGTTTTTGATGTAGTGAGAAGACAATAAGTGTCAGTTTTGATATCATGATAATAAAATTAAATTGAAGAAGATAATTGTGTTAAATACATTCTATTATTAATCCTCCATAACATTTACAACTGAAAATATTTTCATTTTTAAACCTAATAGCAGTCCTATGTCTCAATAATCAGTGTTTTATAATTGGAATCCTGCTTATATACTGTGTGTTTTTGATATAAGAGTTTACAGTATTCGCCATTCAAAGCACAGTTTTAGCTCCAATCGTCTCTGTGACTCCATCAGATGGGACACAGTCACAGAATTGGCTGTAAAATGATAGGGAAAGATACACAATGCATGAGTGTATGTGTTTGTGTTATTGTGTCTGCCGACGTGAGCTGAATTTAAAAACACTCCCCTTTGCTCTCTTTGTAAACAGCAGTCCCTGTCATGTATATTCAACGCCGAATCTAATTAACATTCACCGTGCAGAGCAGTAGATTACATTCAGAAATCAGAAAGAGACCAGAGGTCTCTGACCCCGCCTTTCACTCCTCAGCCCCGCCCACACATTAGCATTGGACGCAGATTTTAGTGCTGATAGGGAGCACGCGCAAACGAGATTTATGGCGGTGTGGTCAGGCTGTAATCAGAGACCTAAGAGCAGACGCTGTCGCGCAGGATAAAATTTATACAGCAAATGAAATGCTATTACTCGCCCCGTTATGGGGTTGGGGGGTTGGTCGGGCACTTTCTTCCGTGTTCTTCCACGAGTCCCAAATTGGGATTAATTGTCAGAGTGAAAGATGGCTATGTGTTGTTTTGTTGCTGTGAATCTCCATAATGAATAAAAATGGCTATGCACCATTAGCAGATTGATCTCTCTTTTTATTTAAATCATTAAAATGGGTTGGAGGGAGATTAATTTATGGAGTTAATGTGTTTTTCTGTCACATGGCTTCATTTTTTTATCTTCCTGTTATTTCACTTGGTAATAAAGAGAGTTTTTGGCTGTGAGCACATCAAGACCGCAAGTGCAACTGTTGGCTTTGTAATAGTGCTATAAAACACATTTCAGGATGTAATATAGTGCTTGCATTGTTTGTGCAATGTGCTAAGGTTCACATCTCTCAGAAATAGTCATCCATGATTACATGAGATGAACAAAAGACACCAGTGGTCCTCATAAAGTCCATAAAGAAGCAGCAACAGCATGCAGATCAAAAGTTTATACACTGTAAAAATGCTGGGTTAAAAACAACACAATTTGGCAACCTAGCACTGGGTAAATATTGGACAGAATACACCCAGCTGGTTGAGTTAAATGTTTTTACCCAACATGCTGGGTTGTTTTATTTAAGCCAACTATTGCTTAAAAATTATTGTATTGCTGGCTTAAAATGGACTGGAAATGTCAAAAATCACACACAGAATTATAGAGGCAACAGCAATAATCAAAAGATGAACATTAAGCAGGAACATCCATGGACAAAAATATAAGACAAATAAAATTTTTGGGGGGTGAATACAGCATAGTTTACAATATTACATACATTTAAACTTGTTTAACAAACATTTTAAAAGCAGCATTTTAATGTAAATTTATTCAACTGTTCTCTGTAATCACTTTTCACAGAAATGGTGCTAATTTTCATGTCGGTGTGTCAGCAAATTCTAACACGGTGATAGGCTGTTGTTCGCCGGGGGAACTACAAACCTCAGGCCGTAGCTGAAAGATGCCGTAACATACTTCATAACCTGCTAAACAAACCGAGTACCGAGATTAGAGAACATATTATAACAAATATAAACATAGATTATAACATATATAACAAAAAAAATGAATTTATGTTATGTAAGGCAAAAGGTGTTTCCATCATATGAAACAAACAACTGCTGCTGATGCAGCTGGCTGACATTTCATCCTTGTATGTTGCGTTGCGTAAAATAATATAATTTACAGCACTCAAAATGAAATAAAAAGTATATAAACCTTTATTTGGCTGAAGAAGTGCACCAAATCATGAGCGCTGAGAACCGCTCTGTTCTATAGAGGACGCAAAAAGCCAGCGCTCCGACTGTAACTCAGCAGCTGGGTTGTTTCATCTGAGACAGGCTCAACCCAGCAGTTGGGTAGAAAAAATAAACCAATATTTAATAACCCATTTACAAAATGACCCAGCAGCTTAGTTACAGAAAAGCTACCCAGGACCTGGGTAAAAAATAAAATAAAAATGACCCAACAAGCTGAACCCAGCATTTTTTAGAGTGCAGAAAAAAACCTGGGTAAAAATATTAAAAACAACCCAATACAATGACCCAGCATTTGGGTTAAAAAAATAACCCAGCATTTTTTAGAGCGTAGTAATCTATCTATCTATCTGCCAATTATTTTAGATACATTCCTATATTTAATGAAATCTTTTAATCAATCCTAACTCCATTTTTAGGTCCATAAATGGCTCATCTGTATAGTTCTTTGTAGTTTTCTATTACAGCCCCCTGTCACATCTAATCTTTCTTTCAAAGTCTAATCTTGGAGGAATTCAACAGTAAAATACCTGCATATCAGAGAGTCTTTGGATCTCAGGACAGAACTGATATTGAATGTGTGTGTGTGTGACATATGTCAAGAAAATGAAATCTCCCTTGTCGTTTCTATCCAATCAAAAGTGATCCTCAGGAAGACTCTCAGGAGTGGAAGAAGTTGTCAGATCAGGCACCAGGTGGTGTCTTCCTGCTCATAGCAACAGAAAGCCTTCAGCCATTGAGCGCTGAGGTCTCAAAGGAGTGAATAGTGAGTGTTTCTGGGAGTGATGGATTGAGCGTGTGTATGTGTGTGTGGTCGAAGTGTGTGAGGCAGATCTTGTGTGCTCCCCCTTTTTTGTTTTAATTGTGCCACTGTAGCAGTCGCCCTTCTGCCTCTCTAACCCTTCCTCTCGTCTCCCCGTCACTCATGGTGTGTAATTAGAGAGAGAAGATCTTCCACACCACCTCGACACAAAGCTTGACTGACAGCAGGCCTCTTGAGCTGTATCTGTGTTGCACTTTCAATAAATATAGTGTAAGGTCTGTGCACTGAGCCAGTGACGACCATTAGATGGAAAAGCACACACCGAAAATGTTTCTGATTGATCTCTCAGTATATATCAGAACTGAAAACTTGAGTAAACATAACTATTTTATGATGTGATTTCAGATGACTTTTACTGCTAAACTGTCACTGGGATGTAAGATCATATGAAAACATCAATGAATCAGCTGCCAGTTTGGCCAAAAGCATAACATAGTTATGAATTGCCATAAGAGTGTGTTGTGCAGGCCATATATGTTGGAATTACTGTATTTTTTATTTATTTATTTTACATATATATATATATATATATATATTTTTTTTTTTTTTTTTTTTTTCATCTCCTTGATAATTCATGATTACATCTGAAACTGCAACTATGAAAGGTCCAGCTTCTCTCACTCATTTTCGTCTTTTTGTAGCCGGTGTCACCAGGTGCATTTTCTTTGTTCTTTAGTGTTTTTCATGAGGTAAATTAATGTACTTCAGTTAATGGATCCATTTTGGCGTATATGTGTGTTGCTACAGAAATGAACCATTTCTGAATTGAAGGACGAGTTGTCGTCTCATAATTACAGTAATTCTAAGATGCATTAGTTCACTGTTGTTGGGCTCTAAAGATGACTACAAGCATCCATACAAAACTGGAGATCTTACTGAAAATCCTTAGATACAGTATAAAATCTAGATGCGTTGTGACAGGTTTTAAGCCACATTTTCTATATAGTGCTTTATACAAAACTGATTGTTTTAAAGCAGCTTTACAGTAAAAAAGAAAAGATTAACAGTGTTAATATTAATGCAGAACTCATCGATTATCAAACAACTTCAGTTTTAGCTGTAAGGCTCTAATGTAGGCAGTAGAGTTATTATTCAGCTCAGCTTGTTTCAGTTCAGTTCAATAATATTTTACTACAGTGATGTCAAATATAATTAGTTCTTGCATGTCATTTGACCGATTACAATGCAGTTAAGCTATGGCAGAGTGTATATTTCAAGGAGACAGTTCAGCCAAATATGAAAATTCTATCATTAATTATTCACCCTCATGTCGTTCCAAACCCGTAAGACCTTCGTTCATCTTCGGATCACAAATTAAGATATTTTTGAAATCCAAGAGTTTTCTGATCCTCCATAGACAGCAACACAACTGACACATTTAAAGGCCAGAAAGGTAATATGGACATTGTTAAAACAGTCCATGTGACACCACGACAATACTTTTTGTGTGCAAAGAAAACAAAAATAATGACTTCATTCAACAATTCTTCAACATTTATCTTCAACAATAATCTTCGCCGCACGTTCATAAGAGTACCACAATGCATACGTGTGGCTCACATCCATCCCCACTTAGTTCCAATGTATGGAGAAGAGCTGCATAAATTCTGGTCAACATCTCATGTTTGTTCTGTGAAAGAAAAAGTCATAGTGGTTTTAGTTTCCCCAAATGTGAACTATACTTATAAACTTTTTCTGACTGAGAAAGAATCCAGAGCAGAAACAGAAAGCATGAGTGATTGAGTGTGAGAGACAGTGAGAGGAATGCAGGAACAGTGAGAACAAAAGAATCATGTTCCTATTCACGGAAACAGCAGAATTAGGGTGTATGGGATCAGCTGTGCAAGTGGCCGTCTTTGGCTATTTGGGAGATTTTCTTGAGGAGAGCAGTCAGTCAAGGATCAAACTGTTTTCCAGCATCTTTTGCATATTTGAACCTTTTCCAGCAGCGACTGTATGATTTTGAGATCCATCTTTTCACACTGAGGACAACTGAGGGACTTAAACACAGCTATTAAAAAAGGTTCAAACATTCACTGATGCTCCAGAAGGAAACACAATGCATTAAGAGCCGGGGGTGAAAACTTTTTGAATTTGCAGATCAAGGTAAATTGCACTTAATGTGTCTTCCGGGAAACATGCAGGTATCTTCTGTTGCTTCCGAAGAGCAGTACTAAATCTTCACCCTGTTCAAAAGTTCTCACCCCTTTAATTGATTGTGTTTTCTTCTGAAGCATCAGTGAATGTTTGAACCTTTTTTAATAGTTGTGTTTGAGTCCCTCAGGTGTCCTCAGTGTGAAAAGATGGATCATAAAATCATACAGTCACTGCTGGTTCAAATATGCAAAAGATGCTGGAAAACTGAAGAATCTGCAGGACCTGGAGGATTTTTCTGAAGGACAGTGATCAGTTAACAAACAAGGGAACAACCATCAAAAAACAAAACAAAACAAAACAAACAAACAAAAAAAAAAAACAGTAGTAGATCATTCACGTGACCACACAGTATTAAGAACCAAGCGTTCCCAAACTTTTGAAGGGGGTTATTTTAATATTTATTTTGAATAAAAAATATTCATATTTAATTAATATTATATTAATATTTTAATTAAGACATAAATAATAATTGTCTTTTCTTCTTTCCTTAAAGCACAAAAAAAAAAATGACTGAACATCAGAACAAATTTTATTTCAACCATGGAAAGACAACAATACACACCATTTATCAAGTGTAAATCCACCAAAGTTAATCTATTCTTCTGTCTAATTTGTTTGTCGGCCAGAGGGAATTATTTTGAATTATTTTCTAGTCTTAAATTTTGTAAACACCACCATTCTCTCCTTTCTCTGTATTGTGTCCACACCGTCAATCAAAAGGCAGAAAGTCCCTCATTTCCTTCTCGAGTCCCATCAGCACAAAAGCATGCATATGGAGGCCCTGTGGGGCCAAAAAGGTGTCACATTTAGTGCCTCTCTAAAACGTTTATCCCGCGCCTCTGCCCTTCCCGTCTTGAACCTCCCAGACACAAAAGGGGGGAAAAACCCCAGCTTCAGGTATTTTTCCTGGATTCTGCATCCCAGGGGAGGAGAGGATGGAATGCCTGGAAGAAAGAAATCACATGTCCGTAGTGAACTGGCGGCATTGTGCGACTCGATCGGAGGACAAAGAGGTCTGAGATAATGAATTAGATTAAATGGGGAAAAGTTGAGCTATGAAAAAAGTCACACAAAAGCAAAGAAGAGAAAACAACAGCGGTACAAAAGGGGTGCTGAAAAAAATAGCCACCCCGATCTGACTGGTTATTTTGTAGCTTCACTGAAGCAATTATAGCTATTGTACACGGTGAATGGTGCTATGAATGCAGATTATGAGTGCAATGGAAATTTTTGACTCATTCTCAATTATCTTTTTTTTTTTTCTTCCCCGTACATCATGCCTAAGAGGAGATATTTCACACTCAAACACACACACACATACGGGGCCTCAGAGACGTCTCTCTTCTATTTTGCCAATTCTAAAGGTCACAGCAGTTTTCCCATCAGCGAGCGTGAAGTATTAGCCCAACGCCTGTGGAGAATAACCGTTTTCCATCTTCATTCCCCCTCAGGTGCATTTTGAGACGCTCTCTTACACAGGTCTCCAAAGCGTCTCTCACAGCGCGTTAAAACACACAACACACGCGGCTGTTGATGCCTCAGGTAGCACTCAATACACAGGCCAATCGTGATGATATTCAGGCTCATTTGCATGAAGAGCAAGGGTTTGTGGGTGCCATCAGTTAGATCGATGCTGTTCTGTTGTCTAAAACAGATGAGGGCGACTTGCGTTTGACCTTATTTAAAGTACGACGATGTTTGAGTAATCACAAACTCGGTCATTTATCCCAAAAGGCAGTTTAGGAAGTACTTTTGAAGTCTTTTTTCCCATTCGGCTGTCATTGGGATAAAGTTCTGTGCTGTACCGCTGTTGTTTGGACGGGTTATAAATGTTATCTTGATGTACTGTGACACGTTTGTTAGCGAGAACAGCAGACGAGAGCCAATGACAGCTGACCTCTGAGCCGCTGGGAGACGGAGAGAACTCTGGTTGCCATGGCGCCCAAATGACTTCCAAGAGAGTTCTGAAATCGCCATTGAAGCGTTTCCATTGTTTCACTCGGGTCATCATAATTATGCAGTCGCCACGGATACAATTGATGATGTTTATTATGTTTTCCTTTATGAGAACTGTAATTGATGTTTGCATTGTTTGAATTCTGTTGCTGTAAAAAAAAAAAAAATACAAGTATAGGTTTGTTGCCAAAATATTAGAAAAATGTTAGACACCTGAAAAGATATTTGAATATTAATTGAATAATATTTGAATAATAATTGTTTTCAGCCCTTTTGACTTGAATTAACCATGCCCATGAATTAACTGCTTAGAAAGCAAAACAGAACATCCTAAAAATGTATAAATATGAAAAGAACCATTAAAAAGTAGGATTGGGAGCTGATAACCATTGAAAATAAGTACCAAAATTGAATACCATTTAGTTCTGTAAACATTTCTTGCGTGTCCATTATTTCGCTGATAAAATCAAAACACCATAACAGACTGAAATACTACTCATTAAGTGTTACTGCTAATGAATCTATGGTGTGAAACCAACAGCATGATCACTATAGTTCGATTGCAGAATGAACAATTTTTAATGAGCTGATTCTTTTTAGTGAATGAAAACATACTGTATAGCACATTCATTATAGTCCGACCTCCAAACAGTTCTTCTTAGTGAATCAAACACATACTGCTTAAAGGAGAAGTCCACTTCCAAAGCAAAGATTCACATATAATGTACTCACCCCCTTGTCATCCAAGATGTTCATGTCTTTCTTTCTTCAGTCGTAAAGAAATTATTATTATTTTTTTTTTGAGGAAAACATTTCAGCATTTTTCTCCATATAATGGACTGATATGGTGCCCCGATTCTGAACTTCTAAAATGCATTTTAAATGCGACTTCAAATGATCCCAGCCGAGGAAGAAGGGTCTTATCTAGTGAAGCGATCGGTTATTTTCATAAAAAAAATACAATTGAAATACTTTTTAATTTCAAACGCTCGTCTTGTCTCGCTCTCCCTGAACTCTGTGTTTTCTGGCTCAAGACAGTTAGGGTATGTCAAAAAACTGCAATCGTAGGTTCTCCCTCAACTTCAAAAATCATTTCAAAATCATCCTACATCGCTGCAGAAGTACCGACCCAGTCTTTGCAAAGTGAACATGCAAAGATGATCAAATACCCTTAACAAAAAAGGTAAAACAGCGATATAGGACAATTTTGAAGCTAAGGGAGAACATGAGATGGGTGTTTTCGACATACCCTAACTCTCATGGACTAGAAAAAAACAGTCCAGGCAGAGTAAGACAAAATGAGCGTTTGACATTAAAAAGTATATAAATTGTATTTTATGTATTTTATTTATTTTATGAAAATAACCAAACATTTCTCTAGATAAGACTCTTCTTTCAGGGCTGGGATTATTTACAACTGCATTTGGGATTGTTTGAACTGCATTTAAACTGCATTTTGAAAGTTCAAACTCGGGGCACCATATCAGTTCATTATATGGAGAAAAATGCTGAAATGTTTTCCTCAAAAAACATAATTTCTTTACGACTGAAGAAAGAAAGACATGAACATCTTGGATGTGGACATTATATGTGAATCTTTGTTTTGGAAGTGGACTTCTCCTTTAACTCAGTTCATTTGACAGTGTGAAAGAGACACCAACATTAGTCCAAACAGAGAATGATTCTTATGAGACAGTTCTTTATAGTGAATCAAAACATACTGTATACCACTATGTCACTATATACACCATTTGTCACGAATCTGGTCCTGATTCTCAGTCCGCTCGCTTCCAGAAATCGCCTTGCCATTACACAGACTGTTGCACTACACCCCGAACTTAATTTCCCATGCTTCACCTCACTCACCACGTTCACAGCTGCAGCCAATCACGAACGGTATAAATACGAGGCCCTTCCTACTATTCTGTGCCGAGTATTGCAGTGCGTTTAGCACTCTCATTGATAGCAGCTGTACGGAGCCACTTTGTTCATCCTTAGCTTAGTTTAGTCGTGTTTCTAGTTAGTTTATCCTAGTCTTGTTTTCTAGCCTGGTTATATTGTCTTGTCTGCCTTCCGCCTGCCCTGGACATCTCGCCTGTCGTGGATTTAACCTTTTGCCTTGTCGTTTCGGACTCTGTTCGCCCCTCAAATAAATTCTATCCTGTCTATTTGGATTAGCCGTTTGCCTCCTCCCTTGGATTCCTTGGATCGCCTACCTTATGGATTACTCTTGTGTCTTGCCTGAATATACCTGTTGCCGATGTTCGACCCAGCCTATGTTTGACCATGCCTTTCTTTATCAATAAAGCTATGCAAATGGATCCGCCTGCTTCACGCGTCAGCCACTTCGTTACACCGTTATAGTTCGACTCCCAAACAGTTCTTTTTAGTGAATCAAGCACATACAGTGTAACTCAGTTCATTTGACAATGTGAAACAGTCAGCATCATCAGTGTAGACAAAATTAATCAGTGTATTACAAAATTAATGATTCTTTTGAGCTGATTCTTTTTATTGAATCAAAACATACTGTATAGACATTTTTCCTGAACGCGGAAGACTCTTAACCAGAAGGATGCTTTGCATTTCCGGTCTCCAGTGTTTCTAATCAAATTAGCGTATATTCCGAGCTAATCTAAGGTTAAACCTACTAAAATGTTATTAAAAAGCACATGGCTCCATAGCGCCATCACTTTGCAATGTCGCAATGACTGTCAATTTTCTGTGCCTCACTCCTCAAAGTTTAATGAGTGTGTAGATGACATGAAGCTGCCTTCGTCAGCTACATTAAAAACAGATGGGCGCTATTTGAATGGGTTCCTGTTCCTAGACTGGAACATCCAATTGGAAGTTAGAATTCAAAACATAACGTATAGCACATGCACTGTAGTTCACCTCTAAAACAGTCCTATTTAGAGAATCAAACACATACCATTTTACTCAACTCGAATACAAAGCATCATTAAGTGTAGTTCAATTACAGAATGAATGATTCTTATTAGCTGGTTCTTTTAGTGAATCAAAACATACTGTACACACATGCGTTATAGTTCCCAAACAGTTCTTAATCAATCAGTGAATCAAACACATACAGTCAAACTATCATAGTCACTCTTTTTAGTGATGTGAACACATACAGCTTAATTGTGAGACCTACATCAGTTCAACTGACAATGTGTAGTTAAAGATGTAAATTTACAATGCAAATTTAGTCAGTATTTTATCAAAAATGAATGAAATATGACAAAAAAAAAAAAAAAATGTTGTTGTTGTATTGTTATTTAAAACACAATTAAACACAATCTTAATGGATTCATGCCACCTCTAAAAAGTAAAGTCTTTGTAAACTGTTTTATCATCATAATTGTATTTAATTGTATTTGTATTTTTAATCTTTTGGTGAACTATCCCTTTAATGCACTGTGAACTAAAACTAACAAACAAACAAACAAAAAATGCTTTTTAATAATTAACATTAACAAAGATGAATAAATGCTATTATTTAAAAAAAATACATTGCCTATTGTTAGTTCATGATAGCTAATGTTACCAAATGAGACCTTATTGTTGTTACCAATAATGGTGAATGGAACTGCAAGCACCATTCCCTTTTTCTGAAGAAACTTTAAAAATCATGTTCTGATCACATGAAAGAGAGCTTACATAATCAGCAATGTTAATATATTGTTCTCACTGCATTGACAAAAACCTCTTGGCCTTTGCGTTGCTTTCCTCATTTGATGATATTCCTAAATGGATTTACTAAATATGGAATTTGCTTGCAAATTTCAAAGGAATTAACAATCAGCAAAACATTTTAACAAAAGAAATTTAATGCAATTAGAAAACATACTGATTGCTTTCCTCCGAGTGAGGGCTTCTCGCTGTTCGTGTTTTGTTCCTGGAAAATGAGCAGTAATTGCTTCTACCGTTTTACACAAAAGCCATCGCGGGGGGTGGAGGAATCGGTTTGGCGCTCATGGTAAACACGTATAATAATGCTTGGATGTGTGCGGAGGAGAGAAAGGAGCCGTTTAACAACCCAGAAGAATAGGGCCATGCAGTTTGCATAGATTTCCTCTCTCACTGAAATGGAAAAGATGCTCAGAACGGTAAACTGCGTGAACATGTGGCCCATCTCTCCTCTGAGGGCTTTAAAACATCTCCACCCATCGTTTCGACAGACACGTATGGGCTGAAAACTGAAGCTGGAATCTCCTGATAATGAAATCCTGTTCGGTTTTTATGACCTGGTAGACGGACCCTGCAATGGGAAGTGGCATCTGGAACGAGTCCGTTAGCACGATTCCTCGCACGGAGAGCCGAAAAACCGTCCCTGCAGGCGTGCCACCAAAACAAACAAGACACAAGATGAACGATTCCCCGGGTGTCGTGCTGCGTGGAGACACCTGACAGTAGAAAAGAAAACATGCACGGATGGGGAACGGAATGCAAATGATGTTTTTGTGGTTATCCTTTCATTTGAACATTTCAAGACCAAGAGAGAGAAAGAAAGAAAGAGAGAGAGAGCTATAGAAGAAAAGATGGCAAGAGAGAGTAAGATAGAGGTGTAATCTGTCTCTTCCCCTGTTATCTCTGACTGCCGTTATGTCACATCACCTTTAAATATTCAGCATGTGCCCATTTTATCCCGAAGGGCAGCATTTGAAATCATAACGGCCCGTCCGTTTAATTGCCAGAATGCCACCCAAGCTCTGGATCTGAATGATGTTCGTTCTATTATTAATGAGGCCAGGAGAGCACTTTGACATTTTGCATTTTGCTGGAAGATGCAAATGAGGCTGGTGTGAATATAAGAATATAGGAAGTCAAGTGCTGCCATGTGCAGATGTCCACTTCCTCTGCACATATACTGACCAATCAGAAACAGGAGTTATTCAGATATTTAATTTTTGAAAAAATAGTAGTTTGACACACCAAGGCAAGCATCACTATAACATTTCAGTGATTTAAAGGGTTAGTTCACCCAAAAATGAAAATTCTGTCATTAATTACTCACCCTCATGTTGTTTCAAACTTGTAAGACTTTTGTTCATCTTCAGAACACAATTCAAGATGTTTTTGATGAAACCTGAGAGCTTTCTGACACAGACAGCAACGCAACTACCGTGTTCAAGGCCCAGAAAGGTAGTAAGGACATTGTTAAAATAGTCCAGGTGACATCAGTGCTTCAACCAAGGCTCGAACTGAGGGGGGATGCGGGGGATGGGATCCCCCTTGTTGAAAAAAATGACAAAAAGCATCCCCTCCGTAAAACCACCATCCCCCCTTACCATCCCCTTTAGATTAAGAATGCTGTGTATTATGCAAAACCTATTGTGCAAATTAAATGATAAAATTCTCTAAGTATAATAATTTATCAACTAAATAATGGCGATTGGCCAATCAGAGCTCTGTATTAAGGAGCTGTGTGCTTGCTTATGCATGTTGTCGTTATTTTTCGCACAAAATGTTTCAGCACAACTTCTGACGTTCTTTGGCAATGATATTATGCAGCACCTGAAAATAGACTAACTTCCGTCAACATAACCAATGTGACCACCTGCTTGCACAGGGAGACTATTTTCAGACGCTGAGTAATATCACTGCGCCTGCTGCACCCATGATACGGCAGCAAAGTTCCTTGATTATTACGAGAGTACGGAATGAGAGTATAATTCCTAGCCATATCGATCTAGAAAATAGCAACTTTTTATTTTCCGTCAGTCTTAGTACACGATGTAACTACAGAAGAGTCAAGTTTTAATAGGAAAAATATCGAAACTCTTTGGTCATTTTTGAGCGAGATACTTACAGTCTAATCAGATTCAATGATATACGCTAAGCTATGCTAAAAGTGCTACCGTCAGACCCGGAGATCGGCTGAATGGATTCGAAAACGGTAAAACTCAGCTGTTTAACTCTAGGGGAGTTGGAAAGTGAGATTTTTTTTTTAAAAAAGTGGAGTGTTCCTTTAACAAAAAGTAAAATTTCATACCCACATGTTGCTTTCAGGCAACACTGTACCATCATGGATCACAAATATAACCAAACTATCATATCCATTATCAAACCAAAACATAATTAGTGTTGTTTCGAAGTAAAAAAAAATAATATTATCATAAATTTATGCTAATATGCATCTTATCCTTACAAGCATGCACATATAAAAGACAACATAATAAGGTATGGTATTTCATTGATAAGAATTTAAAGAAATTCCCCTGATATTATAACATTATTGTGCTTTACTATGTGTGACTGTGAGGACGAAGGATGCACTCCATTCAGAAATGATCACCTGTTCTAATTCACGTTAGCTGATATTATCAGGTATGTCTGTGACTTGGCAAAAACAAACAAAAACATGTTGTGAGATTCCAAAAGCATTCATTGCATGATGAATCCTATTACAATGCAGTTAGAATGCCTCTATAATTCGAATACCCTGCTGAAAAAAACATCTGAAACCAGTCTATGCTGGTTGGCTGGTTTTAGCTGGTCATCCACGCTGGTCTTAGCTGGTCAAAGCTGGTCAAAGCTGGTCAGCAGGCTGGTTTTAGAGGGGTGTTGGCCGCTTCCATGCTGGACAGGCTGGGAGACCAGCTAAATCCAGCTACTTCCAACTTAAACCAGCTAAGCCCAGCCAACCAGCCTAGGTTTTTTTCAGCAGGGTAATGAAAGAAATAATATATATATATATATATATATATATATATATATATATATAATCTTTATATAATTAAGTAATATCACACAAGAATCAGCATGTGTGTGAGATTGCCAGTTATAAATTAATTATATATAGCAGTTCAACAGACAAGAAGTTAACTGAATGAGTTACATTTTAGACACATTTTGTCTTTTTTCCTGTTTTGCAAATTAAAACAAAGCCGGAGCAGAGCTGCAGTGTTTCTTTCCTAAATGAATCTTTTTTTTTTTAATGAATCAAGTGAGCTCAATGATCTTTTCATAAAGACAGTCAACTTGCTTCGATCATAATTAAATCAGCCATTTTAAAAGAATCGTTTGATTAAAGGATTCAATTAATCATTTATTAAAACAGACACTTGCCGCCACCTACTGGTGGTTTTATTTATCATATCATATTTATTTATCCATGACAAGCCTAAACCAGCAGGACACACTTAGCAAAACATTAATTATGGTTATCGATAAAATCTCCATCCCCATAAATTATGTAATTTTTTACAATAACACACACCCCTAAATTAGGGGCATCATTTAGGTCATTTGGGACACAGACACACATATTGTGTGCATGCAAGTGTGCATGCATTGGTTTAACCTATTTTGGGAAGACCAAATGTAATTTCAGGCATTTCAGGCCCTACAAGGAAAATAGCTCATAAACCATAGTTCATTCAATAAAGCTTTATTTTTTGTTAAATAAAAATGTAATCACAGTAATCACAGGATCCCCCCCACCCCACCTCACCATCCCCCTTGAAATTTTTTTACAATTCAACCACTGGGTTCAACCATAATGTTATGAAGCCCTTTACAATCTTGATTTCAATGTAAATATAGTGTATTTTCTGACTAAAATGTATTGGCATGTGCAGGCGGTAGCAACGCTGCACAGCATGACTTCCTCCGAAATGTGATTAAATGTGCGTTCTGATGTGAGTCACATATGTGAAGGTGACCGCTTGAGCTGAAAGAGTGTGAGAGTCACAGGAGAGCGTGATATATTGGAGAGAAGAACACATAAGGGATGGAGGCAGATATTGTAGGAGGAGAGAGAATGAGAAGTGCTGACAGGTTGTCAGGGAAGAGTTCAGAGCTCTGACCCTTTCCCACTGCTGCCTCAGAAATAAAACCCATTCCCTTCAAACAAAAAAATAACACGTATAATGGTCAGACAAGAAAATTGTGTTTATGTTCTCTCAACTGCCTTTTCTGGAGTTGTTTGCATTCACAGGCAGAAAAAAGAACATTCTTTATGCTTCAAGAGGGGAGATCTAATAAAGCCTCAAGTCTTTTTGATCTGTGAAGCAGGAGGAGGAGAAGGTTGTGATGTTGTCCAAGTTTGGACTGGTCTCCTGAAGCGCCTGTGCATGTCTACATGATTTATACGGCTCTGTGTCAGGAGGAGTTCATTCATGTGCAACTGAACCTTATTTTTGTATCATTATCAGATGAAACTGCTCTAAGAAGTGCGAAACAACACTGAAACAGTAAAAAAAAATAAGGGCCATTTTTTAAACAAATTATCTTGATGATTGAATTTCTTCCACAAAACACACATATGCACATTTCATTCACATGAAACATGTCTAGACATGTAGTAGATTGTATTTGTGAATAGAGGGTTGCACTCTTAGGGTACGTTTGCATGACAACAGTGTACTAAAACCAGAAAAGTTTAAAAGCAAGTTTAGCGTACAACATGTATCTGTGAAAACAACTAAAAACACTATATTGTGCACGCCAGGACAGTAGTTGGCGATATCACTTTGTAAAGAAACACTATGTACATGCTGATTGATGAACACGTAATATGTGACCCTGGACCACAAAACCAGTCTTATGTTGCACGGGTATATTTGTAGCAATAGCCAAAAATACATTGGATGGGTCAAATTTATCGATTTTTCTTTTATGCCAAAAATCATCAGGATATTAAGTAAAGATCATGTTCCATGTAGATATTTTGTAAATTTCCTACCGTAAGTGTATTAAAACGTAATTTTTCATTAGTAATATGTAATGCTATGAACTTCATTTGGACAACTTTAAACGCGATTTTCTCAATATTTAGATTTTTTTGCACCCTCTGATTCCAGATTTTCAAATAGTTGTATCTGGGCCAAATATTATCATATCCTAACAAGCCACACATTAACGCAAAGCTTATTTATTCAGCTTTCAGATGATGTATAAATCTTACTTTTGAAAAATTTACACTTATGACTGGTTTTGTGGTCCAAGGTCACATATGTGCATAGACATGATGTCACCATTTTTGCAAACTCATGGTTTTGTAGAGATGGTATCAAAAAAAACATTTAAAAACTTCCACTATGAAACCTGTTTTCAAATGTTTGATGTCAGTGTTATAATGAAATAGACACGATGTCTTTGTCAATGGTAAATTTTGATAAAAAATACTATATTTTTTATTTACAGAAAAATAAAAAAATTAGTTGCATGAACAGTTACTTTAATTTATAACGATCCAATTTACAGAATGTTCATTAACTGAATTAAAAAAAATAAAATAAAAAACACCACGTGATGTGCATTCTTTATTCAGCATTTTGAAGATTAAGGTCTGTTTTCATGCCAGTGTTTATCTTAAGCCAGGTCTAAGTCAACTGTGCCAATCAGGTTAGTTAGTGATCACAGGTGTTGATGGTCACTAGAAGCCTTATTTAAAGTCTTAGTATGTTTTGAGAACGCTAGTTTTGTTTGTGAAAGTGGATGAGTAAAGGAATGAGTGTGCATATGAAAAGTCTTGATAAATTTGAGAAGAAAAAAAAAGAAACTTAAATGAAGATTGTTGTGTTTATTTATTTTACAATTTTTTCTTTGTGGGAAGATTTTCTTTGGCTTTTTTTTTTTTTAACTTCCAAAGCCAGGCTGGTTTCTGGAGAAGAGAGTGTCTAATGACATAAACAGAAGAGAAGAGAGTTGTCTAATGACATAAACAGTAACATAAAGTAAATAATATATATATATATATATATATATATATATATATATATATATATATATATATATATATATATATATATATATATATATATATATATATATATATATATATATATATATATATATATATATATATAGTATAAAGGAAAAATTATAATTGGAGAAATGTGGAGATCATTTCAACACTCTTGTTAAATACTGTTTGACCCTGAAATACATTACAGAAATATTGCTGAAAATGCCACTTTATGATGAGAAAAAGGCTTTTTAGACTTCTCGAGTTGGTTAGATGGTTATGTTGAGAGTCAATAAGCTATTGATGTTACATATAGATTCTTCAGATCACTGAATTGGATTCTTTAAAGCACCAGTATAGATCGTTTTCTAAAGAACTACACAGAAGACCATTCTCCTATGACATCAGACTATAAAAAACTCTCCCTTCAGACTTTATTTTGAAGGGTGGGACTGTGTTGAGCGTTTATCTCAGGGTGATTTGGCCCTGTTTCCAGCTGAAAATGGGTCATTGTAAGGATGAAGTGTGTGGAGCCCCAGCTCTGCTTGTCCTCAGGCCCATTCATTTCACTGTGCTCTGGGAACTCTCACTGACCATTAAAGGATTTCTTTTTCAGTTTGAGAGCAAAAGGACTGACTTGCATCTAAAGGACGCTGGAGTATTTTCCTCTCCTTTAAACACAGAAAATCTTATGAGGTTCTGTGATCTGTAGTGTTGTGCGTTTTTTTTTTTTTTTTTTTTTTTTTTTTTTTTTTTTATTTTTTTTTTTTTTTAACAGCAAAAAAAGTATCTAAATAATAATGTTAGAGAAATAATGCAAATAAATCCTGTAAATGTGGAAAGTTATTTTTTTTTTTTTATTATTATTCATATCTCATTTGTGACCCTGGACCACAAAACCAGTCTTAAGTAGCACAGTTATATTTGTTGCAATAGCCAAAAATACATTGTATGTGTCAAAATTTTAGATTTTTCTTTTATGGCAATAATCATTAGTATATTAAGTAAAAATAAGATATTTTGTACATTTTCTCCCGTAAATATATCAAAACTTAATTTTTGATGAGTAATATACATTGCTAAGAACTTATTTTGGACAACTTCACTTAACGATTTTCTCAATATTTTGATTTTTTTTTTTTTTTTTTTTTTTTTGCACCCTCAGATTCCAAATTTTACATTTTTGTTTCTCGGCCAAATATTGTCCTATCCTAACATACCATACATTAATGGAAAGCTTATTTTTTTCAGATTTCAGATGATGTATAAGTCTCAATTTCGAAAAATTGACACTTATGAGTTTTGTGGTCCAGGGTCGCATTTTGTTTATAATTGACTTTTTCTTAGAATTCTGACTTTTTCTTGGTATTCTGCATTATCTGCATCTCATAATTCTGAGTTTTTATCTCACAATTTTTACTTTTTTCCCCAGAATTGCAAATTGCCATTTATTTATTTGTTTATTTATTTATTTAATTTATTCCATAGTCTGAAATTTAACTTGAAAAACTGAATACAAATGTAATCGAAATTATAACGTTTTGTGCATTTTGAGAGCCCCATTAGGCTGGTTGCCGTAAACATGGCCACCTGGATCACATCAGCATAGTAAACCAATTCTTGGCTTTTCTATAAACAGCTGGTTGAGGTCGAGTATCCGTGCTCCAAATCCTGATGAAGATAAACTTGTTAACTCATTAAAGGCCTTGGCCAGGGTTTTTAGCAACAGGAAGCAAGCAAATGCTTTCCCTCTTTTACCATTTACTGATATAAATCATGCACATAACTCATTCCTCCACCAGACGCACACATCCAATCATATATGCCTCCAGTGACTGCTTTTACCGGCCAGGATGATGTATGTGGATAAATTTATCCGTGACCCCTGAAGGTTAGGAAACCCACTAAAGATGAAAGGAGGAAATCGTGAGCTGTCAGAGGCTGTGAAGATGTCATCACACCACAACGGCTCCTGGACCGCCACAATTTCAGGAAGATTGATCATCCAATTAGAGTTCGGCCAGAAGGACGTGACAGCGTGCAAATTTTCATACTGTACTAACAGACTGCAAATGTGTCTGTCGCTCTGTCATCAGCTTTTGATTAGCGAATGGCGCCCTTCTTTAGTAGCCAGGAGCTGAAGGACAACGGGACCAATCTGATATCTCTTATCGTTGCACAATACAGTGATACCATCTGATGCAAATTCCATGTACTTGTACTTGTTATCCGATTCCTGGTTGCATGCAACCCATTTAATCATTTAAAACTGTTAAATTATTATTAAAGGGGTCACACCCTTATTATGTTGTGATACCATGTCCCAGTATGACGAGACAAAAACAACAATAAACAATAAAACCCATTATAAATGAGGCATTTGTTGCATGCAGTGATGACATAATTACTGATTATAATGACTTATACTGTTGCGCTGCGTCACGTCGCATAAACATAACACCATGTCTGCATTTGTGAATGTAGAAACGACATACAACAAGCACTGCTCTACACTGCTCAAAACTTGCGTATGAATAGCCAGTAGCAAATTCTTTAAATATGAAAACGTACTTACAGGCTGTGAGTCAGAAGCGCCAAACTGTCCTTGCAAAATTGGAATTGCCCCACTTTATAGTGTGCACAGCCGGCATTGTAGGCTACTCTCCCAGGTTCAGGAAACAGTGTCTTCTGTAAATTGCATTGCTCACACTCGAATATATGTATTGTACTGTTCTGGAAAAGTGTTGTAAATATAACTTAACCACTGATTTCTAGTGGTTCTAGTCTGATTTCTTCTTTCCAAAGAAAGTACAAAACACACAGCATCTCCACAACATGGCGGCTGCAACAATACTACAGCCAGAATAAAAGTTACGCCTTCTGTCTTTGCATATACATTTGGGTGGAGTTATGTAAATCTATCCACACCGTAAGGTAGACATGTGGGGGGGCGTTTGAATGAGGTGTTTTATGAAGGTGTGGCTGAGTCTTAACTTTAATAACAAATATCTCTTTGGGTTTGAAACTTTAATCTTTGAAACTTTACAGATCTTATATATGCACAAACAGCTTGTAACACTTCAAAGACAAAAGAAAACATGAAATCGACCCCTTTAAAGAAAATTCTGCAGGTATGCATATTGTGTGGATGTGATTACAGGCCAAAATCTCATTAATGCCAACTAGTGGCTGATTTCTTTCAAAATGCTTACAGACCTCTAGGACCATGAGTTTCGTTCTGTTTCATTCTGTTTGGCCTCCGTTAACCTTGTCTAACAGGTGCTCAAAATTCACTGCCCGATAGCAGACGTGTTTTGAGATATGCGAGTGTTATCATAGACACCTGTGGCACTTTGGACAAAGACACAGCATACCGATTCTCAAGTCAAACGGACTAGTAGTTATAGCTGTTTTTTTTTATTATTATTATTTTTTAGCCCCTGTTATAGTGCCTATAGTGCCAAACTTTTTTTTTTTTTTTTTTTTTTAGAAAAAAAAAAATAGAATTATAGACGTTTTAGTAAAACAGCTTCGCCCCTTATGAAAGTTTTGGTGTATCTTTGCCACGAAAGTTCAACATTTTGATAATCATTAATATTCACTCTCCAGAGAATCTTTCTGCACTGATTTTATTCCGATTGGGTGAAAAAGGACTAGTTCTAGGACTAGTTCACAAAAGTAGGTTTTTTAATCCTTGGCGTGAGGCATAAGGCATTTAAGTCTGTGACGGTTTAGTAGTTGATTTCATACTTTGGATCCTTGTAGTGCCCCCATCAGGCTGCTTGGGGTGAGCCTTGGTGACATTGTAGGTGGTGTGAGTACTACCATCCCTTAAAGTTTCAAGTTTCTATGACTTACGGTTTGATCTGCCTGATCACTTTTAGTGGAGAACGCTGATCCTTGGCCATTCTAACAATTACAATTGGGGTTCAAGCAATATAATTCTAACCTTTAAATCAAGCTGTAAAAACTGTCTGAGAATTCAGCAGATGGCAATCATCTTTTTGGCAAAAACACTACGAAATGCATCATATTTTTTGAGAAAGTGTGACAAGCTCAAACAAAACAGGCACTATTTTTGCAATCAGCACCCCAAAATGATTAAGAAATAAGTATTGGATTTTATTCAGTGAATTCATACATACCTTACACATACTCACTCATACATAGCTGAAACCATACATACCCTAAAGAAATGGAAAGCAGCAACTGTCATCCATCTGTTATATCGTCCATATATATATCTATATCTATATATATATATATATATATATATATATATAATATAAAAAGATCTGATTTGCGATACGTAATCTCAAAACCTGTTATAAATTCATGAGTCAGATGGGATAAAAATCAATAAATACACATGTAACAAAAATCTGATGTGAAATTGTCATACGTTTAATTTCACAGTGTTTACACTGCTTGTTTGGAGAGATCAAAGTGGAATGACAGACTGATTTACCTCCGGCTGTGTTGCTCTAATAGCTGCGGCTCAGAGCGGAGAACATTTCACTGTGTCAACTCAGCCATGATAAAACAGAATTAATTTTAATTAAAGGTGATGTACTTTCATTTTAGAGTGTTCATGCCCTGTTGCTGGAACACAATTACATCCTTCATGCACATTTGTGTATTTACAATGCTAGTTTTCACAGGCTAACTAGGTTTACCATTAGCATTTTACATCCATTTCAGTTAACAATGGAAAAGCAATGCTTTTCGATTATTAGCAAATGCAAACACGTCTTTAGGTCACAGCAGACCAGACTGAGTTAAAACGTAAAGGTTTCCTGTACTGGAGTCAATAATCTTGTGCTAGCAGCAACAACGTGATGAAATATCTAAAAAATTCATGCTGTCTTAAATGTCAAAAAACAATGTAGAGCCACCAGCTGCCCAGTATGTACTGCATGAGTGATCTCTGACTAGGTTTGGGTCCAGATGCTAGCAAAGGCTTTGTGAATTGCATGAAATGGTTTTGGGAGTGTGTTCTTTGTTGGCAAATCTTAAGATCTATGTGTGATGTTGGATTTTTAATTAATAATGAACTTTTAAGCATTTTATTTATTTATTTGTGCACTTATTTTAAACCTGCTCAGACTCAAAATCTCCAGAACGTTTAAGAATACAAGTACAAATAATCTGTCAAAAGTTCCCTTACAATATTCAGGGGTGATGGAGGGTCACAGGTGTACAGTAGGTGGCTGCTTTGGTCCACTCTTCTCCGTGCTGTAGGTCCCTCCGTGTCTCTCTGGGAACAATTAATGTCAGGCATTCAAAGTGCAGCTATTGGTGGACCGTGGACTTCAAAGGCCAGCCTCCTCAAAGGCTTACAGCGGAGAAACGGCCCTCAAAACTCCAGCAGGCCCTCTAAGGCACAGAGAGAGTCCTGTTTCTATGGGCCGGCGAGGGAGGGGAAGGCCTGCACGCTTTATGAAAGGACCTACTAACATGCAGGAAAATCTCCATGGGATTAAAAACTTCCATTCAGAGCAGTGAGGAATGGCTAGATGGAGAATCTAAAGATCAAAAAATACCCAGTACAAGAAGCGAGTTTTCAGCGCTGCCCAATCGTACTGTAGTTGTGTGGGTTTTTCTTTTCATTTTTAAAAGCCATCCAAAGCAGGCAGCCTCCATGTACGTGTTTTTTTTTGGCATTGACTGTGAGCTGGCACACAGCCAGAGATTTCCACCTTTGTATGAAGCCGAGCTTTGTTCGCTGGTGTGGACCATTAAATCCCATCATCCCCCTCTCATTTTTTTTAAACCAAGGCCACTGAAAGACTGAGCACCTGTTTAAGTAAAAAAACAATTAGGAGTCCATTGGAAGCATTTAAAACCCAGATTAGAGAAGATGGTACAAATGGGAAGTATTAGGATTTTCTTTTATACTTTTTTTTTTATTAGCCGACCTACATGCAGCCATTTTGGTTGAACAAAGAGGTCTGTAGCCCCCCCCAGTGACCGGCTGTACGATTTGGTCATTAGCCACAAGGCAGGGAGTTGTTAAAATGCAATAAACCATAACATTTAACGCCCTTTCAATGCAGAGTTCATTTTAATGATCAAAAGATTGAGATTAGCACTTATTTTCGTTCACCTTTCATCTTTTGTAGAGTACAGGAAGTTGTCGTTTAGCAGCTGCTTTTATTTGAAGTGACGTGGAGATTTTGATGCAAACTTGAGTCCATTTGACATCAGATTTAGTGGTTTGTTTGACTGGTCTGAAAGACTTTTTCTAAACTTGTGTGTGGTTCATCAGAGACGGCATAAGACCGATGGTCTTCTCATGCATATATAGTCGAGAATAAATATAATGCTTGATATGGCAGCTGTAGGAATAAAACACAGGGCCTTTACAGCTAAAAAAAGCATATTTTGTAAACTATAAAATGTTTGCAGTCAGAAAGGGGTGTGTGTGTGCGCACAGGTTTCCTTTTTTCCCCCTAATATGCTTATCAAGGCTGCATTTATTTGATAAATTAAGTAATAATAAATGAATTCCTTTATATTAATGCATTACATTTATATAACCTATTTTTCATGCTTTTTAGTGTATATGGTGCTACTACATACGTATAACAGTGCTGCTGAATATCTTTGTGAAAACTGTGTCCTCATTTTTAGTATAGTGCATTATTTGAAAATGAATACATTTTGAGGCTTCATATATTTGACTTTTCTGACATTGTAAACTTGCTCAGTAGCACACCCGGTAAAGCACTGAATTAGCAATATGAAGTGCCAACCTGATTTCACGGCAATTTGTATATATTAGACAAGGTGGCTAATTCGTATGACCTCACTACGAAGGACCAGACCTAACTCAGCCCCTAAACTTAACCATCAAAGAAATCGTACGAGTAATATTGTACAAATTAGCTACCTCGTAAAATTTGTTTACCTCATGTACGAATTAGCTGAAAGCTATGGTATTGCTTGGGTACGATCTCATCAAACATAAGTCACAATATTAAAGCTCAAAGACTTGTAAAAGCAAGACCTTTACAAAAAAAAAAAACACTACAATGAGAAAAACAGTGATGGCAGGGTTGCAAATGAACTCTACTTTGGACTAAGCCTTAGAGTAGCTTACACTTCCCATCTACTGGGAGGCTAAACAAATACGTACAGCTCCTGTCTTTACCTGTGGCCTGCAGTCACAGCGACTTCCAGCTGCCCACTGAGAATCCCGTCGACTGCAGGTGACTTTCTGTGCTTCTTGTTTTGTTTCGTCTGGCCCCTTTGTCCTCCTGCTGTGACCTCAGTGCATGTTTCTGGCACGTTAGAGATGCTCTCTCTCTGATTAGGGTAATTACAAACCATCTCTGCTCTCCCCGCTCCTCAAACCCCACTTCAACGCGTATTCATCCATTTGTCTTAAAGTAATGAAATCCCTGGGGGAGGGGCGGGGGGCGCGGCGTGGCGGGGCGTCTCATTTCAGGAGCTATTAAGTAGCGAACGCGCTACTCGCTAGCACTTTTATCACTGAGCTCGTTAATCTCGGAGCCCTTCCGCTCCGTGGAGCGGCTGCCATTGCGGTAATCACAATAAATCACACCGACAACTGCTGCGGCCCAACCGTGGTGCAACGGAAGAGAGTAGAGTAAATGCTAGAGCCCTCTTGGACGACCTGATGGCTCTTTTCAGTAGCATGCATTTGGTTTTGAATGTCTTTATATAAATACAAAGGCAAAGATTTTTTTCCCATTAAACCACTAAAACTGATGATGCCAACCCAGGCTCACTGGAGAAATGGTGCTTGTGGCGCCATTTCTGCACAGTGATATTGCGTTGCGTCTTGCACATTTCACAATACGTTCAAAGTATCCAGTAAGTGCATTCGGTTTTATCTGAAACAGACGAACGTGAATCTGGCAACGTTTTATTACATTGGTTTTTGTACATTGTGATATGAATCTGCCAACCTTTTGTCGTTTGTTGCTTGTAAGTGGCACTAAAAGAGTGTTCAGTTTCACCCAAAACAGATAACTGTGAATCTGACAATGTTTTATTACGTTGTTTTTTTTATACGTTTGCAATACTTTCGAAATGAAATGTCCAGAGAGTTGTGCGAAAACCACATTCAGTTTTATCCGAAAGAGACAAATGTAAATTTGGCAACGTTTTATATTACATTGGTTGTTGTAAATTCCCAATGAATCTGGTGACATTTTGTTGCTTGCTGTACATTTGCAACACTTTCAAAGTGAAATGTTCAGTGAGTGAAACTAAAAGCATGTTAATTTTTCCTCGAAAGGGGTAACTATGAATCTGGCAGTGTTTTTTTAATGTTAGTTTTTATACGTTTTGCAATACTTTTAAAATGAAATGGCCAGTGAGTGGTGCTAAAAGCACATTCAGTTTTACCCAAAACAGACAAACATGAATATGGCAAAATTTTATTGCTTGTTGTACATTTGCAACGCTTTTAAAGTGAAATGTCTAGTGAGTGGCACTAAAAGTGTGTTCAGTTTTATCTGAAACAGACAAACATAAATCTGGCAATATTTTATGTTGGTTGTTGTACATTTGCAATGTGAATGTGGCAACATTTTGTTGCTGTTTGTACATTTATAACACTTTGAAATGTCCAGTAAGTGGCATTAAAAGAGTGTTTAGGTTCACCCTAAACAGATAACTGTGAAAATGGCAATATTTTATTACCTTGGTTTTCATACGTTTACAATACTATCCAAATGAAATGTCCAGTGAGTGTCGCTAAAAGGTCATTAAATTTTATCCGAAACAGACAAACGTGAATCTGGCAATGTTTTACATTGGTTGTTGTAAATTTGCAATGTGAATCTGGCAACATATTGATGCTTGTACACTTGCAACACTTTCAAAGTGAAATGTCCAGTGAGTGGCACTAAAATCATGTTTGTTTTCCCCCAAAACAGTTAACTGTGAATCTGGCAATGTTTTATTACGTTGGTTTTTATATGTTTGCAATATTTTAAATGACCATTGAGTGGCAATAAAAACACATTCAGGTTAACCCAAATCAGACAAACATAAATCTGGCAACATTTTGTTGATTGTTGTACGTTTGCAACACTTGCAAAGTGAAGTGTCCAGTGAGTGGCACTAAAAGCGCTTTTAGTTTTATCTGAAACAGACAAACATAAATCTGGCAATGTTTTCACATTTACAATGTGAATCTGGCAAAATTTTGTTGCTGCTTGTACGTTTGCAACACTTTTAAAGTGAAATGTCAAGTGAGTAACACTAAAAGCGTGTTCAGATTTGCCCAAAACAGATAACTATGAATCTGGCAGCATTTCATTACATTGGTTGTATGTTTGCATTACTTGAGTAGAAACACATTCACTGAAGCAACCAAATCATTTTAGCTCGCTTCTACAAGTCTTTGAGCTCTTTTATCATGATACCCCTGCTGAAAAAAACAATAGACACCATTACAAAATTTGCAATGGTTTTACTGGTTATAATGGGTCTTGTATTGGTTTTAATGGAAACTGTAATGAACCCTGTTGATCTCTGCTGGCAATTGGTCACCTTCTATTGGTGGCTTGTTAAAACCCTAATGGTATATGTCCCAAAACACACTACAGAAAAACATTTTTTAATGGTTAAAAGTTGGTGGTTTGTAATGTTTGTAATGGTATTTGTGGTGGAAACCATTAGAATTTCCTGGGATGGTCCTATTGTTTTTTTCAGCAGGGTCATATTTCATTAGTCGAACCCAAGTGCTTTACATCACTAATTTATTGCTGTACCAGGGGAGCTTCTGGGCAAGTTTACAATTTCAGAAAAGTGACGCAAACATCAAAATGTATTGTTTACAAATCATGTACTATGGTAAAACTGTTTTGAGGACAGTATAGAAGTCTTTATTAATCAAAAAATCCACCATGTAATCATAATTTAATGCAAAGAGCAATAAAAATGTATGTTTTACACCTGGTTGAATTGTATGTATAGGTATGTTTTTGGAGTTTTGCAAAAGTGCAAGTAGAGGCATATTGTTCCATTGAGCCTATGCTAGATGATGCTTCTCTAAGCTTATCTAAGCTTTTGGTGATTGCCTGGAGTCTTTGTGAATTTTCCGGTCCCTAACAGGCCTCTATTGAGCTACAATAATCATATATCTTCCACAGAAAGCTGCTGGTGCGTACTGCACGTCCAACTACACTGACATAAATGAGTCCATATGCAGTGATATTCTTTCCAAGCCAATGGCCCTAATGAAGCTCTTTTTATTTCAGTCCTTGTGTGATACAGCAATAACACAGACGGCACCTTGGTGGTGTGGAAAAGCTGCGCTGCTATTAACATATCTGTAGCTTGATGTATGACTCCTTATGGAGGAGTATCATTGCACAGTGAATGTAAGCAAAAAAATAAGCTGGCTCAGGTCCTTTGCTAATTAACTGGAGTTAATCTCTCATACGCAGCATTATAATTACACCGACACTTAATGCACAGCGTGTTACGCTTCCTGCTCTGGAACGCATGCTTGCGTGTCGAGCAGCGTTGTGTTGATTGATGTTTGGGGAAGCCGGTGTCAAGAGGTGTTTATTTCACAAGCGGTGGGCTCTCTGACAGTCCTTTCATATGAGTGTGTGATATACAGCCGAGACAAAATTCAGAGCAGCCCTGCACAACAACACAGGACCCCTTTGAAACGCTGTAACCCAACAAGTGCAGGCGCCGTGGGCCTCAAGAGCGATACGGCAGGCCTTTGTTCTGCTGGAGCGAGGCTTGACATGCCATTAGTCACCAGCAGGTCAACAGAGACACACCGAGCAAGAGGGACACATTTTTCCAACGCATTAGACCAGACTGAAGAGAAGAGTGCAAAGAGTATAGAGACACTGAAAGAATATACACAAAGAGAGAGCGTGCATGCCATCGAAAGTTACATATCTTAGACAATGTTTTTTTTGTTTTTTTTTTTGTTAGGAAGAGTGAATGGTGAATATCAGAGAAACATGTCCAGGTCACAGCACACTCCAAAACAAAAACACAAAGTAAACATATATATATATATATATATATATATATATATATATATTAGGGGTGTAAAGATACATGTATTTGTACCGAACCGTCACGGTACGGGCATCTCGGTTTGGTGCATGAGGCCTTACAATGAATACAGGCAATTCACCCTCAATCCAGAAGGGGGCGCCCACATTAATGCAACTCTGTCTGATAACCGCCGGCAGAAGAACAGCGAATGCCAGGAGTTGCGTATTTAAAAAACAAAGCCCACTAGACAGTGACCATGTGCTGATTCTGAACACGTCTCTCACTGACAAAGGCGTATACTTTAAAGCAGGGGTGTCAAACTCCGGTCCTGGAGGGCTGCAGCCCTGCAGAGTTTATATGCAACCCTAATTAAACACATCTGATGCAACTAATCAAGTCCTTCAGGCTTAATTGAAAACTGCATAGTATGTGTGTTGGAGCAAGGTTGGAACAAAACTCTGTAGGGCTGCGGCCCTCCAGGAAGTTTGACACCCCTGCTTTAAAGGCTTGCACACTCAACTGTTTGTGAAATGGAGCTTTGTGCTCTTGTGTCCTACCTCTCTCATTCGGTACAAATCCAAATATTCCATAATATTTCCATATTTGCGATGCATCAATGCTAAACTATTATTTATTATGTAAATGATTACGTTTGGTTCACGGTGTTTTTTTGAGTCACAAAACTGAACTGAAACTCAGCAAATACAGGCTACGTGTTGCACGTTTTTTCCTTTGTCTATCAGTTAATTAAATTAAATATATTTCAAGTATTTATTCCTTGATTTAGTATAGTATTTATTCCAGATTTTATAGTCTATATATGGTATTCATTTTATATAATAATTTAGTATTTTCACATGTAGGCGGAAAAAAAAAGTAATTTGTACTATTGTCTGTTTAAAATAAATGAAAAGAAACCTAGCATAGTAGTTTTTTTTTTTTTTTTTTTTTTTCTGTTGTACAGAAATCGTATTGAACCGTGACCCTCGAACCGAGGTGCGTACCGAACCATATATATAAATATGATCATATTTTGTAATAATCATTTCAATCAAACTATTTTTTACACTGTGTGTCATAAATCAACATCTCAGGAAAATGTTATGGGGTTTCAAATCAAAATATGACTTTCTGTTACGAAACAGGACGTTGATTTCATCAGGCAACATTCTGAGAGAAAAAAGTTGGAATTATGAGTTTGTATCACCCAATTCTGAGAAAAATTCAGAATTAAAAAGTTAAAAAGTTAAAATTACGAGAAAACTTTTTTCTTTTTTTTTTCTTAGTTGTAAATATTACCCTGTTGAGTCTTTTAATGCCATCTTATTCTGATTTGTGTTTAAAAAAAAAATTGTTATATGAAATATTGTTACACTAAATGACATCCCATTGGGTGTCTTCTGATACAGATCATCATGAATAAGTATGTGTATGAATGTATTTGATAGTTATTATTTTATAAAGAGAGAGAGAGAGAGAGAGAGAGATTGATTCAACCAGCAAAGAAAAATTACAGTTCAGATCTTATTACTAATTCAAATGTGTCATCAAGACAGCAAATTGATTAAACAGAATATTTTGCCTAAGCCTACTACTTCACAGATGTTTATCCTGAGGAAAAATGTGAAAGACCCCAGTAATCTCACATGTGTCTCTTCTAGAGTTTCAAAAGGTCAGATTTACGAACCCAGATTTAGTTATAATGCATCTATTTATTTAGCAGACCCTTTTATCCCTTTTTACTGCAATTAAATGCATAAAAACATGTGACTTCAACATATGCATGCAAACAAAAGTGTAAGTTTATGCTATAATTATGCCATCATAAGCCCAGATTTTCCTTTTGAACCATATTGGTGGTATTATTGACAATGGTTTTTTGGACATGTACTGATGTAATGTCATTCTTTTTTTTTTTTTTTTGATTATGGTTTGATTATGGTTTAAGTTAAAATGCTACCAGGTGGATTTTGCACATTGTGGACAAAATTTTTAGCGTATACATAACATATGCCAAACATAAACCTGAAATTATGCTATAGTTATACAGGGAATTCTAGGTATGATTTACTAACATATGTGTTCACTGCTGTCTTAAAAGATAAGTCTATAAACAAATTAGTTCGAATGCTAGACAATGAAGCCTCAGTGTTTTACACAAACAAGTTCAATCCCAAAAGAAAAACGTCATGTCTGTTTTATCACATTTCCAGTAAAACGAAGTTGGCCTAATGAACAACACATGCTTGAGTTTATACTGTATTATTTACACTAACAAACAAACACAAGTACAGTTTGACCATACTCTGATGATGTGTGTCAGACTTTTAAGCGAACCCATTTGCCCCGCTTGTACTGGTAATGTCTTTGCCCTTCAAATAAACCCTTCCAGATGGCACAAGTGTGTGTTTCTGTTTTTTTGCCATTGCTTGGGAAGCGTTGTCCAACATCTGTTCTTTGGCTTCTGGTACATAACTCTCATACACACTGTCACAGATTGAGCACCGTTGGCACACTGTGTGGTCCAAAGCCCAGGGGGCAGGATGCTCTTAATAAAACCTGATCCATCCCAACCCAGAACTTATTAAACCACATGACAGTTATCTCAAACATCATACAGGCCACTCTGCTTTTTTTGTACGTGGAAAATTATCTATCGACTCTTTGTAGCAGCTTCAGTTAATTCGGTGTCTTATGCTATTAGCAACAGAAACCCTGGAGAAATTATTTCTGGCAGCTCAGATGGGTTTAGACAGTCTTTTTCCAGAAAGCACTAAAGTAAACAACTAATCAGGGTTTCTAAGTATCTTTTCTATATTTCCCATAAGATCAACCAATGTTTATGATATGAAAGTTTTTACATACATACACATTACATTTCTTTTTTCTGCAGATGCTTGTTACCAAAGCAACTTTAAACTAATGTGGACTTTTCAAATAGTCCTGCAGTTACAATAATAATAATAATAAAAAAGCTTATGTCTTAAAGTACGTTTTAATACCTTGTTAAAGTAATTTTGGTGTCTAAGAATTTTAAATATACATACTGACCAAAATTATAAACGCAACACTTTTGTTTTTGCCCCCATTTTTCATAAGCTCAACTCAAATATCTAAGACTTTTTTCTGTGTACACAAAAGGCCTGTTTCTCTCAAATATTGTTTACAATTCTGTCTAAATCTGTGTCAGTGAGCACTTCTCCTTTGCAGAGATAATCCATTCACCTCACAGGTGTGGCATATCAAGATGCTGATTAGACAGGATGATTATTGCACTGGTGTGCCTTAGGCTGGCCACAATAAAAGGTCACTCTAAAATGTGCAGTTTTGCTGTATTTGGGGGGGTTCCAAAAACCAGTCAGTATCTGGTGTGACCACCATTTGCCTCACACAGTGCAACACATCTCCTTCACATAGAGCTGATCAGGTTGTTGATTGTGGTCTGTGGAATGTTGGTCCACTCCTCTTCAATGGCTGTGCGAAGTTGCTGGATATTGGCAGGAACTGGAACACGCTGTCGTATACGCCAATCCAGAGCATCCCAAACATGCTCAATGTTCAGTGACTATGCTGGCCATGCAAGAACTGGGATGTTTTCAGCTTCCAGGAATTGTGTACAGATCCTTGCAACATGGGGCCATGCATTATCATGCTGCAACATGAGGTGATGGTCGTGGATGAATGGCACAACAGTGGGTCTCAGGATCTCGTCACGGTATCTCTATGCATTCAAAATGTCATCAATAAAATGCACCTGTGTTCGTTGTCCATAACATTTGCCTGCCCATACCAAAACCCCACCGCCACCATGGGTCACTCGATCCACAACGCTGACATCAGCAAACCGCTAACCCACACAACGCCATACACGCTGTCTGCCATCTGCCCTGTACAGTGAAAACCGGGATTCAGCCGTGAAGAGAACACCTCTCCAAAGTGCCAGACACCATCGAATGTGAGCATTTGCACACTCAAGTCGGTTATGACAACAAACCGCAGTCAGGTCGAAACTCCGATGAGGTCATCCCTGAGATGGTCTCTGACAGTTTGTGCAGAAATTCTTTGGTTATGCAAACTGATTGTTGCAGCAACTGTCCAGGTGGCTGGTCTCAGACTATCTTGGAGGTGAAGATGCTGGATGTGGAGGTCCTGGGCTGGTGTGGTTACACATGGTCTGCGGTTGTGAGGCCGTTGGATATACTGCCAAATTCTCTGAAACGCCTTTGCAGATAGCATATGGTAGAGAAATGAACATTCAATTCATGGGCAACAGCTCTGGTGGACATTCCTGCAATCAGCATGCCAATTGCACACTCCCTCAAAACTTGCGACATCTGTGGAATTGTGCTGCGTGATAAAACTGCACATTTTAGAGTGGCCTTTTATTGTGGCCTGCCTAAGGCACACCTGTGCAATAATCATGCTGTCTAATCAGCATCTTGATATGCCACACCTGTGAGGTAGATGGATTATCTCAGCAAAGGAGAAGTGCTCACTAACACAGATTTAGACAGATTTGTGAACAATATTTGAGAGAAATAGGCCTTTTGTGTACATAGAAAAAGTTTTAGAACTTTGAGTTCAGCTCATGAAAAATAGGGGCAAAAGAAAAGTGTTTATAATTTTGGTCAGTGTATATTTTTAAAATCTTATGCTCACAAAGAAAAAACAAAGTAATATTGTAAAATATTATTACTATTTAAAATAACTGTTTTCTATTTGAATATCTTTAAAGATGTAATTAATTTATGATGTCAAAGCTAACTTTCAGCATCATTATTCCAACCTTAAGTGTCACATGATCCTGCTGACTTGATGCTCAAGAAACATTTCTTCTTATTACCAGTGTTTAAAAAAAGTTGTGCTGCTTAATACTTTTGCTTTAACGTTTTATTATTATTATTTTTATACTATATGTAAATTTAAAGATAGCCCCAGTCAGCAGCCTCAAGGTATGGCAGTTTCTTTTCTTTTCTTTTCTTTTCTTTTCTTTTCTTTTCTTTTCTTTTCTTTTCTTTTTTCTTTTCTTTTCTTTTCTTTTTTTTTTTCTGGCATGTGCACAGAAAACACTGCTTCACAAATGAGAAATCAAAGCATTTCTCACACCGGTGTGAATCTGTTTCTCCATGTAGTTGGTTTTTATCACATTTCTGCTGCATCTGTGTATCAGAGAGTGGCTCTTTGAAACGCTGTGCACATATACTTCAAAGACTGACAGTTCCTTTGCATTAAGGTCTCTTTAGCTGTGCCATTAACCAGATAATCAGTCTGAAATGAGTTCACTGTGCAGACGACGGGCCTTTGGAAATATTGCCATTTAAATTTAAATTGCATTTTTAATATATTCCATTTCAGACATCTCACATTTGCTTTAACTTATTTCCATAATGTTTTTTTCCCCATCTATATTTCCTGTGAGTGTATGCATGTTTTTAAAGGTGATCGTTTTAGTTAGGCTGTGTGCTATCAACCCATATGGAACTGAGGTACAGAAAGCAGTCTGGATGAGCCTGGATATCAAAAACACATTAAACCCAGCATCCTCTATACTGTAAAACTGCTACAGTTATTGGTTAAAGTAGTAGTTCACTTCCAAAACAAAAATGTACAGATAATGTACTCGACTCGTTGTCGTCCAAGATGTTCATGCCTTTCTTTCTTAAGTCATAAAGAAACTGTTTTTTTGAGGAAAACATTTAATTTTCTCCATATAGTGGACTTCAATGGTGCCCGCGAGTTTGAACGTCCAAAATGTAGATTAAATGCAGGAAGAAGGTCTTATCTAGCAAAACGATCAGCCATTTTCTAAAAAAAAAATACAGTTAAGTCAGTAAAGTTAGGGTATGTTGAAAAACTCCCATCTCATTTTCTCCTCCAACTTCAAAATCATCCTACATTGCTGCAGAAGTACCGACCCAGTGTTTACAAAGTGAACATGCAAAGAAAAACCCTTTACAAAACAAGGTAAAACAGTGATCTAGGATGATTTTGAAGTTAGAGAAGAAATTGAGATGGGAACTTTTTGACCCACCCTAACTGTATTGACCTGGATTACACAGTATGCATGAGCATGGCAGAGCTAGACAGGATGAGCATTTGAGGTTAAAAAGTATGTCTTTTTATTTTTTTCTTGTTTTAGAAAATGACTGATCGTTTCGCTAGTTAAGACCCTTATTTCTCGGCTGGGATTGTTTAGAGCCTTTTGAAGCTGCATTTAAACTGCATTTTGTAAGTTCAAACTCACAGGCACCATAGAAGTCCACTATATGGAGAGAATTCCTGAAATGTTTTCCTCAAAAAACATAATTTCGATGGAAGAAAGAAAGGCATTAACATCTTGGATGACAACAGGGTGAGTACATTATCTGTAATTTTTTGTTCTGGAAGTGAAATTCACCTTTAACAGTAAGTTCCTTTGCTATATATGGTAAAAACTGTAATAGATTTAACCTTAACCTTTACAGTGAAATGCTGATAAATATACTGTTTTTGAAAATGAAAATTGTAATATTTACAGCGAAAACTGTAAACTGACATTTCAAGAATTCCCTGTTTGACTGCTCAGAATTTGATGGTATTGTGTAAATATCAGTTATGTAGGGTTTATGTTACAAATTACATATTTTTCAGCTGAAATAGAATGTTGGATTAACCAGTTTTAAATGTATTTTTATTTATTGATTGATTGAATTGAAAACTACAGTTGAAAACTGTAATAATGTTTTAGTTGTTTTGTAAATGTTTGTATTTTTGCTGTATTTTTACAGAATTTTTCTGGCAACCAAACTGTCTTTTTTCCTCCCTCATTGCTGTTAAGAAATGAGATATTGAGAAAGAGATTGCAGTTGTGATTTCGTCCTTATGGGATGTACAGACAAAGAAAACAACAGAAAAAAAACTGTGTTTGTTCTGTCTGTAAGAACAGACTAGTTCAGGATCACCACTGAGAAATAGCATTGAGTCTTGAATCAAAGAGCTCGTTTGAACATACATCAGCTTTGGCCCAGTTCCCCCACAGTGAGGATTTCTGTCTTTACATCTCAACGCGTGTTCTTTTGTCTTCACTGATCTTCTGTCTCATAACATTTCACCAAAAAATGACCAAAGGGCTTTTCTGTGGTTTAGAAACACACTCTCAGTTTACTCTCAATACAGAGAAAGTTGATGCTGTGTTGTATTTTGAGATCAACAGCATCAGTTTTTGGGATATTTTCAGGATATTTGGTTCAAGAAGGATGAAGGACATCAAAGTGCTTCGGTGTTTGTGCAAAACAATAAATGCCTCACGTTACTCAGACTGATTCAAAATCAATGTGGATTTTTGTGAATGAATGATAAATCTCAGAAGCAATATTTGCTTTTTCAAGTAAAGCAGTTGGATGGAAAAAATACATTCAAAGTGGCTTTAATGTGAGTTGTTCTGATCATCATAGTATGCTGTTCACCTACAATGCCCTGCACTAATATTGGCACTCGTGGTAGATATGAGCAAAAGTACCTGTGAAAATAAATTTGCATGGTTTATATTTTTGATCTTTCATTAAAAAATTCAATTCACAAAATTCAAACTTCTCATCGAAGCTAAACAATGGAAACTGGGGGGAAAATCTCATTATGAAATAAATGCTTTTCTTGAGTTCATGTTAGCCACAATTATTGACACCCAATTATTGCAACATCCTATTCAGTAACAGCTCTGAGTTTATAATGCCTGAAGAGTTTGGAGAACACCTGACAAGAGATCAGAGACCATTCCTTCATACAGAATATCTCCAAATCCTTCAGATTTCCAGCTCTTCTCCTCAGTTCCTCCCACTCATTTTCTATAGGGTTCAGTTCAGGGAACTAGAACGGCCATGGCAGAAGCTTCATTTTGTGCTCATTTGATGTTTGTTTTGGATTATTGACATGATGGAAGATCCAACCACGGCCCATTATAAGATTTCTAACAGAGGCAGTCAGGTTTTTTATCTGTTGGTATTTGATAGAATCCATGATGCCATGTATCTAAACAAGATGTCCAGGACCTCCAGCAGAAAAATTGGCTCACAACATTAAAGATTCAGCAGTATATTTAACTGTGGGCATGGGGTACTTTTTAACCTTGTTTGCGTCAAACCCATCTGTTGGGTTTGCGGCCAAAAAGCTCTTTTTTTAATGTTTCATCTGACCATAGAAGCCAGTCCCATTTGCAGTTCCAGTTGTGTCTGACAACTGAATATGCTGGAGTTGGTATTTGGAAGAACGAGAAAGATTTTTCTTGAAACCCTCCCAAACAACAATTTGGCCTTTGTGTTCCTCATATTTATAATCATGTGGAACAGGAAGTCATGGTTGGACAATTTCATGCATCTAGTCACCCTGGTGTGCGAAAAGAAGTGAGAAAGAGAGAAAAAAGAATGGGAATATTTTTCAGAGATATTTTACTTATAAGAATGTCTAGGGGTGCCAATAATTTTGGAAAATGCATTGAAAAAAAAATCTTTATTTCATAATGTGAGTTTTGCACCTAACAAGAGATCAGAGACCATTCCTTCAACCAGAATCTCTCCAGATCATCCAGATTCCCAGCTCTTCTCTTCAGTTCACCCCACTCATTTTCTATAGGGTTCAGGTCAGGAAACTGGGATGGCCATGGCTTCATTTTGTGCTCAGTGACACATTTTGATGTTTGTTTTGAATCATTGTCCTGAAGAAAGATTCCACCACGGCCCATTGCAAGATTTCTAAAAGAGGGAGTCAGGTTTTTTTTATCTGTTGGTATTTGATAGAATCCATGATGTCATGTATCTGAACAAGATGTCCATGACCTCTGGCAGAAAAATAGGCCCACAACATTAAAGATCCAAGATCTGGTGGGTTTGCTGCCAAAAAACATTTTTTTTAGTTTCATCTGACCATAAAAGCAAGTCCCATTTGAAGATCCAGTTGTGTCTGACAACTGAATATCCTGGAGTTTTTGGATGAATGAACAGGATTTTTCTTGAAATCCTCCCGAACAACAATTTGGCCTTTGTGTTCCTCATATTTATAATCCTGTGGAACAGGAAGTCATGGCTGGACAATTTCATGCTCCTAGTCACCCTGGTGGGTGAAAAGAAAAAAAAAAAAAAAAAAAAAAAAAAAGGAATATACTTCAGAGATATTTTACTCATAAGAATTTCTAGGGGCACCAATAATTTTGGCAAACATGCATTGGAGAAAAACATTTATTTCATAATGTGACTTTGGCCCCACTTTCAATTGTTTCACTTCAATGACAGGTTAGAATTTTGTGAATTTTTTGAAAAAAAAAAGATCCAAAAGGTAAATGATACACAATAATTTTTTTACAGCCGCCTTTGCTTATATTTACCAAGGGTGCCAATATTAGTTGAGGACACTGTATATGATGTTTAGTGTACATTTATTTATTGGGCACATACTTTTATCTAATTCAACCCGTGCATATTTTATCTGTCTGTGTACCTGAAAATCAAACCTAAAACCTTGGCACTTATTAACGTCATACTCCAATAGAAACATAAGTTGTGTAAAATTCGGTATTTAAAAAAAAATGACTGTTAATTCCTGGCAATATTTTAGCATTTATAATTGTAATCTCTGTTCAAATAAGCAGCGTTTTCAGCTCCAGTAGTTTGTGAGATCAGCTAGAGTCAATGTTTTCACTCATGGCTTGTGTCACACAATGAAAACCACACATGCATGTTTGCTCTCTAATTAATCACTCCTGCCACCAAGCTGTGGCTTCCTGTTTACTCACAAGCTTTATTTATCAAGATAGATAGCTGATGAACGAAAAAAAAAAAAAAAAAAAAAAAAAACACTAGCATTTTATATTTGCATGCAGCATTAAGTTTCTGTCAAATTTATATGTAAATGAATATTTGCACATTTACAAGCAATTTATCATAATTGATTTTTTCTGTCAGGGTGATTTGGAGTCATTTCAACGTGGGCTTCACAGAAGCAAAAGAGCGTGGCGGAGAAGCCGACTGAAACAAATACTCAGAGCTGAGAAAAACGAAACACATCGCCTGGGAGAACAGCACATAAACTGGTTATGAATGAAATCATAAAGGAATATACCATTGTGGTTCACAATGCTTAACTCTGTTGTGTTTCTGTCATTTTGACCTGGAGAAGATTTTCTTTGTCCTGAAATTGCTAGTTATTATTATTATTATTATTATTATTATCACACTGGACTAAAAATTACTGACTTTGCTCACACAGTGTGACAATGTCCCTAAGAAAAATTGATAATTTCTCTACTTTTCCCCACCTTCTGACACTTGCAGAGTTTCCAATAAAAAATGACTGGCCTCTCATTATGCTACATTATCACCAAATCTTGGATTCAGTCTTTTTAGCGTCTAGTGCACCAAATCAGCCAAGATTTCCAGTTGTACCCATCTAACTAACTAACTAAATAAATAAAAAAATTGCACAATGCTCCTGAACTTATTAGATCCCAGTATGAAGCTCAGAGATTCAAACTCTGTTTCTTTAAAAAGAAAAAAACATTAAAAGATTGTTCACCTGATTATGTATTAGGCCGAGAATAGAAGCAGCCTCCAGCTCTTGTATAATGAAAGGTCAGGAAGGAAAGCATGTGGAAATGTTCCTGTCCTGTGGCTGTTTTACTTTCACCTTTTAAGGTTTTGGAGTCAGACTTTTCCACAGGACCTACTGCTGCTGCATACGGTCAAGTCTTATTGACTGTAACTTATTATAAATTTAGAGCAGAAAAAAATACTCACAGCAGATTGGATTTAATAACGAGCTGGAGGCTTTGTTAAAAATACAGAGACTGATAATGCTTTATTAGTTACAGTTTCCATAAACCACATTTATTCCACAGCTTTGTTGATGATATAAGCTTATTCTGAACTACAAAGGAAAATATCAAAAGTTTAGTCAAGTGCATAGATCAAAAACATCTATAAAAAAGCTACTGAATACAGAAAACTGGATGCCAAAAGTGCATTATCAGTGTGTATCAGGGTTATTATAGTACAAAAACTAAATTAAAAATAAATGTTAACTAAAATACAAATGTGAAAAACATAAACATTTAATTTCCGCTAGTTTTGATTTCAATTAAAGCTGACATATTAAAATAACCAAAATTTAAAATAAACAGTGAAATAAAACTTAAAATAAACATTAAAATAAAGAAATACACATAAAAAACGGTTAATAATAAGCCACAAAATGATAATCCACAAAATCATTAAAATTTTCCCTAAATTTAAACAAGTATATATAAAGTATATATAAAGTGTATATATATATATATATATATATATATATATATATATATATATATATATGGTTGTGAATTTCACTATTGTATGCTAATTATTGTTAGGGTTAGTTCACCCAAAAATGAAAATTAGCCCATTATTTAGTGTATATGACTTCCTTCTTTCAGATGAATCCAATTGGAGTTATATTAAAAATTATCCTGGCACTTCCAAGCTCTATCATGGCATGGTGTTTCTCTTCAACAGTCCAGAAGAAGTCCAATAATATGCATTCATCCATTATAAAAAGTGCCTCATACAATCAATGCTTTTTTGTGAGAAAAATATCCATGTTTAAAATGTAATGATCAATTTAATCTATCTTGCGCTCACTGTTGTACACGGAAGTCGGATGACTTAATACGTTGGCGTTGCATATGCGACAAAACGAGGATTTGTAAAGACACATGTCAGAGGATTTTGATATAAACCAAGAGGAGATTGGTTTCCTCTGATAAAGTAAGGAAACTTTGTTGCCTTTGCTCCTGTAAACAAACGTTGGTTTTCACGAGACTCATCGGTGCATGCGCAACGCCGACATATTATATCATCTGCACGGAGCGACTTCCATCTACAACAGTGAGTGCAAGCTAGATTAAAGTGATTATTATGTTCAGTGTTGGGAAGGTTACTTTGGAAATGTAATAGGTTACAGATTACAAGTTACCCGATTTAAAATGTAATAAGTAGTGTAACTTTTCAATGTAACATTACTTTTGATTACTTTTCTAAATTTCTAAAATGTTCAACTGTTAATCATTTTGAAACATTTCAACCAGGCAGGGTTAATCTTACAGTAGCACTCAACGCTGATTACTATCAGACTTTTAAAATCCTTTATCACTTGAATTAAAATTATAATAAGTAAGGGATAATATACATTTTAATAACAACTGGCTGGATGTACATTATCCCATTTATTACACAGCTGCTTGCCACAAAAGCAAATAATTAGACATGATGTGAGTTGAAATATTTGAATGCAAAGCTTCCATGAAGAAATCAGTTTTATTAGCTAACCAAATGCAAAGCTTCCACTAAGAAAAATTATTAAGTGTATAGGCCAGCGTACGTTTCCTAGATGAGTCTGTGTTATTAGCTTTTACCAGTTGTTATCGGGGAATAACATACCTTGGAATGTATAAAAATGTATTTTTAGATCATTTTAGATCATTCTGAGGTTCAATTCAGATTTTAAATCATAACAAGAAATAGTTTAATAGGTATGATACTGGTTTTGAAAACAAATGTTTGCATAGTTATGACAGGAAACAATGGCATCTAACAATGCCTTGGAAAAAAAACAATTTATCTTAAAAACTAAAGTATATGCATAAACCCAGATAGGAAATAAAACAGTTATTGAATAAGCATGTGTCCTATTCTGTGTCCTAAACTCTTGAAACATTGGTGTCTCATTTTAGAGCAACAATACTGCAATACAGTATGACCACATTAAGTACATTGTACTTATTTTTGATGTAAGTACATAGTAGTTAAGGCCACTTAATATAAAGTGGGACCAAAATTTCTATATCTGCATTTTATTCAGCTACAGCGATAACCTGGAGTTTTCGCGCAAGGACGCCCTACGGCTTCTAGTATGAATTAAACAGTCATTACATTGTAGTGTGTACTCAGTTACATCTATTTTGGGTAAAAATAGGAAAGATAATACTTTTCTCTAAAGAAACAGGATTCCCTGAATTATTGTCATTGATATCATTATTGTAATAATACCAGAAATTATCGTGATACATTTTTAAACCCATATTGCCCATCCCTAATGGATGGATGCACTTCATTGGACTTGTTTTGGACTGTTGAAGAAAAACACCCACCTATTTCCATGATAGAGCTTGGAAGTGCCAGGATAATTTTTAGTATAACTCTTGGATTTGTCTGAAAGAAGGAAGTCATATACACCTAGGATGCTTTGAGGGTGAATAAGTAATGGGATATTTTTCATTTTTGGGTGAACTATCCCTTTAAGTGTCCAAATACTTTTTTAGGAATACTTTACACACTTTTAAGTATGAAAATTGTGTCATGTTTCTATGCTGTCTGTTCAAGAGCTAGTCAGACTCATTCATGTTACCAAAGTAATAAGAGAGGGAATGAGAGTATGAGAAAGAGCCGAGCTCCCAGCTCAGATATTTTTAGCAGTTTATCATAATGAGTTATAAATGGGTCTCCCTCACTCAACAGGAGCTCAGTGGACCGCTTAAGACGATGCAGCTAGTCCTAATGACAGTAATGAGAGAGAGCCACACACACACACCAGCCTCCTGTCCTTCCTTTCCAGCCAAAAACATTTCATTCTGCGTCCAGTCTCCTATCCTCGCCCTTCACGCGTCACTAACCTTTAATCTGTGTCGCATGGAAATGCTTAAACGTCTTCCCGATGGTAATCTGAATTTCCAAAAATGGGCTTCCAGGCTACAGATTCCCCGATAATATTAACAATAATATAAACAGAAAACAAACGAATTAGCTTTAGCAGGGGATCTCCTAGCTGAATGAATACACATCTGAAATGTAGCACACCACAAGATCTAGATATAATCCTCTGAGGAACAGGAAGTGTTACTGTTCTGTTGAATGACTCTGTCAAAACACAACAAAATAAAGCTGACGATTTGACCTATCACAATTGAGTATTCCTGTGGGAATCTATCAAGGGGAAGAAACCATTGTTTTTTATCTTTTTGGGTTAGGTTTGGAAGCCATGTATTTTTTTTTTCTCACAATTTTGAGAGATACAGTATAAACTCAAAATTAAAACTTGGATAAGTTTTCAGCTTGCAATGCAGGGTTTTTTTTTTTTTTCCCCTGACCAAAAAACAAAAAAAAAGTTATATTCTCTATGAAAGCCCACTTCTGCCACTGAATAAATATGTTAAAAAGGTTATTGCGACTTTTTATCTCGCAATTCTGACTTTTTTTCCCCCAAAATAGCATGATATAAGCTTGAAATTGTTATAAAATCAGAATTGTGAGTGGCAAGTTTAGAATGGCAAGTTTGTATCTCGCAGTTCTGAATTTACTACTCCCAGTTGTTTATAATGCAATTCTGAGACAAAAGTCAGAGTTGCGAGGGTTTATCTCACAATTGTGACCTTATTTCTCACAATTGTGGGTTTATATTGTGATTCGGAGAAAAAAAGCAGAATTGCCAGTTTGCGTTTTACAATTCTGACTTTCTAACTCTCAATTGCAAGTTTGTTCCACAATTCTGAAATGAAGTCTTTAAAGATAAAGTGTTTAATCTTGAAATTCTGACTTTATTTCTTGCATTTTTGAGTTTATTTTATGCAAATCTGAGAAAAAAAGTCACAATTGTGAGTTTATATCTCACAATTCTGACTTTACAACTTACAATTTTCTAGTTTATATCACAATTCTGAGATAAAGTCAGAATTGCGAAATTTTAATCTTGTAATTCTGACTTTATTTCTCGCAATTGTGAAAAAATTCAACTGTAAGTTATCAATTATATCAAAGTATATCAATTCTGAAAAAAAGTAAGAATTGCGAGCTTGTATCATACAGCTTAAAAAACATTTGAATTGTGAGTTTACATCTCATAATTCTGACTTTATAACTCACAATGCTATTGTAATGAAATTAGGTGACTGACAGCCGAATTTACCTATCAGCAACTAGTATCCTCAATATAAAGGCTGATTGGTTGTTGCCTGTGATGCGTCACGTCCGACTTTCCCCCTTTGTGCCCGTGTTTACGGTGGTTGCAGGTAAGCGCGCTGTGCTGTAACAGGCGGTTATTTTAAAACTGGTTGGTCTTTTAAAGCGCTTTCTTCCGTAAATTATAGTGTCGTTTTGGCCTGGTGTCAGTGTGTTGTCGGTGCTGCTTGGTGGATTTAATGACTGTTTGCCTCTCAGGTATGTGTATTTGTATAAGCTTGTTGTATCGTGATCCTTCGATGTGCTGTTAACATTGTTACATGCTGAATAGGTGCGTTTCCTGTACCCCAGGGTGCTATCGGTGGGCATGATTTATAGATCTGTGCCTGTACATTTTCTATTTTGCATGATACCTTGACGGTAAGTGTTTTAAGTATAATTATAATTCATGAATGAAAAAGTATGAGGATTTGTAACGTCTCTTTTTGTGTTCGTTATAGGATTCTCCCTCTTGTTCTTTCTTGTTTTATATTGTATTTACTGCTGTTTTCCGCTTTGCGCTGCTGACGTTCTGCTCACAATCCTACGGTTTTGCTGTTCACACTGTCGTGCAGACGCCATCATCATCGTTGTTGAAAGGGGATTGTTCGTCTGGTTCCTATTGTTTCGTTTCCTGGTGCATCAACATGGAGAATATGACGATCTCATTTTATTGAGAGAAAATAACTGTTTAGTTTTGTCCTTTATTTTCTTTTGATTAATTTTGTGGGAGTCAAGTTTGTCTTGTGTTCTTTTTGGTTATCGTACTATATATATATATATGTGTAATTATATACTGTTGTGTTTGCTGTTTTATTTGTATGTTATTTTTCCTTTATTAATGCAACTTGATTTATATGCCGTTTACATCTAACTTCAAGTTGTTTTGTAATTTTGTTTGAATTTATTTGATTTTTTCCTAATGTTTTCTTCCAGTCTTATGTGGTATTGATACCCACCTTTGTTTGGAGTTGTTTTATTAGTTAATTGATGTTTGTGTTGTATTTTGCTTTAAGTTAATGGTGTTTATTTGTTTGTTATAGTTTATTCATTTATTTTTGGTCTATTGCAGGAGCTGGGGTCCCACGGGTGAACGGATCCTCCTCTTTGTGGTGGTGGTTCTTCTTTATTGCGTGCTGTGTACCACTTTGAGTGTGTGGTAGTGTGATCTGAGTGCACCTTGGTGTGTGTGCGTGAAAGTGTGCCCTTGTAAAACCAGACTCCATTTTGTTTCCTGCCGTTGGGAGCCTCAGCCCTGCTGGTATTTATTTTGCTTTCATATTTAAAGTTGATTTTGTGTTATTATCTACATTCATTCTTTGTGTAAATTCATTTTCTTCCATTTAAAGTGGGATCTCCTGTTGCTTCTTTGACATTTTAGTGTCCATTTTAACACATTCTTGTATTAATAAACATTTGTATTTTTATATTATACCCACGTCTCTTGTTCACTTGCATGAGGGAACCGAACCTGTGTGCTTAATTACTTCATTCTTGGGTTTTGAGTATTGTTCCCTAGAGCTAATTTCTAGGGTGGCGTAGTCGGATTTTCTTACTGGTAAAAGGTTGGTTTTCATAATTGTGCCACTCCGTCACACTATGAAAGTTTGTATCTCGCAATTCTGAATTTCTTACTCACAGTTTAGTTATATCACAATTCTAAAATAAAGAATTGCCAGTTTTTAATCTCGCAATTCTGACTTTTTGCGCAATTTTTAATTTATATTACGCAATTCTGAGAAAAAAAGTCAGAATTGTGAGTTTATATCCTACAATTCTTGCAATTGCAAGTTTCTATCACAATTCTGGTACAAAAAAGTCCAAATTTTGAGTATTAATATAGCAATTCTGACTTTATTTCTCGCAATTTTGAGTTTATATCAGGCAATTCTGACTTTCTAACTCGCAATTGCAAGTTTATATCACAATTCTAAATTATAAACTGGCTTCCATAATTCTTGGCCTTAAAAAAAAAGATGAGATGTAAACTCAAAATTGCGAAGAAAAATTCAGAAACTGAAAGTTGCAATTCCCTTTTATCATTCTGTGGTGGAACTGGGCTTTCGGATATAGCCAAACTAAAACATAATCTGCTCATGATTTTGAGCAGATTGTATGCAATCCTAAAAACACCTTTACTACAGCTCAATAACATGTTAATTTAACGTTTTTGATTTCAGAATGACTACATAATTGATAAACAGCTTGAAACAGCATGCAAAGAGTGTGTTAACCTCTCTTTCACAGATTCTCTCTAAAACGCCACCACTGAAATGAAGGACAGGATTAGAAAGCAGTTTCTGTCAATCCTCCCATGTCTACTCACTGTTTACATTTTCCCAGGAAGGTGCACCAAAACCTGTATCCATGGAAACTACCAAGAGCCAATCAGGAGTCCTTTAAGCGCATCATGTGACCCAGAGCCTGTTGAGAGATGCATTGAAGTTGGCAGTCAAGCTGTCTGCTGACTGCGTTTTACTAAAAGAAAAATACAACCCATTGAAACGGAAAAGCTCCTTAGAGCACAACGAAGAGGGAGAGCTGGGGGAACGAGAGGGCTACGGCTTTTACAGGTTGAAAAGGGAAAAGATTGTTGTCCTTTCATGTTGAGGATGCATTTCACAGCTCAGAGAAGGTGAATGAGTTGTGAACGATGGGGTGGATGTTTGCTTTGCTGAGACGATTGCTTATTCTAGCATATTTTAACCACTTTGCTGTAGAAATAACACTTTGGGTCTCTCATGAGGTCATATCCAAGAATCTTCTGCTGAGGAATCTTCTTGTTCGACAGAAAATCAAACACAAAGAGTCTGCTTTAAAACCTAGTGCCAGGCCTCGTTGTCTGATGTCTACAGGAAACTGCCTTTTAAGGGAGCATCCTTGATAAACTGGGACCTGATTTGGAAGAATCTATTGTCAGCCATATGAAAAAACTTCAGAAACAGAAAGGAAAAACTCTTCCATTTTCAGTACATTGTTGGCATGTAAACAAACCTTGAGATGCCTCTATAATGCCTTAAATTGCTGTCTAGTTTGGCAATTCACTAGACGACAGAGCCATATATACTAATGGAATCTCTCTCCCCCTCACACACAAGCTATTTTTACCTGCCACGAACACTGTTTCTTATCAGAGGCCTTGAAACTACCTGTCCACCTCAATCAACATGCTTGGCTTTCAGCGTTGAGCCTGATGTGCCTCAGTTATTAGAGCATGAGATATCTCTCTCTCTCTCTCTCTCTCTCTCTCTCTCTCTCTCTCTCTCACTCGCTTAAATCTTTCACTACCTCTCTCTGTGTTAGTGAGAACGGCAGATTCCTTTCTCTTTATGGAGCACCATGACCTGCATGTAAGAACACTGGCCTTGATCCTGGCTTCTCCCTCTGAGGGGATTTTTCATGTTTTGCTCCATCAAAGGTTTCTCAACGCTACATGTTTCTGCAATATATAAACTACATGTTTTCACCTGCAGGATATTTGGAACTGAAGACTGCTTAGCAGGAGGTTTGAATATTAAATGCAGCAGCACTTACAGCACAAGACATGCAAGAAGCTGATGGGTAACACTTTAGAATACTGTAGCAGTTAGTAGTTTTGGGAGATTACTGATTAGTTAATCAACTAAGCACTAGCTGGCTTTCTAATTCATTCATCAGTTTATTGTTGGTTAATAGGAGTTAGAGTGCTAATATTGTGTTATTCATGTGTTCCTGTGTAGCTATTCATTAACAGAACAGTATTCTAAAGTGTTACCAGCCAAGGAAATTACTGATATCAACGATGGTGCATTGTCATTTTTCAATGCATGGAAAAGAGATATGAGAGCTCTAGCATAGGTGATTTTTTTTTCAGCAAAAAATGATTCAGAAGCTAAATATGGCTTCATAAGACTTGGAATATAGGGCACAAAACTTAAAAGGACAGTCTATCCTAAAACTGTGTTATTCCAAATCTGTATGACTTTTTTTATGTTCTTTGCAACACAAAAGAAGATATTTTGAAGAAAGCTTGCAATTTACATTTTTTCCTCTGACCAAAATAAAATAAATAAATAAATAAACAAAGGTTATTGCAATGTTTTATCTCGCAATTTAGATTTTTTTCTCACATTTGTTTTAAGTCAGAATTGTGAGATATAAACTCTCATTCTGAGAACATATCAGTATTTTTTTTTTCCCTTAAAACTGGACTTTATAACTTGCATTTGCGAGTTTGTATCACACAGTTCTGAGAAAAAGTCAAAATTGTGAGTTTATATCTCACAATTTTGACTTTTTCCTCACAATTGTTAGTTTATATTTTGCAATCTGACTTTTTCTCGCAATTGTGAGTTAACATCACGAAATTCTCAGAAAAAAAGTCAGAATTGCTAGTTTTTATCTTTATTTCTTGCAATTGTGAGTTAATATCACACAAATCTGACCGTTCTCGCAATTGTTAATATTATACAATTCTGAAAAAAGGTCAGAATCATGAGTTTATATCTTGCAGTCTGATTTTTTTCTCGCAATTGTGAGTTAATATCATGCAATTCTGACTTTATTTTTCACAATTGTGAGTTAATATAATGCAATTCTGAGCAAAATTTCTCGCAAAAAAAAAAAAAAAATTCTTGCAAACTTGCAATTCTGTGAGTTTTGAATTGTGAGTTTTTTGTTTTTATCTCGCAAATCTGACTTTTTGTCGCAATTGTGAGTTTATATCTCGCAATTCTGACTTTATTTTTCACAATTGTGAGTTAATATCACACAATTCTGAGAAAATCAAAATTGCGAGTTTTTATCTTGCAAATCTGACTTTTCTCGCAATTGTGAGTTTTTATCTCGCAATTCTGACTTTATTTTTCACAGTTGAGAGTTCATATAATGCAATTCTGAGAAAAAAGTTCAGAATTGCAAGTTTTTATCTCACAAATCTGTCTTTTTCTCACAATTGTGTTTATATCTTGCAATTCTGATTTTATAACTTACAACTGTGAGTTTATATCTCGCAGTTCTGAGAAAAAAAGTCAAAATTTTGAGTTTGTATCTTGCAGATCTTACTTTGACTCACAATTGTGAGTTTATATCACACAATTCTGAGAAAGTCAAAATTTTGAGTTTGTATCTCGCAATTATGAGTCTACATATATATATATATATATATATATTTTTTTTAGCAAGTAACTATTCAAAAGCTAAATATGGCTTCATAAGACTTGGAATATAGGGCAACTTAAAAGGACAGTCCATCTTAAAACTGTGTTATTCCAAATCCATATGACTTTTGTTCTTTCCAACACAAAAGAAGATATTTTGAAGAAAGCTGGAGTCCAATCAACACTAGAGCCAACTGACTTGTATTGTATGAAACAAACACAAAACAAAACAAATCATAGATCTTCTGTAATATTCTCAAAATATCTTATTTTGTCTTCTACCAACACAATCTGTTTTTGTGAATTGGTGGCTAATTTATGAATCTTCATTCTTCATTCGTATTTTCTAAAAATCAGACGTTTCATACAATTCACATTGTAGAAATTCATATGAAATTGTCACCTTATAAAACAGTTGTTTTCCCATATCACAAGACATACAGGTTTACTATGCCATGAGGTTGAATAAATAATAACAGAATTGTCATTTTTTGGTGAACTATCGTATTAAAGGTCAGATATGGTAGAATCGATGATGCAAACTTTATCAATTATGAGATAAATAAAAATTCTGCTGTAAAGCAGCTCTAACAAGACAGATGTATAATTATTCAGCTCAAGTCAATTCAGTGTTGATTCAATTCAGTTCAATAATTGTGTAATGAATTATGAAAAAAGTTAAATTCAGCAATAAGCAGAAGAAAATAGTGTTGTTATTCAGCCTGAATCAGTTCGACGCTGATTCAACGCAGTTCAGTAACAGTGTTGAGACATGCTAAATTTGTTAGTTTTGAAACCAATTTGATTCTGCTATGAAGCAGATCTACATAGGATCTAATTTAGTTCAATGTTTTTATTCAGTATTGTCAAATCAATAATATTACTCAACATTTATTATCTTTTAAACCCCAACTAAGCAAGCCAAATCCAGCTCCCAGCTCAGTTCATTTTCATTGCACAGAAAAAAAAAAAAAAAACAGCAAGGATTCAGCAAGGTTCATTCTGAGTTCAATGATAGATAGATAGATAGATAGATAGATAGGTAGATAGGTAGAAAGATAGATAGATATCGATGCAATACAATATCAATTGGAACAGTATGAGTAAAATTCAACTTTCAACTTGAACCTTGTTTAGAGAAAAGGAAGAACTGTGCAGAAAATGAGTTCAGTTCATCTGGTGAATTTCCATTTCAGCTGAAGGGATGCAACAAGTGACCAACAGATGGAGACAGAAGCGCAAGGCGAGTCAGATGGAGAAAGAGAGCCACTCAAAGTGAGGTTATTAAAATTACCAGCATATAAATAAGTGTCAGTAATGGGCTGTGATATTAAAACTACATTTGTCTGAGGATTACTCACAGAGGACAGCAGTACTTAAACTAACTGTGTTATGTCTGCTGAGACAGTGGAGAAAGGCTTTTTCACTCTGACGACACTTCTTCGAGATGAACCCAAGAGTCCAGCGAGCGTGACCTCCGCTCAAGCATCCGACCTCCACTCGGCATTCACCTCTACACACAGATAGATAAGTGATATCTTTCAAAAAAACAAATACAGACCACCACCACTCACTCAATACAAATCCTCTCTTTGTAATTGTGTGGCGTTGAAAGACTCCTTTACATGTTTGCGGCTCCCAGCATGCTCTCTGTTCACCTGGTGACACCGACAGAAAGAGCGAATTTTCTAGAAGCCGGAGCACAGCGGTGAACTGCGCTAAGTGGCCGGCCTTTGTTGGTTCTTTTAAGCTCACTTTTTCTCTATTGCTTTTCCTTTTTCTTTCCGACCATCCAGGCAGCAGCGACAGGGAATCAATCCTTTAGAGATCCCCAGCAGGTAGAACTCTCCCTGCCTGTCTCTCTCTCTCTCAGACTCCCTGTTGATCCGCATTCATCAGGCACATCAAAGGGCAGCTCAGGATGCTGCTGTGTCCCCGGTTTGCAGGCCCCTCCTGGTTGATTCTGCCGCCCATCAGGAAACAATCTCCCCTCCGCCGCACAGACTCATCTAATCAATGTCGAGGTTTATGGCTCTCGGAGTTCCTACGGGCTCCTGTGAGGAGCTAAAGGCCTGTGAGGTAGAAAGAGTCTTAAGAGAGAATGACTACAGACTGAGACTCGAGGGAGTGATTCACCGCATCGGATCCCACCCGTGAAAAATCACCAGCTCTTTAGTCTCAGTTGTTTCTTCAAGGCAGCAATGAGATCAAATGGAGAAGTTTCCTGCTTTTCAGATTTTTCTCCTGTCATCCTAATAATGTCACATTTCTCTACTTAGATTTGCCAAGAAAGTCTAGTAATTTGAACTCTGATCATTCTCATCCAATTCTTCTTTGGATTTTAGGAGAAACATCTGTGACGATTTTGAACGAAAGGGATTAGTTCATTCACTTCCAGAATAAACATTTTCCTAATAATTTACTCACCTCCATGTCATCCAAGATGTTCATGTCTTTCTTTCTTCAGTTGAAAAGAAATTAAGGTTTTTACACTGGACTGTAGTGGACTTCAATAGGGGCCAACATGTTGAAGGTCCAAATTGCAGTTTCAATGCAGCTTCAAAGGATTGTCCTGCACTAGATCACGCATTATGTAATCATGTTGGAAAGGTCACATGCGGTTAGTTCTTCGCTTGTGTACTTTGGTTCAAAAAGGTATAGGGTAGGACGAAAAACTCATGTCATCTCATGTTTTCCTACAACCTCAAAATTGCCCAACATCGTTGTTTTACTTTTTTTTGTAAAGGGCGTTTGATTTTCTTTCCATGTTCGCTTTGTAAACACTGGTGGAAGTGCAAGATGAGAATTTGTTACTGATTGTTTCGCTGGATAAGACCCTTATTCCTCAGCTGGGGTTGTGTAGAGTTCTTTAAAGCTGCATTGAAACTGCACTTTGGACCTTCAACCTGTTGAGCACCATTGAAATCCACTATAGGGGAGTGTGGGGTAAGTTGAGCCAGTGGGTAAGTTGACCCACCCCCTGTATTTTGGCAACTGTACATTTTTACTGTCTTGTGACTATGTATTTTGGAATCATTTGTCATTTCTGCCAGACTGTGAAAAGGAGAAACACATGGAAGGAATGGACAGCACTCATTTGCTTTAAAAACTGTTTTTGGCTTATAAAATTTTATCAGATGTAATGTAATGGCTGTTACTGTACATCAAACAAATTTATCCAGGTCTAAAAATATTTATGATGCATATAGGTGATTTAGCAACATATAAAACCATGCAAATCATTTAACTAAATATTAGTCTGGATTGGTAAGCTAGCTAGTTTTTTTCCAAAAGGCCATGGGGCACAGTGAGCCAAATGCTGGCTTAACTTACCCCACCATAAGGCACCAAAGTTAAGTTAAATCTCTGAAGTATAAACTGGTATATTATTGTGATTTTACGCAACTGGTTTAGTTTATAATATAAATATTATTTGTAGTTTATTTGATAGGGACAGTGTACAAGTGCACCAAATCCTTCTCTGAGAACCAGAAGATGCTTTTCACCACATTATAATCATATATATCTTTCCATCTATGGTCGCTAACGGCCAGGGCTGCGTTTCCCAAAAGCATTGTAAGCTTAAGTTGATTTTAGCTCCATTGGTTTCAATGGGTCTATGTTGTTATGTTGTACTTAAGCTTATGATGCTTTTGGGAAATGCAGCCCTGTTCAACATTTCAGAAAAGCAAAGCTACCATGCCAAGAATCTTTTGACTAAAATGTTCATTAGTTTCAGTGACATTTATTTCTTCATTCTAGTTCAGTTTTTATTTAATTTTACTCAACAAACCTTCTGTTTAGTCTGTTTTTGGGAAGGTTAAAACTTTGGTATTCAACATATTGTTTCAGAAATGCAAAAAATTAAAGATTGAAAATGAAACCTAATTTGATTGGTTTTATTGTGTTTAAGTTAGCTTTAAGAAAAAAAAATATATATATAATTAGGTTATTAAATTAGTTTTTAAAAGAGGCAAATCAGATTCAGTAAAAAAAGTGAGTCCTGGAATGTTTTCCTCAAAAACCTTAATTTCTTTTCGACTGAATAAAGAAAGACATGAAGATCTTGGATGAGATAGGGGTGAGTAAATTATCAGGAATTGTTTATTCTGGAAGTTAACTCATCCTTTAAACGAATGAAACATGAGCAATCTAATCAATCAATCAAATTTTCCTCTGGAAATGCTTTTGTCATAGGAAAACACACGGTCTGTTTCTCCTATATAGAAATAACATTCAAATAAGATTGAGAAAGTGAAAAAAAAAACATCAAATAATCTCATACGTCTTAAACTGTACTTAAATTCATCAAAGCCTGAGGTCTTCACATGAGCTTAAACATTTCAACCCTAAGAAAAAAATACAAATTAGATCTTGTATGTCAGTTGACTCTCCCAGGCAGCAATGAGATTAAATGGGGATCAAATAGAGACTTTTGGCCTAAATCTCCTGAGAAAAGACCTTGCGTAATCTCGCGTCTCAAACTGTGCTCAGATTTGCTCAAAGTCTGCAATCAGTAGTCAGAGATCTCAATATGAACTCACATACTGTATATCCCATTGAACTGTGTGGTTTTAATGGAGACTTTAATATCTAAGCACAAATGATTAGTCGGTCTGTTTTTTATATTCTGGTTAGGAATTTAAGAGAAACGTGATTTGATATTGATATTGATTCTAACATCATTAGAAAACATCATTAGGACTTCATCAAATTACATCAAAGGCTTTTTTAATAGGGAAACTTTAGAAAAAAGACAGAAAAAAGTTTCAAGTCTCAAATTGTGTTCAAGTGTCTGACCTTAATATGAACTGAAATATTTTTAATCCAGTTTTTCCAAGACCAAAGGATCTGATTTTATTGCAGACTTTAATACTTAAAACACCAGTGCACTCTTAAAAATAAAGGTACTTCACATCGATACCATAGAAGAACCATTTTTGGTTCCACAAAGAACCATTCGGCCAAAGGTTCTTTAAAGAACCATCTCTTTCTTACATTTTTACAATCTGAAGAACTTTCTTTTGCCACAAAGAACATTTTGTCTGAAAGGTTCTTCATGGAACCATTTAGGCAAAAAATGTTCTTCCATGAAATCGTGAAGAACCTTAATTTCTCCTGAGCTATAAAAGAGCAACATCTAAACAATTTTCCTATGGAAAGGCTTAAAGAAAACTTCAAGAAAAAACTAAAGTACGGTCTCTTAACTCAGTTATTTCTCAGACAGCAATAAGATTCGACAGATATTAAGAAGGAATAAGAAAAAGTCTCAAACTGTTCTCAAAGTCTGAAATCAAAAATCTTAATCTCATTATGAGCTGAATAGCTCCTCAGCAAAACCTTAAGAAAGCAATACAAATTGAATCTTGTATGTCAGTTGTTTCTCCCTGACAGCAGTGAGATTAATCAGGGATCAAATGGAGATTTTCACTTAAGTCTTCTGAGAAAGTCTCAAACTGTGCTCAGATTTGCCAAAGTCTGACATCAAAAAGTATCAATATGCACTCAATTATTTCTCATTCAGTTTCTTCAAAAAACAATGTTCCCCTAGAAGGTTAAGAAAAGCTTAAGAAAAAATACAAATAATTCTGAACTGTTTCTCGTAAACAGCAAAAAAACTGTGCTTAAGTCTGAGATCTTGATAAGAGCAAAAGTACAAAATGTATCTTCTATGTCAGTTCTTTCTCTCAGATAGCAATGCGATTAAATAGGATCAAATTGAGACTTTGGACTATGTTTCCTGAGAAAAGATCATCTCAAAGATCTTAGCTGCTCTTCACATTGATTTATACCTCTATTTGTCAAGAACGCAATTGTAGGAGAAACATCTGAGAAGAAGTTGATAGGCTACTTCAGAGAAAGAAGAAATTAAGTCCCCAAAACTATAAAAGAGCAATCTCTGAGCAATAAAATGTTCCTTTGGGAGGCCAAGAGAGGAAAACAGGTGTGTTGATTGATAGCAGAGTGATGAGATGGTAAAGTTAAGTAGGGATGAGGGTTGTGTAAGAGACTAACTTCATGCTGTGGTGATCTGACAGCGTTTGAGAGGGGAGGAGCTCACAGCTCTGTGATCCAGAGACGAGCCGAGACAGAATAAAGCCTGAGAGACAGATTATGCTCAGCTCCAAGACAAATGAGAAGAAACATCTGAACTCTATCTGCAGTGGCAAACAAAAGGAATGAAGGGATTAGAGCAGTCAAGCAGTCCTTCTCTCCCTCTTTCTGTCACACACACATTTGTGGCTTCACATTATTCACAGCACTCTAGTTTACCCTCACATCCACACACACATAAACACAAGTTTTTACCTTTCTCAACTCTTAAAATGAGTTATATCTGAAAGCACAGAATGTTCCATTTGGTTCCAAAAGTTTTTGGTGTGTGTGTGTGAGGGAGAAAGAAAGGCTGACAGTATCAGGAGCATTTATGCATTAAAGTGTGTTCAAGACATTATTTGTACTTTAGGGACAAATTTGTTCCCAGAATTGAGCTACATTTGACCAAATTTGCATCTAGGGACATCCTCATTTGTTAAAACTAATTTGGGTATGGGAAGATATTTTTGAAGGAAGTGCCTCCTGCTCACAAAAGCAGCATTTATTTGATCAACAATACCATAATATTAAAATACAGCAATATTGTAAAAAATTACAATTACAAAAATAACTGTTTTCTATTTGAATATATTTTAACATTTAATTTATTCCTGTGATGCAAAGAAAATCTGTGATCTGTCAGAAATTATTCTATTATGCTGATCTTCTGCTCAATAAATGCTGTTATCAATGTTGTTTTTTTTTATTTTTTATTTATTTTTTATTTTTTAATTCAAATGCATTTTTTATTTATTTAAAGTTGGATACTACATCAATGTAATGTATGTTTGCTGAATAAAAATAATAATTTCCTAAAAATCTCTATACTGGCCCCAATTGTAATATAGTAACTAAAAATAATTTTATGTGAAAATGCATTTACATTTTAAAAAGGTTGAAAACTTTTGTTGTTGTTGTTGTTGTTTTTGTTGTAAATAGAAAGTTCAAAAGAACAGTATTTATTTGAAACTGGATTTTAAAGCAATTCTATGTGTGTTTGCTAAATAAAAATATTAATTAAATCTTAAAAAAAAGACTAAAACTACTTACCCCAATTGTAATATAGTAAATAATAATAATTTTATGTGAAAATGCATTTACATTCAAATATTAATTTCTTAAATAAATAAAAAAAATAAATAAACATAAACCCTACTGACCCCAATCGCAATATAGTAAATAATAATACTTTTATGTAAAAATGCATTTACATTTAAAAAAAAGGTTGCAAACTTTTTTCTTTTTGTGAAAGAAAAGTTCAAAAGAACAGAATTTATGAAATTGAAATTGGATTTTTCAGTAAAATATTTTGCTGAGTAAAAATCTAAATTTACCTAAAAAAAAAAAAAAAAAAAAAAAAAAAAACAAACAAACAAAAAAAAACATATTTACCCCAATTGTAATATAGTAAATAATCATTTTATGTGAAAATGCATTTGTTTAAAAAAGGTTGCACACTTTTTTTGTGTGAATATAAAGTTCAAAAGAACAGAATTTATTCGAAATTGGATTTTTGAATTTATTGTTTTGCTGAATAAAAATCTTTATTTCCTTTAAATTCCTAAATAAACTTTTAAAAGGCTGCAAACCTTTTATTTATCTATTTCTGTATATGAAGTTCAAATAAAAACAGAATTTATTTTAAATTGGATTTTTCAATTTATGACTTTGTTGAATAAAAATCTTTATTTCCTAAAAAACAAAAAATCCTAAAAAATCCTAAAAAATTACCCCAACTGTAATAATACAAAAAATCCTAAAAAATCCTAAAAAATTACCCCAACTGTAATATAGTAAATGAATTGTAAAAGAGCTGCAAACCTATTTGTGTGTGTGTGAATGGAAAGTTCAAAAGAACAGCATTTATTTGAATATAAATCAATTTAATGTGTGCTATATATATATATATATATATATATATATATATATATATATATACATATATATATATATATATATATATATATATATATATATATATATATATATATATATATATATATATATATATACATATATAAATCCTACTGACTCCAATTGTAATATAGTAAATAATTTTATGTGAAAATGCATTCATGCTTAAAAATCGGTAAAAATCGGTAAAAAAAAATCACAATCAGTATGCTGGTATAAAGGCAAACCAACAAAGTGATTTTTATTTATTTATTTATTTATTTAATTTATTTTGATAAAAGCAGCTTTCAAATGGAAAAACTTAAAAAGCTGTACAATTTGAGGTATCAAAAAAGTCTAAAAGCTGCCTCTGGGACAATACCTTTTCAAAAGGTTTCTGTTGTTTACCCCTCAAGGGTGCATAAGTATAATTAAAGGTACATTTTAGTACCTAAATGGTACATATTAGTACCTTTTGAAAGGGTACTGTCCCGGTGACAGCTTTTGGACCTTATTTCTGAGAGTGTTCATGTCTGTAGCACAAACAGTGCAGGAATGAGTTTTGAAAAAAAAAAAAAAAAAAAAAGCCAATCTCTTAGCAAGCGACACAAAACAAGCAGATGCAGAATTCTTTAAAAGCTTTTAAATTGTCTACGCACTATACTCTATACCTCTTACCTTCGCTTCTCTCTATAGTTTTTCAGCCATATAAGCTGCCAATCTCCAAAAGAGCTGTATTTTTGAGGCTGTTCAGATATGCTCTCTGAAGACAGTGGAAAAACACTGAATCTTGAGTTCCTGTTCACCGCCTGAGCCTTTTTATCAGTGTGCTCAAACGATCTGGTGTGGAACCCGCGATTGGGCCTCGGTCTGATCAATAATGCAACAGCGCTGCAATCCAGCCACCTTACAAATCAATTAAAACCCATTACTGGCCCCGTGTTCATTCACCAGCAGCTGTGTGTTTATTTAGCTCCGTCAGCTTGGGCTGGGAGAGACTGATCTCTCTGCGGTTTGCGCAGGTGGGACCGAAAAGAGATGTGTGAAAAGGAGGCATTGTGCAGGCGGGAACATATATGAGCTCGAAAATTCCACGAATGTGCATTTCATCCGCACCTCACAATCCACTCGCTTGTTTCGGCGGAGTTTGGTTTGGCCGAGCGCTCACCGGCAGCCGTGACTTACACACACCTTCCTGCAGGAGCTGTGATGGAGTCCAGGCCTCTCTCTGTTGCTCTCCCAACCGTCCACAAGAGTGTCAGCTTTCGTGAGGGGAACGTGTTTGTAACTCTTGGCTGTGTCAAAAAGCCAGAGGCATTACCACGGACCGATGATCAAAACTGAACTCCAAACCACCCCTTTCACCTCACATATGCTTCACATACACATAGACTAGGATTCAGATATTGCAGTATGCACATTTTCTGTATGCAGAGAATACCTGAATGACTTGCATTTACATTTATGCATTTGAAAGACACTTTTACCCATTTAGTCCATTGGCTGTTCTTCCCTAAAATGGTAAATGGTCACTACCCGAAACAGTCACGACCGAAACATTTGGTGAAGTTTTGGTAATGACTTTTTTTTTTGAGGTGTTTTTGCCTGAAATGGTCCCTACCGAAACTGTTACGACCGAAACATTTGGTGAAACTTTGGTAATGACATCTTTTTTTTTTTGGGGTGTTATTCCTTAAAATGGTCACTACTGAAACAGTCACGACTGAAACATTTGGTGAAGTTTTGGTAATGACATTTTTTTTTGGGAGGGGGGGGGGTGTTTTTGCCTAAAATGGTCATTACCAAAACCGTTACGTCCGAAACATTTGGTGAAGTTTTGGTAGTGACATCTTTGTTTTTTTTTTGGGGTGTTCTTCCATAAAATGGTCACTACCGAAACCGTTACGACCAAAACGTTTGGTGAAGTTTTGGTAATGACACCTTTGGTTTTTTGGGTATTATTACCTAAAATGGTCACTACCGAAACAGTCACAACCAAAACATTTGGTGAAGTTTAGGTAATGACATCTTTGTTTTTTTTGGGTGTTCTTTCCTAAAATGATCACTACCGAAACATTTGGTGAAGTTTTGGTAATGACATCTTTGTTTTTTTTTGGGTGCTATTCCCTAAAATGGTCACTACTGAAACATTTGGTGAAGTTTTGGTAATGACATCTTTGTTTTTTTTTTGGATGTTATTCCCTAAAATGGTCACTACCGAAACAGTCACAACCGAAACATTTGGTGAAGTTTAGGTAATGACATCTTTGTTTTTTTTTTGGATGTTATTCCCTAAAATGGTCACTACCGAAACAGTCACAACCGAAACATTTGGTGAAGTTTAGGTAATGACATCTTTGTTTTTTTGGGTGTTATTCCCTAAAATGATTACTACCGAAACATTTGGTGAAGTTTTGGTAATGACATCTTTGTTTTTTTTGGGTGTTATTCCCTAAAATGGTCACTACCGAAACATTTGGTGAAGTTTTGGTAATGACATCTTTGATTTTTGGGTGTTCTTCCCTTAAATGGTCACTGCTGAAACAGTCACGACCGAAACATTTAGTGAAGTTTTGGTAATGACATCTTTGTTTTGTTTGGGTGTTCTTCCCTAAAATGGTCACCACCGAAACATTTGGTGAAGTTTTGGTAATGACATCTTTATTTTTTTTTTGGGTGTTATTTTGGTAATGGTCACTTTTGAAACATTTGGTGAAGTTTTTGGTAATGACATCTTTTTTTTTTTTGGGTGTTATTCCCTTAAATGGTCACTACTGAAACAGTCACGACCAAAACATTTGGTGAAGTTTTGGTAATAACATCTTTGTTTTTTTTGGGTGTTCTTCCCTAAAATGGTCACTACCGAAACAGTCATGACCGAAACATTTGGTGACGTTTTGGTAATGACATTTTTGAGGTTTTTTGGGTGTTTTTGCCTAAAACACTAAAACACTACTGAAACAGTCATGACCAAAACATTTGGTGAAGTTTTGGTAATGACATTTTTGTTTTTTTGGGTGTTCTTCCCTAAAATGGTCACTACCGAAACAGTCACGACCAAAACATTTGGTGAAGTTTCGGTAATGACATCTTTGGTTTTTTGGGTGTTATTCCCTAAAATGGTCACTACCGAAACATTTGGTGAAGTTTTGGTAATGACATCTTTGATTTTTGGGTGTTCTTCCCTTAAATGGTCACTACTGAAACAGTCACGACCGAAACATTTGGTGAAGTTTTGGTAATGACATCTTTGATTTTTGGGTGTTCTTCCCTTAAATGGTCACTACTGAAACAGTCACGACCGAAACATTTGGAGAAGTTTTGGTAATGACATCTTTTTTTTTTTTTGGGTGTTATTCCCTTAAATGGTCACTACTGAAACAGTCACGACCGAAACATTTGGTGAAGTTTTGGTAATAACATCTTTGTTTTTTTTGGGTGTTCTTCCCTAAAATGGTCACTACCGAAACAGTCATGACCGAAACATTTGGTGACGTTTTGGTAATGACATTTTTGAGTTTTTTTTGGGTGTTTTTGCCTAAAACACTAAGACACTACTGAAACAGTCATGACCGAAACATTTGGTGAAGTTTTGGTAATGACATCTTTGTTTTTTTTGGGTGTTATTCCCTTAAATTGTCACTACCGAAACATTTGGTGAAGTTTTGTTAATGACATCTTTGATTTTTGGGTGTTCTTCCCTTAAATGGTCACTACTGAAACAGTCACGACCGAAACATTTGGTGAAGTTTTGGTAATGACATCTTTGTTTTTTTTTGGGTGTTATTCCCTAAAATGGTCACCACCGAAACATTTGGTGAAGTTTTGGTAATGACATCTTTGTTTTTTTTTGGGTGTTATTCCCTAAAATGGTCACCACCGAAACATTTGGTGAAGTTTTGGTAATGACATCTTTGTTTTTTTTGGGTGTTATTCCCTAAAATGGTCACTACCGAAACATTTGGTGAGGTTTTGGTAATAACATCTTTGTTTTTTTTGGGTGTTCTTCCCTAAAATGGTCACTACCAAAACAGTCATGACCGAAACATTTGGTGACGTTTTGGTAATGACATTGTTTAGTTTTTTTTGGGGTGTTTTTGCCTAAAACACTAAGACACTACTGAAACAGTCATGACCAAAACATTTGGTGAAGTTTTGGTAATGACATTTTTGTTTTTTTGGGTGTTATTCCCTAAAATGGTCACTACCGAAACAGTCATGACCGAAACATTTGGTGAAGTTTCGGTAATGACATCTTTGGTTTTTTGGGTGTTATTCCCTAAAATGGTCACTACCGAAACATTTGGTGAAGTTTTGGTAATGACATCTTTGTTTTTTTTGGGTGTTATTCCCTAAAATGGTCACTACCGAAACATTTGGTGAAGTTTCGGTAATGACATCTTTGGTTTTTTGGGTGTTATTCCCTAAAATGATCACTACCGAAACATTTGGTGAAGTTTTGGTAATGACATCTTTGGTTTTTTTGGGTGTTATTGCCTAAAATGGTCACTACCAAAACATTTGGTGAAGTTTTGTTAATGACATCTTTGATTTTTGGGTGTTCTTCCCTTAAATGGTCACTACTGAAACAGTCATGACCGAAACATTTGGTGAAGTTTTGGTAATGACATCTTTGTTTTTGGGTGTTATTCGCTAAAATGGTCACTACCGAAACATTTGGTGAAGTTTTGGTAATGACATCTTTGTGTTTTTTTGGGTGTTATTCCCTAAAATGGTCACTACCGAAACATTTGGTGAAGTTTTGGTAATGACATCTTTTTTTTGGGGGGTGTTATTCCTTTAAATGGTCACTACTGAAACAGTCACGACCAAAACATTTGGTGAAGTTTTGGTAATAACATCTTTGTTTTTTTTGGGTGTCCTTCCCTAAAATGGTCACTACCGACACAGTCACGATCGAAACATTTGGTGAAGTTTTGGTAATGACATCTTTGTTTTTTGGGGGGGTGTTATTCCCTAAAATGGTCACAACCGAAACATTTGGTGAAGTTTTGGTAATGACATCTTTGTTTCTTTTGGGTGTTATTCCCTAAAATAGTCACTACTGAAACCGTCACGACCGAAACATTTGGTGAAGTTTTGGTAATGAAATCTTTGGGGTTTTTTTTGGGGGGTTGTATCTGCCATCATTGTTTCAGTAGTGACAAAAGGGAACACATAATTCTTTATTTGTCAATGTCTTTATGAGTTCATTCATTCATTCATTCATTCATTCATTCAATTCGTTTAAACAGCTGATTCATTTTCGAATGATTTACAGGTCTAGAGGCAGGGCCAGCGGAAACACAAACAAAAACAAGAGGCGGGATTTATCGCATGAACCAATCACAGCCGATCATAACCATTCATATCCAGTCATTTTGCGATGGAGGCATTGCCTTCTCTCACGTGACTTTACCTGCTGGTGTCACTGTTGGACAGGTTGGAGAGTTTTACTTTAGAAAAACAAGTGATCATACACGTCATGTTTTGTAATATTTGCGTTGTTTTATTTTTGTACTATGAATTTTTTCTCATCCAGTTTTTGAGGAGACACTGCCTCCCTTGCCTCCTTGGAGGAAACTGCCTTGACTAAAAATAATATTATGTCAAACTGTTTGCTACATGTGTGGTTGATTTCACATATTGTTCACGCTGCAAACAGAGGGTCAAATCGAGAGCACTGCGCTGTGGGATACAGTATCTCATACAGTGTCTCTGTACTGCACATTTGGTCAAATATAAAAGATTATTTCGGTATTCATGCATTTTGTTAATCGTTTGGTTTTCATTTTTGCATTTCATACTGTACATTGCACTTAGTGAACTCTACCCAGCTGGTTTAAAATCACACTCTGCATAACTGTATGACAATATTTCTGATTTTCTGCATTTTTTTTTTTTTTTTTTTTTTTTTTGCTTTCTTTGAAGACAGATAATCTACTTTATGCTGAAAGCTTGTTGCGTCAAGCCTGGTTCAAACTGAGTGTTATACAGAGCCTGTGTCACAGCAGTGACATATACTGTTTGAGGCAGAAGCCTGGATTATATTTAGTGTCTGACCTTCTTTTGTGCTCAGAATATCCAGGCTAAACGTCCCTCAGCCAAACGGCCCAGGCAAATGAGCTAAAACAGTATTGACACTGTATAAACAGAGGAAATTCCTCCCTCAAATTAGGTTACTGTTCTCTTAAATTAGAGATGTTTTCATTTCTGAGCTCTTCAAGCAGTGCTCTCTCTCTCTCTCTCTCTCTCTCTCTCTCTCTCTCACACACACACACACACACAGCACTGTTGTGCAGACACTGATATGCGTCTTTTTTCCCTCAGGAGATGAACATTGTGCTGAGCCCTCATGATTGACCGGCTGCCCATGTTACGCTGAGAGTGATTGCCATAAATATTTCATCACCAAAATTGCTTCGTGCCATAAATACACAGCAGTGTGTGACAAGAGAGAGGAAGAGAGAAAGGACACACTTCCTCCTTATCACCTCAGACGGCCTGACAATTAACACACCACCTCATACATCATTCTGGAGCCATTTAAGTGGACATTTCTCACTCTTGCCTTCCTTTCTGCTCGTTCACACTCACGTTTCCTTTCTAATACGCAAATACAACACGACTGCCAAGTCTCATATATACACACAAATGAACACAAAGGGACAAAAATATTTTTAAAATACATGCACCGTAATCCATTTTTAATTGTGCATTTCATATTAAATTGTATTATAAAAAATATTTGAGTAACAGTAATACATATATATATAAATTGTGAATTTTATTTTACGTTATATTACAGACAAATAATAAAATAAAATAAATTAGTAAAGTTAAAATAAAAAAAGTTTAATTTTATTTTGTTTTATTAATTATTATTATTATTATTATTATTATTATTATTATTATTATTATTATTATTATTGTAGTGCAACATAGTTTAATTTAATAAATTGTAATATATTTAGTCACGTTTCCTATACACAAAAACAACACTTAAGCAAGGCGTACATATAAATAAACACTAACACAAATGCACAAAAAACATTTTTTTTATTGTTTCATTTTATTTAGTGTTATTATTTTTTGTAGCCTACTGCAACATAGTTTTTTTTTAAAATTATATTTTCTACATACAAAACATCTTAATTGTGTATTTTATATACAGAAAAATAATAAAATAATATAAAAATAAATAAATAAAAAGTTTAAAAAATGTTTCATTTTATTTAGTTATTATTATTGTACTGCAACAGTTTATTTTATTACATTTTAATATATTTGGTCATGTTTCCTTTTTCATACACAAACACAACACTTAAAGTTGCACATATTAATAAACATTAACACAAATGCACAAAAATGTATTATTACTGTTTAAATTTTAGTTTTATTTATGTATTTTTTTGTACTGCAGCATAGTGTATTGTTTTTATTAGATTTTTTTTTTAATTTACAAAAACGTTTCAGTTGTGTATTTTATATTAAGTTATATCACAGAAAAATAATGAAATAGAATAAATGAATACAAATGTAAAACATTAAGAATGTATATATTTGAACAATTAAACAATTATACATTTCTGTTCATTTTCTCTGATGTTTCCTTTTAATTATACAGACAGAACCCTTTTAACAGTCAAACCACATAAACACATTAACACAAATGCACAAAAAGATGTAGTTTTATTTTACTGTATTTGATTGTATTTTATGTTATTTTCTGTGGCAACAAAAAATATTTTAATTCTGTATACTTTATATTAATTAGTACTATGCTACAGATAAAATAACAGAATAAAATAAAAACTAGTGATGTTTTTTCTGGATAACTTTTCAAACAATTTAACAACAAATAATAAAAAGAATTTTAAGCTTGTGGTACATCATGCATGCTGTTTGCTTGTCTTTCTCTCTCTCTCTCTATATGTAACGGCTGGGTTTCTGTGGAGATTTACGGTCTGTTATAGGAAGGGGATTTCCTACTGTTCTTCATGGCCACTTGACTAAAGAATAGAGCCTGACCTTGTGTCGCTCACACACATATCTGCTCTCCACAGATCCCCTGGGTACCAGATACAGTCCTCGTGAGCTTATTAAACACATTAAATCTCAATGTCATAAGGCAAAATTATAAGTGTTCAGCTGAGCGCCTACCCATAATCCTCCTCTCGACTCCGGCGGAGGTCTGAACAGCACTTCAGTTCGGGATAGAGACTATTTCATTTCCATCCAGCTCAAGCTACATAAAACTGTCCGTGCAGAAATAGACTGGTACATGTGAGTTTTAAATGAGACTTCAGGGCATTTTTGAGTTGAACAGAATGTCAAACGATTTAAAAACACAAGAAAAGCAACATATTCTCACTCCCAACTCGTCACATATTGACGCTTGGTCAGGACCCTTTGGCGTACTTTTTGACACACAGGGTACACCTTTAGTGTAATTTTTCGACGTGTAAGCTCAGTCTGTTTGTGCGTAAATAAATTCAAAAAAGTCTGCCTGCCAGAGAAAATGTTACGTCAGCCTTGGTTGTGAAATGCCATTGGCTCTTGTGTGTCTCGTGGCCAACTGTGTAATGCTAATGTTCTTTTTGTACTAAATCGTTTTGAATGAGATGTGAGCGTGTTAACGGAGCAGGATCATTTTCAGAGATTAAAACCTTGGTTTACTTTTTTCTTCGCATAAAGATATCATATGGCTTCAGAAGACTCGGAATGCAACACGACTTGTTTGTAATGTTTTTATACTGCTTGTTTATGGTCAGTTTTTGCAATAAATACATGTGACTGTACTTATATTTGCCTGTTACCTGTTTTATATTGTTCAGAAGTGGGTAAGTTTAGGGTAAGGGTGGGTTTAGGTGCTCTTATGAAAGTATACATTTATATAAAATTATTAATATTTTTTACAAATGCATGCAAACCATTCAATTAAGGCAAACAACTGAAATCAATGGAGGACCCTGCACATCAAAAAGTGCACATCAAAGTGTTGACAAAAACCTTTCTTCAAAATATGTAACACGTATATAACACTTTAGTAAAGATTCACTTCAAACATGCACATATGCATTAAGAAATGCATTAAAATGTTTTCATAATGCCGTGTAATGCCATGTTCTTGTAAATAATTGAAACCACAGGTAAAGTGCATTAAAGGAGAACTCCACTTCCAGGAAAACAATTTACAAATAATTTACTCACCCCCTTGTCATCCAAGATGTTCATGTCTTTCTTTCTTCAGTCGTAAAGAAATTATGTGTTTTTCTCCATATAATGAACTGATATGGTGCCCCGATTCTGAACTTCTAAAATGCAGTTTAAATGCGGCTTCAAACGATGCCAAATGCAGCTGTAAACAATCCCAGCGAGAAAAAAGGGTCTTATGTAGCGCAACGAACGGTTATTTTAATAAAAATAATACAATTTATATACTTTTTTAATGACAAACACTCGTCTTGTCTTCTGCTTGGACTGTTTTTATCTGGTTCATGACAGATAGGGTATGTCGAAAAACTCCCATCTCATGTTCTCCCTCAACTTAGAAATCATCCTATATTGCTGTTTTACCTTTTTTGTTAAGGGTGTTTGATCTTCTTTGCATGTTCACATTGCAAAGACTGGATCGGAACTTCTGCAGCGATGCAGGATGATTTTGAAATGATTTTTGAAGAAGAGAAATATATGATTGGAGTTTTTCGACATACCCTAACTGTCTTGAGTCAGAATACACAGAGTTGATGGAGAGAAAGGCAAGACGAGCGTTTGAGATTAAAAAGTATTTAAATTGTATTTTTTTAATGAAAATAACTGACGCTTCTTCCTCGGCTGGGATCGTTTACAACCGCATTTGGGATGGTTTGAAGCTGCATTTAAACTGTCTTTCGGAAGTTCAAAATCGGGGCACTATATCAGTTCATTATATGGAGAAAAATGCAAAAATGTTTTCCTCAAAAAACATCCTTTCTTTACCACTGAAGAAAGAAAGACATGAACATCTTGGATGACAAGGGGGTGAGTACATTATATGTGAATCTTCATTTTAGAAGTGGACTTCTTTAAAATACATATATTTTATATATTATATATATATGCATATTAGGGGATAAAAAAGTACATTTAATGAGGATGCAAAATTAAATATTAAATTATAAAATAATGCATTCTTAATGCATTAAAGAGACTTATAATGCATTAAGAATGCATTATATATAATGGCTTCAAGGAAAGTGTTCAAGGCAGCTCTAACACAATCATTTGTGCATTACACTATGCAACAAAGGAAAGTATCAGAACCTAAAGGGAGAACGTTTACTAATAGAGGGCTTTATCAAACTCCAGAAGCACTTTCTGACTGTACTTTAGGTCTTACTGCTCTAGTCAGCTATATTTGCCCAGGTGTGTTCATTTGATGTAAACCGGTCTGGTACACAAGGACACCGTTTAGTGAGTGTTTCTGAAGAGCACAGCAAACTTCCTCCACAGGAGCTGCCTGAACATGCGCTTTCATGTTTGTGAATAATTTGCATCATGCATTCAGCTCTGCAGTCAGCAGGCAAATGGCTACAAGCTTTAACACACACACATGATCTATTATGTACAAGACTTCTATTGTTTTTACTGAGCTAATGATATTTTCTATGCCCTATAACCTGCACACAAACCATTCTGCATCTTTAGATTTTCATTAAGATGTTGTTTAGTATATTTATTAAGCCATTTTCCTCATGGGGACGATTGGCTGGTACTCACAAAGTAGACAAAACCACACACACACATACACAGCAGTCCATTCCTGGAGTAATGAGAAGAGGCTTTCAAATGGATTCAAAACAGGTGTGAATCTAATTCAGGAGCACAGGGGGTGTTGATTAAGAGAGCCGCAGCTTATGCCAGAGAACAGAGATAAAGTCATTTCTCTCTGTCTGTCTCTGCTGGTGTACTAGACAGATGCTGGATGCAGTATGACTCTATTACAGGTGAGAGAGAGAGAGAGAGCGAGAAAGAGCTACTCTTGCACAGTGAGATCATCATACAGTATAAAGCGCACAGTAAAACACAAGCTGGGCTGCCTTATGAGCCTTGTAAACTATAGCATTCTAAAGTGCTCATAAATATACACCAAAAACAATATTTAAAGGGAAATGAAAATTCGGTCATTAATTACTCACCCTCATGTCGTTCGATAATAAAACGATAACAAGAGTTCGATAAATGTTCGATATAATGTTTACGGAACAAAAGAGCGCTAGTCAAAGCGTGCCACTCGGACCGTACACAGTCAGAAGGCTTTTTAATCTACAAATCACCATAATTTACCATAGATTTACTGTAGTAACACTAACTGCACAGTGGTCAGAAATGTCAGTATATTTGTGTTGAATTTTATTGTATTATTAATGTACACATGTATTAAATGTATCGAAGGAGGTGTAATTAAATTATTCCATTGGAATATAATTACGTTTTTTTTTTTTTTTTTTTTTTTTTTTTTGTGATTAAGCTATGCATTTATACTAAATTTAGACTACTGTTTTTTCATACAAATACCTAGGAACCATATTACATTTTTACCATGCTATTGAGGTGCTATATTTGTGGTTTTTAACTGTTCTATGATCTATGGATGATACTATAGAAGAGCAATGGTTAAAAAAAAAATAATTACATTTCACCATATAAAAATGAGGTTGCTACAATTTTTACAGATATTACTGATTTTAATAATGAACATAAATCTACATCTGCATCCAAACTCAAGCTACTATCAAATGTGTATTTCTAAGAGATAAAAAATTATATTATTATTATAATTATAATTATTATTATTATTATTATTATTATTATTAATTTTATCAGGTAACAAACCTGTTTCTTGGTTTGAAACAATATTACTCAAAACTAAGAATTTTTTTTTAAAATAAGATATTTATTTTGTTAAGGAAAAATGACTGGATAAAGTGTGAAGAATTGAAAAAAACAAAACAAAACAAAACAAAACAAAACAAAAAAAAAAAAAAAAAACATGAAGTGTTTGTCATGTTCTGGCCATTAAGAATATTTTAAAGCCACTTTTAACCGTCTGGTTTTTACAACTTTCACATTGTAGCAAAAATCTGCCTTTAAACTTGAAAGAAATCAAAATTTGACATTTATTGTGATAATTATCGATATCGACTGATATGAAAAAAATTGCCGGGATATTTTATCGCCATATCGCCCAGCCCTAAACACAAGTTAAGATATTTTTGATGAAGTTTGAGAGTTTTCTGACCCTGCATAGACAGAAATGAAACAACCACTTTTATGGCCCAGAAAGGTAGTAGGATATCATTAAAATAGTCCATGTGACATCAGTGGTTCAACCGTAATGTTATGAAGTGATGAAAATACTTTTTGTGTGCAAAGAAAACAAAAAAATAACTTTATTCAATAATTTCTTCTCCTCCACTTCAGTCTTCGGCATGCGTTCATAAGGGTAAAGGTCCTTGTGAAATTTTGTTTTAACAACCTCATGTTTTAATTATGTTTGCACACTGACTCTGAAACTTAAACTCCGAAACTCCATCGTAAAAAAATCAGATTGGGTTTGTTTTTCTGTGTTGTTTACATCCGTAGCAAGCATTTTCAGAGGTGTTTTGACAAATCAGAGCCACCGTAAGCAATTGTATTGTTATTTTTGTTTTCTTTGCACACAAAAAGTATTCTCATAGCTTCAAAACATTACGATTGAACCACTGATGTCACATGGACTATTTAAACAATGTCCTTACTATCATTCTGGGCCTTGAATGTGTCAATTGTGTTGCTGTTGATGCAGTGTCAGAAAGCTCCCGGATTTCATCAAAAATAGCTTAATTTGTGTTCTGAAGATGAACAAAGGTCTTGCAGGTTTGGAACGACATGAGGATGAGTAATGACAGAATTTTCATTTTTGGGTGAACTATCCTTTTAAGATATCACAATTCTGAGAAAAGAAGTCAGAATTGCAGAATGTAATCTCAGAATTGTGAGATAAAATGCAGCAAACATATATATTTTTTTCTATCCTGTGGCAGAAATGGCCTTCAATAATCGAGCAGTAATGCAGAAAGCGTGATGACTCCAAAACATGATACCATTTCTGAAATAGTCTAACTTTGGAAGGAACTGTGGTGTTGAGCTCATAAGAAAATAACCGTTCATTTCCAAGATGACTGAATGTAGTGACATTGCACTTCTTTAAATGTGTATCATTGCATAATGTGTAAGTTTACACATACAGTCAAACCAAAAATTACTCAGACACCAGATATAATTTTTGTTATTATTTATTTATTTATTTTTACTAGTGGGTGCACAGCACTATTGTTCATTTATGTATGTGAGGATAGCAAAATAAAGTAAACTGTGACATATTATATCTAAAAAGTCTTCATATAGTGGACTACCAATAAAAACTGATAAAAATTTGGGACCAAAACTTATTCAGACACTTTGACCTGACCATGTTTTGCTTAAGTGTTTTTTCTTTAAATGCTAATGCGACCTTTTTAGATCACAGACTGAATACAATTAAGCATTGCTTGGTAACTGGCCAACAAAATATTGGTAGTTGTGTAAATATTGTCATACTAACAGTTGTCTGAAGTTTTGGTTAATTGTAATCCATTGCATACCTTTCTATCAAAGTTATCTGACATTATCAAGATGAATTTGTTTTGACACAGTTTAACTCTGAGTTCTTGTAATATTTTATTACCATTTTCTAAACTGTAGTGAATAAACTGCGATAATGTGAGAAATGTTAAAGGTGTCTGTATAAATTTAGGTTTGACGGGATTATTTACTTTAAAACCACCTAGAACACTAGTAGCAAACATCTATGACGCATGATTCGGTATATTCACCAAGGCTGTTATTTGGTCAAAAATGTAAGATTTAGCTGTTTTCTATGAATATATTTAAACATTTTATTTATTTTTGTGATGCAAAGCTGAATTTCCATTCTTTAGTATCACATGATTCTTCAGAAATCATTCTTATATGCTGATTTGCTGCTCAAGAAATTCTTTTTCTTCTTCATTTTAAAAATAGTTTCAGTTTTTGTGGAAACTGGTGTTTTTTTCAGGATTATTTGAGGAATAGAAAGTTCAAAAGAACAGCATTTTTTAAAAATAGAAATCCTTTGCAAATGTCATCATTGTCAGTTCTGTGTCCTTGATGAATAAAAGTGTTAATTTCAATTATAGTTATGGAAATAAGAGTCTGTGTGAACATATAATATCTTTTGACATTCTTAAAGTACCATTTTCTGTCTCATTCTTTGTTTAAATCAATAAAGGTCAAAGGTCACTTTTTACAGTGCTTTTTCCCTCTGAGTAAAAAACACAGGAAAACACCATTACTGGAGACTTTCCCGAACTTAGAGGTGAACCGCTGCCGTTCAAAGAACAAATGAGCCTTCCTGAATGCCGAGGGCACTGCTTTTTACACCGGCGTGCCGAGATGACCTTGCTTTCGTTATTTACGAGCCAGAGTGCAGCTGTCATCATTAATTAGTTCTTTTCATTAGCGAGTGGATGGATACGTACACTTTCCTCTCACCTTGTCTTTTATTCTCTATCCTCTAGTGGTCTAATGAGAGCTAGACATCACAGAGACATCCAGTGGGCCGTATTTATATACATAAGTAATGTCTGAACTGTTTTCGGATGCAGCTGTAATGATTTCAGCACAAGAGGAGAGAAATTAAAAACCAGAATAGCACTCTAGAGACATAAAGCCTATTTAGAAAGTCCTGGGAAATGATTTCATTTCTTTTAGTGTTTTTTCTGAGTGTGTGCATGTGGATGTGGGTGTGTGTGTTCTGGAGATGGCCTTTCTCAAGCCTGTGTCGTTTATGGGTCGTTAGCTAAGACCCACTGCTCCATTAACTGAAGCACGGCATTATGGGTAAAGAACAACCGCCCATATATTCTTGTGAAGGAAATGTCTGCTGTTTTTATGGCATACATCTCCCAGTGGTGCACAATAACTCAAACGCACACACACACACACACACACACACACACACTATCTCACATATTATTTACACCTCTGTTTTATTGGGCCAATTTTGACACCAGTGCTTATGATGGATGGTTGTGTTTTCTTTCTAGCTTTCCTCTTTTTTGGGCTATAGTAAAGTGGGCCAGCCAAAAATGTACGCACACACGGCCCTTAACATCCACCTGTTCCCATGCACAGGAAAAGGAAGCGACTCTAAGAATGTGCTGGTTTAGTGTTTGACTGATAAGATGAAAGTACGCAGATAAGCATGAAACCGCTCTTAAGGAGAACATTTATCACTGAAACTCTGAAACCTCTCAGTGCTTCAACACGACAGCAGAGAATGGCTCTAAATAAGAGTCTGATTGTTCTAATTGGCTTGACCTTTGAGTCACAGTGAGTTCATTTATTTTGGTGTTAATTGCATGCAGAGTGATTCTCGAGTTTGATTCAGCCTTAAGAGGAATAATTACCATTAAACTCTATAGGGGAGGAAGGTGATATAATACAGTAAAACATAAGATAAAATATAAAGATATAAGATATACATAATATAAAACATGTCTAGAACAAATTTTACCCCTAAATACATACATACATGCATACATACATACATACGTACATATGTACATATGTACATGTATACATAAATAATGAACATCTTATATATATATATATATATATATATATATATATATTTTTGTGCCATTATTTTCACAGTAATTTGGAATATTTTCTGTTGAAATGTTTATTATCATAATTAATAAATTAATTAATTAATTCTTATATATATATATATATATATAATGAGATTGTATGTATGTGTTATATTAAAATGTCACATCGCAAAATAAATAAATGAATATTTGTGATATTATTTTTTACAGTAATTAGAAACATTTTATGTCAAGGTGTTCTTTCATTTCATTCATTCATTCATTCATTCTCTGCAATGTAACAATTTGAACATTTAAATCGGCATTTATAAAATGAATTACAACAAATACGTTACACCAAGGAGAATGTGTATATGTGTCACATTGAATAAATAAATAAATAAATAAATAAATATTTGTGACATTATTTTCACAGTAATTATGAACATTTTCTGTCAAAATATTCATTTTTGTAATTCATTCATTTGTTTGTTCATTCATTCATTCATTCATTCTCTCTGTAATACAACAATTGTAATATTTAATTTAATTAAATGTAAATAAATAGTTCATTTGAAAAAAAAAAAAAAAAACATTTGTGACATTATTTTCACAGTAATTAGGAACATTTTCTATCAAAATGTTCATTTCTGTAATTCATTCCTTCATTTTCTGCAATACAACAAATTTAATATTTAAATACGCATTATGTTACATCCCAGGACGTATAAATTTGTGTTTTATTGTCATGGTGTATGTCATTCATGATGTGCTGCCAGTGGACCCAGTGGCTTTCTGGAAGTTTTTGTTGTATGTTTTGTCCTATTTCCTGTGCTCCTCCATGTCCTAATCTAGGTGATTGAACCTACCAGCTACTCCTCATCAGTATCAAGAGGAACCAGTATTTAAGAAGGCCAAGAAAGTGAGCCAGTGAGCATGAGTGTATTGAGATATCACCAGTCCCAAAGTGTTGCTTTTGTTGGTGTGTCTTAAGATTAATATTGGTGTTGTGGCCGTAGTGTGCAGTTTTATGTGTTAAGCTTAAATTTATAACCAAACATAAATGTGATTTGGCTGTTTTGCACAGCTTTGAGTCTTTGGTCTTTATATATATATATATATGTATGTATATATATATATATATATATATATATATATATATATTGTGTTGAAGCAGTAGGCAGTTGGATGCCATTTTCTTTTGTCCTCATTTTCTCCCGTTTTTGCTAATTAAGAAGTAAGGTAAAAAATTTGTCATTTATTTGCATTTATTTTCTTTACAGGTTAGCTAGATTTCTTTCTGGCAGGTAGCAATCTTTTGTTATTTTGGCTTCTTCTTCCACTTCTGAAAAAATGCTGCTTTTGTTGAAATTGTTTGCTTTGAGATCTTTTTGCACTGTTTGTTTGTTTGTTTGTTTATTTATTTATTTAAAATAAATTTGCATGCATCTTACTTTGAGTTCAAACCTTTCCTTTTAAAATGTTACTTCCCTTTCGCCTCTAGTAATCTAATTGGGAATATAACAATTAATGAAATGAATTACAAAAAATATAAATAATGACATTGTTTTATTCATTACACCAAGGAGAATGTGTATATGTGTCACGTTGAATAAATAATGAATAATAATTTTATAATATAATAAAAAAACTGTGACATTATTTTCACAGTGATTAGGAACATTTTCTGTCAAAATGTTCATTTCTGTAATTCATTCATTACAAATTCATTCCTTACAAATAATGACTGAAAACAATTGTGACATTTATTTAATTATTTAGTAATTAGGAATATTGTTTTCTCAAAATGTTCATTATTGTAATTCATTTATTTATGCATGCATTCTTTGAAATGCAATATTTTTAACATTAAAATCAGTATAAATAAAAGTAATTACAACAAAAATAAATTACATTGTTTTAACATTACAGCAAAGACAATGCATATATGTGTCACATTGCAAATAAATAAATATTCTTACTGGTGCTAAAATGGCCATATAAAAGATGATTTCATACATATAAAAGAATAAATGAATGAACAAATGAATGAACGAACAAATAATAGCCTAAACATGACCTTGACACACACACAAAATATTCAGCGGCGTTGAATCCACAACTATAAATTCAAATGCTGACTCGCACTGAAACAACACATTAACATAATCTTTATTTGTTTTATGATACACATGGAAATTTCTCAGACATTATTACAATCAAATCTAATTAGTCTGTCCTCTCTAGAGCGTCTCATGTTCAATCTAATAAATCTAATCAGGCTTCGCTGAATATGATTATAAAGTTAAAAAGCTCAAAGCTGCCGAGAGCACGTTTCATTCCGCCGTGAGTGTTTTTATTCTGAATCACGCATATGGGGCCTGAAATGTGAAATGCACCAATTACTGCAGTCTTTACTAAACTGTTTATATGCTGCTCACTTCAAAACCCATGTAAACATCACAGACAATCAAAGACCTCCAGCTATTTCAAACGTTCAAAGAGCTGAACATTTCAACTCCGTCTTATCCATACTGGATTGTAAGATGGCATACGGCCTCCCAGCTGCGAGAAAACAAAGACGTGTCAGGCAGGTCTGAACAAGCTGATTCTCTCCTTCTCGTTACAGGACAAATTTAAATAATAGCGCAGAAAACCACAGGCCTCCCGGACCCAGTGTCGGCCGTGGAAGAATGAATAATAAAAAGTTAATTTACAGTTCCTCCAACAGATGTATTGAGACAAACAGCACAAACACACGGCTCTCGAAATACATTTTTCTCCGAGCCTGAAAGCCGTGGGGACCCTCTTCTTGTTGAAATGTCATGGTCTTGCGTGCAGGAGGCAGCAGTCGGGGATTTGCAAATAGATTCTCTTTGAGGCGGATTCTGGTGAATATGTATGTGCTCTCTCTCTCTCCCTTGCTTTCTTTCTTTCGTTCATCGATGCACTCTCCTCATTCAGCTCACTGTGCCATGGAAACACTGAAATCAGAGGAGGAAGCCTTGTATTGGAGGACAGATGAGGTCACACTACTCAGCGCCGCTAATATCTCTAGTCTTTTATGTGGAAAGCAGAAATAAATGGGAAGAAAAGTCATTATGTCTTCCCTAGGGCTTTTTCTTATCAAATTAGTAACTGATACATGTCATTTCTTTAAATGTAATGTTTAAAGTCAATGCAAATTGCTGCAACTCACTGTACTTCATACCAAAACTACTGAAGTTGTTTCAGCCACTGGAAAAAAATAAATAAAATAATTGTGACTTTTTTCCCTGTCAATTTGTGCTATTTTGAGATCTCACAATTGAGACTTTTTTTTTTCTAAGAGTGGCAGGATGTAAACTCAGTTCTATCACGAGAACTCTCTGAAGATTTTAGCACGGTAATGGATATGTCAAAGTTAATGTATTTGGTCTTGGCGGAATGGCAACTTGCAACTGTTAATGGAACTTGCTACTACCAATACATATGTCGATACACTGCTGTGAGTATTTGAGACATACTGCTGATGCACAAATACAGGGTTTCTGCAGGACTTTTAAGCTCAAATGTATTATTTACAGTTCAGATGCAAGTTTTATAAAATTTTCAGCCTTTAAAGTAGAACTCCACTTCAAGAATAACAATTTACAAATAATTTACTCACCCCCTTGTCATCCAAGATGTTCATGTCTTTCTGTCTTCAGTCGTAAAGAAATTATAGTTTTTGAGAAAAGCATTTCAGGATTTTTCTCCATATAATGGACTTCATTGGTTCCCCAGTTTTGAACTTCCAAAATGTAGTTTAAATGCAGCTTCAAAGGACTCTAAATGACCCCAGCCGAGGAAGAAACGATCAGTCATTTTTTTCAGAAAAAAAAAAATAATAAAAAGTATACATTTTAAGCACAAAAGCTTGTGTAGCACAGGCTCTGGGATGCGCGTCCATTAGTAATGGGTCATTCTTGAACGATTCTTTCATTTTGAACGAATCTTTAATGTGACTCGGGAAGAACGAGTTGTCTTGGGGAGTGATTCGTTTTTGCCGCGCATGCGCAACATCCTATTAGGTTCTGTACTGGAATTAGTTCACCTGTGTCGAGTCTTCGGGTTTTTCGAGTCGTTCGTTCATCTTATGGGGCTGTCACGTGATGAACGAATGACTCAAACCCGAAAACTTGTCGGATAAGAGGTGAGGTGAGCTAATCATAGACTAAAGACCCAATGAATTAATCTTTTCTGTTTCTTATAGCATTATAGTTTTGTCTTGTTTGTAGTGTGATCACGTTTGTGTAAGTAGTAGATTTGTTAGGGAAGCAACACGTAACATTTTAATTATATTTTGCTAAAATGAACGAAATGGCTCGAAGAAAGATTTGTTCATTTTGCTGATCGAGACTCAGAGGTTCGAGTTGGTAAAATGATCTGAACTTCCCATCACTACTACGGATCATGTGCAAGTTCATCGTCTGTGTACTGAGTATGGCGAAAAACTCCATCTTATTTTCTCCTACAACTTGAGAAGAGGACATCGTTGTACCTTTTTGTTTATAAACAGCGTTTACAAACTTACATGCACTTTCATAGTCTTTGCGCGTCCGCTTTGTAAACACTGGGTCTGTAGTTCCACGTGACCTTTCGACGTGATTCAATAGTACGCAGCGTTGTGAACGCGCATCCCAGAGCCTGTGCTACACGAGCTTTTGTGCTTAAAAAGTATGAAAAACCTTTATTTTCTGAAAAAAATGACAGATTGTTTCACTAGATAAGACCCTTCTTTCTCGGCTGGGTTCATTTAGAGCCCTATGAAGCTGCATTTAAACTACATTTTGGAAGTTCAACATCGGGGCACCAATGAAATCCATTATATGGAGAAAAATCCTGAAATGTTTTCCTCAAAAACCATAATTTCTTCACGACAGAAGACAGAAAGACATGAACATCTTGGATGACAAGGGGATGAGTACATTATCTGTGAGTTGTTGTTCTGGAAGTGGACTTCTCCTTTAAACCATTTTTAAGACAATGCATGAGTCAAACGTATTAATTATTATATTAATTTAAACAATTATTATCAATAAATTATTGTATTGATTAAATAACATATATATTTTACTGTTTCGATTTTTATAATGCATTGTCTTCTTGTCGATCCACCAGTTCACACTGAAAGCTCTGCATGTTTACAAGGTGAAAAAAAAAAAAAAAAAAAAAAAAAACGGGTTGATTTTCACATTGGTCTGAACTCTGAACAAAAACATCAGACTTATTGAAAATGCACATTCATTCTCTGTCAGCAAGTGACGCTTTTGGCAGAAGTATAACGGTTTCCCAAGTAGCAGCAGCATCTGACTTTGAAACTTACATGTTTATTTAATGAAATCATAACCTTTTGACGTTTAATCATCACATTAAGCCATATCGCAATTCTGGTCTTTCCCATCTTTAAATTTATGACCTCTTAAAATCATAATTAATACTTTCTTGTACAATTTAAGACTTTTTATGGTCTTAGATTTGTTACAGCTAAATGTAAGATTTTTTAAGGACCAGTAAAAACCCTGAAATAGCACATATAACCTATAGGAGATCTATACAGGTGGAGCTGGGGAGGTGGAGGGTTTCAGAGGAATTCTGAACGCGCAGCAAACTGCTCTAGTGAATGCTAACGAGCTATTTAAGTGTAAAGCGGCAAACTCATTGGCTGCATGTGATGCATGAACCAATCGGCTTGTACCAAGTAGCTTGAAGCTGTGAATATCATCAGTTTGCATTAGGCATCCAATCAGCCTGTGCCATCTAAAGTTTCATGACAGAACTTAAAATAATTCCAAAATATAAACACAAAATTGTTAAATATGCAAAACTTGTTCTGAAATCATTCTGTTCATCAAAACCATTCTGCACACATGCCATGTTGTGATTACAATGTCTAGAAACTTCCCAGAGGACACAAACAGGTAAAAATCATTGCTTCAAGGCCAAGAGGGGTCAGACTTATGTTTATGCACTAAAGCTGTAACACAGCTGTGAGGTCAAAGGTCATATGACATTTAAAGAAAGCATTAACCCTGCAGGATATTCATTTCTGAGCAGAACAGATCTATCTATCTATCTATCTATCTATCTATCTATCTATCTATCTATCTATTCAATTCAATGTCGATTGAATTTCTTTCTTCTATGAAATGCAAAAGTCTCCATATATGATTCATTTTGGTCTGCTTTTCACAAAAAAATTGTATGGCGTCAGAATACACGTGAGTCATATGGGCCAATTTTATATGTGGTGCCATCTGTAATCTGACTAATTTCATGGACTCAATGCAGACGCAACGCAAAGCATTTTGTATACAACGAAAAAAGCCAATTGCATGTTTCTTTCTTTCTTTCTTTCTTTCCTGTACATCAGGATAAATATATTTTTTTCATTTTGTGGATGACGGAAAACCCCTCTTCATGGACAAAATGCACTCAAAATCCATATTTGACTTAGATTTGCATTGCATTAAAATGATTTTTGTGTGTTTGGATTACAAAATGCATTTTATCCACAAAATGTTTTTTGTACATTCTATTTCATCATTCAGCATGTCCCAAAATGCAAACTGCTCATTCTGTGACTATTTCATCCACATATTTCATGGTCCAGACAACCTCTTTTATGGATGAAATGCATAAGTCATGTACAGAATCATAAATGAAATGTAGAAATTTCAGGGTAACTCCCCCTTTTGTCTTTCCTGAAAGAAAGCCAGCACCTCAGAACGACTTTAGTAAATAATGAATTTAAATTTTGGGTGACCTATTCCTTTAAGAAGATGGTCCTGAGCTACATGATTGTGTCTCCAGGCGTAAAGAACTTTATTCTCTATTGCTTCTGCCCCTGAGCCCCTTTCATTTTGTTTATTAAGTTCCTCTTGACAGCTGATGGGTCTCCATCTATTTCTGAATCCCTCGGGAGATTCTTTTCTTTCAAGCTTAAATGTGAATGTTCAAAATCAAATGGTACTGGGATCTAGAGCCAGTGCTCAAACGCTCTCGGCGAGAACGTAGCAGGCATGGACTAGAGTCTGCTGACAGCTGTGATTCGGTTTTGCAACTGCAGGGGGGGATTAAATTAATAAATGAAATCAAATCCGTCTGGAGTGGGTGAATCTGAATTATTCACCATGATCTCTGTCACCCCTGTATCCTCACTCCCAGTTTTTATATCTGTCACAAAACAAAATGTGCCAACAGAGACTCAAAAATTCAGGGGATGATGACAACTGATAAATTATTAACTGCCTTGCAATTGTCGCAGTTAGCTGACATCCTCTTCTCCTCACTCACCATTCCCGAGGTGAGACGACCACCGCTTTGGTTGATGGGTCATTCTAACAATCAGTGTTTGGAAAAGCTACATTAAGAATTGGTGCATTACAACAGTGCATTAAAAATAACTAATTATATCTCTCTTATTTATTTTTTTCAAAATGATATAACATTGCTTATTTCACATTTCATGACACTTTCAAAATGAAATGTCCAGTGAAAAAAGCATATACAGTTTTATTCAAAACACATGAACGTAACATTAGTTTTTGCATGTTTTGCGGCAGTTCGGAGTTAAAAATCCAGCGAATGGCACCAAATTCGAAAATAACGTATAGCTTACACTAAACCATTAGTGTTAACAGAATGATTTGCTGAAACAATTATGACTCATATTTCCTGGGACTCATTCTTGAGTGCTTACCATTGCAAGTGAATTCTGTACCAGGTGCATCACCGAGCAAGTTTACCATGTCAGAAAAGCCATACATATGGGGCTGGTTATGTGATGCAGACATCATATTGTATTATGTTCTGACCGCCGAGAGGATTATTGGTGCTCCCCTGCCCACCCTCCAAGAACTGTATACAACCAGAGTAAGGAAAAAGGCTCAGAAAATCACTCAGGATCCCTCACATCCATGTCATCCCCTTTTCGAACTTTTGCCATCTGGTCGGCGCTACAGAGCCACAAATACCAGGACAGCCAGACATAAGAACTGTTTCTTCCCTTGGGCAATATACCTTACACCTTATATTGCAATTTTTGTCTATGTATATTTACATATGTGTATTTTTTTATTCTCAACTTTTTATTCTCTCTGTGTTGTTGTTGTCGTCTCTGTGCACTGGAAGCCTGTGACACCAAAACAAATTCCTTGTATGCGTAAGCACACTTGGCAATAAAGCTGCTCTGATTCTGATTAGTTTACAAATCATGTATAACATGCAATAACAAAAATGTGCATTACTCTTTTAATGCATATTTTAGTATATTCAATAATACAGAATAATATAGAATAAAATATTTATGCAAGAATCACAATTGCAGGACAATGTATCAAACTGATTTTAACACAGGAATGTTTCCTCTGAGGAGGCAAGGGAGGCAGTGCCTCTTTAAAATATGGAGTTTGGTAGGGGGTAATTAAGAATGACCAGGGTTTTTTAATTGTATTTATCAGTAAATATTTTTTTTTTTAAAAAAGCACGATACTTCTTTAAAACTGCAGCTTAATTCCTCTCCAAACTCGCACTGATACAGCTATATAGCGTCTGGACAGTTCAAAGGACAGGCCGGTCTTTCTCTTCAATAACTCTGGCTATTTGCCCTGGCTTTTTGTCCCTCGAATAAACAATACGCCTGATGAAAGGCACTTTTAGCCTAAAACCATGCCTTTGGAGTGAGCAAGCAAAAGAGAGAGAGAGAACCTCAATAATGAATATGTTCTCGTGAGCACTACACTTGATATAATGAGTGTCTTTGCTGCTTTGTGAGACCTGAATACTTCAGTGAGTGCTTCTTGCAAGGGAACAAAAGGAGGCTTCTTCTGCACCGCAGTGCCGTATCACTTATGACATCCTCAACCGGAGACGCGGAAAATGCCGGAACTGGAATGTCGTTTCCCAGTGGACCAGCGTCAAATGTAAACATATGAAGTATCTGCAAGGATGTGCAATGTTTTGACAATGCTAATCTAAACTTTACCTTCACATTGTGTTTAAACAAGGGCTTGATGATAATTCCCACTCTTACTGTGCACACGTCAGTGCAGATCCATGCCAAATCAGCTGTCAGGCTTTTAATAGACATCTGAAAAATAGAACAAATGTGTCTAGGATTACATGAGGCCTCAACAAGAGCTGAAGTGGATCTGAGCTTCTAAATAGCTGGTGAATAGTATGGCTATTCCAGCATTTGCTAACCTTAAACCATAAAGCTTCAAAACCTTTGCAAATCATTGTTTTTGACTACTGATTCAGAGTATGTCAAACTATCAATTATGTCAAACTGCCAAAGCTATGTGATTTCAGTAAACAAGGTTTCTATACGTCATGAAGACTTCTGTGA